>NC_057800.1:558914808-559261013 GCF_018294505.1 Triticum aestivum | reverse complement strand
CGACGGCGCCCGCGAGGAAGAAGGCGACGGTGGTAGTGACGGCGTTCGGCGGCGGCGAGCGGCGGCCTCCTCCTCTCGATCCCGATCCAATCGGGGGAAAGAGAGGGAGATATTTTACGAGGGGAGTGGGGTGTCGGTGGGGGGTTTGGGTTACGGAAGTGGGGGATATGGGGAGTGGGGGTGGTTGGTCCGGTTGGGCCGGTGGCCTGCTGGGCCTGAGCCCAGTGGGAGGGGGTTTCTCTCTTTTTTGTTAGTTTTCTTTTCTGTTTTTGTGTTTTCTTTTCTTTTATTCATTTTTCCTTTTCTGTTTTAATTAAATTTAAAATATTTACGCAATTTCTAAAAATGTGTATTCTGCACTATAATTACCTAGGCATTTAACTGCACACTCCGAACATTTTTATTTCAACGTTTGTAAACTTTTATCGTTTGCCATATTTTTGAATACGAATTTTGAACGGGTTTTGAACTAACGAGAGATTACCAACAGTGAAGGAGGTGACATGGCATCATTAGCAGAGTTTTACTATCGCCTAATGATCTGGGCGTTACAAAACTCCTCCACTACAAGAAATCTCGTCCCGAGATTTTAGGAGGTAGAAGGAAACAGTGCGGGGTATTCATCACGCAGGCGGTCCTCGCGTTCCCAAGTGGCTTCTTCTTCAGAGTGATGCGACCATTGGACCTTGAGGAACTTGATCGCTTTCTAACGTGTGCGTCATTCAGCTTGGTCGAGAATGTGGACCAAATGCTCTTTATAGGAGAGGTCCTGTTGCAATTCGAGCACTTCATGATCCACTGCTCGGATTGGGTCCTTGAAGCAACGGCGGAGCTGTGACACGTGGAACACATCGTGAACCTGAGAAAGGTTCGGCGGAAGCTCCAGTTGATATGCCACTTTTCCACACCTTTCGAGAATAGTGAATTGACCAATATAGCGAGGAGCTAGCTTGCCCTTGATCCCGAAGCGGTGAGCACCCTTAATTAGTGTAACTCGAAGATAAGCCTTTTCGCCAAGCTGATAGACCATGTCTTTATGATGACGGTCATAGCGACTCTTCTGACGTGACTGAGCAGTCTTGAGATTCTCATGAATAATGCGGACTTATTCTTTGGCATGTTGGATAATATCCGGACCGAAGAGTGGACGTTCCCCAGTTTCTGACCAGTTCAGAGAGGTACGACACTTTTGTCCATATAACACTTCAAAGGGGGACATCTTCAGACTAGCTTGATAGCTATTATTATAAGAGAACTCGGCATACGGAAGAGATTCCTCCCATTTCTTGCCAAAGGAAATTACACAAGCTCGAAGCATGTCCTTGAGAACTTGGTTGACACGTTCAACTTGTCCTTGTGACTGAGGATGAAACGTCGTACTGAATGACAGATGAGTTCCCATAGCTTCTTGGAAACTAGCCCAGAATCTTGAAGTGAACAAGCTGCCACGGTCTGAACTGATAACCAGTGGAATACCGTGAAGTGAAACAATTCTGGACATGTAGAGAGTTGCAAGCTGACTAGCAGTGACTGTTTCTTTGACCGCCAAAAAATGTGTAACTTTAGAAAGCCGGTCAATGACGACAAGAATAGCATCATCACCTTTCTGCGATTTGGGAAATCCGGTGACAAAGTCCATTTCAACATGGTCCCATTTCCATTCAGGATTAGGTTGCAGAGTTCCAGCAGGCCTTTGTTGTTCAGCTTTGATACGACGGCAAACGTCACACTCAGCAACATAACGAGCAATGTCCTGCTTCATATTAGACCACCAGAATCTCTGATGAATATCCTGGTACATCTTTGTACTACCAGGATGGATAGTTAAAGGCGTATCATGAGCTTCTTTCATAACCTCCTATGTCATATCATGGTTTTCCTCTAAACATGGCACTGTTGGAAATATGCCCTACAGGCAATAATAAAATGGTTATTATTATATTTCCTTGTTCATGATAATTGTCTATTGTTCATGCTATAATTGTGTTATCCAGAAATCATAATACATTTGTGAATACATAGACCACAACACGTCCCTAGTGAGCCTCTAGTTGACTAACTCGTTGATCAAAAGATAGTCATGGTTTCCTGACTATGGACATTAGATATCATTGATAACGGGATCACATCATTAGGAGAATGATGTGATGGACAAGACCCAATCCTAAGCATAGCACAAGATCGTGTAGTTCGTTTGCTAGAGCTTTTCCGAATGTCAAGTATCGTTTCCTTAGACCATGAGATTCTGCAACTCCCGGATACCGTAGGAGTGCTTTGGGTGTACCAAATGTCACAACGTAACTAGGTGACTATAAAGGTGCACTACGGGTATCTCCGAAAGTGTCTGTTGGGTTGGCACGAATCGAGACTGGGATTTGTCACTCCGTATGATGGAGAGGTATCTCTGGGCCCACTCGGTAATGCATCATCATAATGAGCTCAATGTGACCAAGTGATCATGGGATCATGCATTACGGTATGAGTAAAGTGACTTGCCAGTAACGAGATTGAACGAGGTATTGGGATACCGACGATCGAGTCTCGGGCGAGTAAAGTACCAATTGACAAAGGGAATTGTATACGGGATTGATTGAATCCTCGACATCATGGTTCATCTGATGAGATCATCGAGGAGCATGTGGGAGCCAACATGGGTATCCAGATCCCGTTGTTGGTTATTGATCGGAGAGTCGTCTCGGTCATGTTTGCGTGTCTCCCGAACCCGTAGGGTCTACACACTTAAGGTTCGGTGATGCTAGGGTTGTTGAGATATTAGTATGCGGTAACCCGAAAGTTGTTCGGAGTCCTGGATGAGATCCCGGACGTCACGAGGAGTTCCGGAATGGCCCGGAGGTGAAGAATTGTATATAGGAAGTCTAGTTTCGGCCACCAGGAAAGTTTCGGGGGTCACCGGTATTGTACCGGGACCATCGGAAGGGTCCCGGGGGTCCACCGGGTGGGGCCACCTATCCCGGAGGGCCCCATGGGCTGAAGTGGGAGGGGAACCAGTCCCTGATAGGCTGGTGCGCCCCCCTTGGGCCTCCCCCTGCGCCTAGGGTTGGAAACCCTAGGGGTGGGGGCGCCCCACTTGGCTTGGGGGGCAAGCCACCCCCTTGGCCGCCCCCCCCCATCTAGATGGGATCTAGAGGGGCCGGCGCCCCCCTGGACCCCTATATAAAGAGGGGGAGGGAGGGCTGCGCACCCTAGCCCCTGGCGCCTCCCTCTCCCTCTCGTGACACCTCTCCCTCTCGCTGAGCTTGGCGAAGCCCTGCCGAGATCACTGCTGCTTCCACCACCACGCCGTCATGCTGCTGGATCTCCATCAACCTCTCCTTCCCCCTTGCTGGATCAAGAAGGAGGAGACGTCTTCCCCAACCATATGTGTGTTGAACGCGGAGGTGTCGTCCGTTCGGCGCTCGGTCATCGCTGATTTGGATCACGACGAGTACGACTCCATCAACCCCGTTCTCTTGAACGCTTCCACTCCTGATCTACAAGGGTATGTAGATGCACTCCTTTCCTCTCGTTGCTAGAAGACTCCATAGATTGATCTTGGTGATGCGTAGAAAATTTTAAATTCTGCTACGTTCCCCAACAGTGGCATCATGAGCTAGGTCTATGCCTAGTTTCTATGCACGAGTAGAACACAAAGCAGTTGTGGGCGTCGATATTGTCAATTTACTTGTCATTACTAGTCTTATCTTGATTCGGCGGCATCGTGGGATGAAGCGGCCCGGACCGACCTTACACGTACGCTTACGTGAGATAGGTTCCACCGACTGACATGCACTAGTTGCATAAGGTGGCTAGCAGGTGTCTGTCTCTCCCACTTTAGTCGGATCGGATTCGATGAAAAGGGTCCTTATGAAGGGTAAATAGAAATTGGCATATCGCGTTGTGGTTTTGGCGTATGTAAGAAACGTTCTCGCTAAGAAACCTATAGCAGCCACGTAAAAATTTGCAACAACAATTAGAGGACGTCTAACTTGTTTTTGCAGCATGTGCCGTGTGATGTGATATGGCCAAAAGGATGTGATGAATGATATATGTGATGTATGAGATTGATCATGTTCTTTTAATAGGAATCACGACTTGCATGTCGACGAGTATGACAACTGGCAGGAGCCATAGGAGTTGTCTTAATTTATTTATGACCTGTGTGTCAACATATAACGTCATGTAATTACTTTACTTTATTGCTAAACCGTTAGCCATAGTAGTAGAAGTAATAGATGACGAGACAACTTCATGAAGACACGATGATGGAGATCATGATGATGGAGATCATGGTGTCATGCCGGTGACGACGATGATCATTGCGCCCCGAAGATGGAGATCATAAGGAGCAAAATGATATTGGCCATATCATGTCACTATTTGATTGCATGTGATGTTTATCATGTTTTACATCTTATTTGCTTAGAACGACGGTAGCTTAAATAAGATGATCCCTCGCAATAATTTCAAGAAAGTGTTCCCCCTAACTGTGCACCGTTGCGAAGGTTCGTTGTTTTGAAGCACCACGTGATGATCGGGTGTGATAGATTCTAACGTTCGAATACAACGGGTGTAAGCCAGATTTACACACGCAATACACTTAGGTTGACTTGACGAGCCTAGCATGTACAGACATGGCCTCGGAACACGGAAGACCGAAAGGTCGAGCATGAGTCGTATAGAAGATACGATCAACATGAAGATGTTCACCGATGTTGACTAGTCCGTCTCACGTGATGATCGGACACGGCCTAGTTGACTCGGATCATGTTTCACTTAGATGACTAGAGGGATGTCTATCTGAGTGGGAGTTCATTGAATAATTTGATTAGATGAACTTAATTATCATGAACTTAGTCTAAAATCTTTACAATATGTCTTGTAGATCAAATGGCCCACGCTAATGTTGCCCTCAACTTCAACGCGTTCCTAGAGAAAACCAAGCTGAAAGATGATGGCAGCAACTATACGGACTGGGTCCGGAACCTGAGGATCATCCTCATAGCTGCCAAGAAAGATTATGTCCTAGAAGCACCGCTAGGTGATGCACCCATCCCAGAGAACCAAGACGTTATGAACGCTTGGCAGCACGTGCTGATGATTACTCCCTCGTTCAGTGCGGCATGCTTTACAGCTTAGAACCGGGGCTCCAAAAGCGTTTTGAGCAACACGGAGCATATGAGATGTTCGAAGAGCTGAAAATGGTTTTCCAAGCTCATGCCTGGGTCGAGAGATATGAAGTCTCCGACAAGTTCTTCAGTTGTAAGATGGAGGAAAATAGTTCTGTCAGTGAGCACATACTCAAAATGTCTGGGTTGCACAACCGCTTGACTCAGCTGGGAGTTAATCTCCCGGATGACGCGGTCATTGACAGAATCCTTCAGTGGCTTGCACGGAGCTACAAGAGCTTTGTGATGAACTTAAATATGCAGGGGATGGAAAAGACCATTCCTGAGGTATATTCAATGCTGAAATCAGCGGAGGTGGAGATCAAAAAGGAACATCAAGTGTTGATGGTTAATAAAACCACTAAGTTTAAGAAAGGCAAGGGTAAGAAGAACTTCAAGAAGGACGACAAGGGGGTTTGCCGCGCCCGGTAAGCAAGCTGCCGGGAAGAAGCCAAAGAATGGACCCAAGCCCGAGACTGAGTGTTTTTATTGCAAGGGAAGTGGTCACTGGAAGCGGAACTGCCCCAAATACTTAGCGGACAAGAAGGCCGGCAACACTAAAGGTATATGTGATATAC
The DNA here is from genome assembly GCF_018294505.1 of Triticum aestivum. Taxonomy (NCBI): domain Eukaryota; kingdom Viridiplantae; phylum Streptophyta; class Magnoliopsida; order Poales; family Poaceae; genus Triticum; species Triticum aestivum. The sequence goes on along the minus strand of NC_057800.1, from coordinate 559,255,270 downwards.
ATGTAATTGATGTGTACCTTACCAGTACTCGTAGTAGCTCCTGGGTATTTGATACCGGTGCGGTTGCTCACATTTGTAACTCAAAGCAGGAGCTGCGGAATAAGCGGAGACTGGCGAAGGACGAGGTGACGATGCGTGTCGGGAATGGTTCCAAGGTCGATGTGATCGTCGTCGGCACGCTACCTCTACATTTACCTACGGGATTAGTTTTAAACCTCAATAATTGTTATTTAGTGCCAGCTTTGAGCATGAACATTGTATCAGGATCTTGTTTAATTCGAGATGGCTACTCATTTAAATCTGAGAATAATGGTTGTTCTATTTATATGAGAGATATGTTTTATGGTCATGCCCCGCTGGTGAATGGTTTATTCTTAATGAATCTCGAGCGTAATGTTACACATATTCATAGTGTGAATACCAAAAGATGTAAGGTTGATAATGATAGTCCCACATACTTGTGGCACTGCCGCCTTGGTCACATAGGTGTCAAACGCATGAAGAAGCTCCATGCAGATGGACTTTTGGAGTCTCTTGATTACGAATCATTTGACACGTGCGAACCATGCCTCATGGGTAAAATGACCAAGACTCCGTTCTCAGGAACAATGGAGCGAGCAACCAACTTATTGGAAATCATACATACTGATGTGTGCGGTCCAATGAGTGTTGAGGCTCGCGGTGGCTATCGTTATGTTCTCACCCTCACTGATGACTTGAGTAGATATGGGTATGTCTACTTAATGAAACACAAGTCTGAGACCTTTGAAAAGTTCAAGGAATTTCAGAGTGAGGTTGAGAATCAACGTGACAGGAAAATCAAGTTCTTGCGATCAGATCATGGGGGAGAATACTTGAGTCGCGAATTTGGCACGCACTTAAGGAAATGTGGAATAGTTTCACAACTCATGCCGCCTGGAACACCTCAGCGTAATGGTGTGTCTGAACGTCGTAATCGCACTCTATTGGATATGGTGCGATCTATGATGTCTCTTACCGATCTACCGCTGTCATTTTGGGGCTATGCTTTAGAGACTGCCGCATTCACTTTAAATAGGGCTCCGTCGAAATCCGTTGAGACGACACCATATGAATTATGGTTTGGGAAGAAACCTAAGTTGTCGTTTCTAAAAGTTTGGGGATGCGATGCTTATGTCAAGAAACTTCAACCTGAAAAGCTTGAACCCAAGTCAGGAAAATGCGTCTTCATAGGATACCCTAAAGAAACTATTGGGTATACCTTCTACCTCAGATCCGAAGGCAAGATCTTTGTTGCCAAGAATGGATCCTTTCTAGAGAAAGAGTTTCTCTAGAAAGAAATAAGTGGGAGGAAAGTAGAACTTGATGAAGTATTACCTCTTGAACCGGAAAGTGGCGCAACTCAGGAAAATGTTCCTGAGGTGCCTGCACCGACTAGAGAGGAAGTTAATGATGATGATCATGAAACTTCAGATCAAGTTGCTACTGAACTTCATAGGTCCACAAGGACACGTTCCGCACCAGAGTGGTACGGCAACCCTGTCTTGGAACATGTTGTTAGACAATGGTGAACCTTCGAACTATGAGGAAGCGATGGCGGGCCTAGATTCTGACAAATGGCTAGAAGCCATGAAATCCGAGATAGGATCCATGTATGAAAATGAAGTATGGACTTTGACTGACTTGCCCGATGATCGGCGAGCCATAGAAAATAAATGGATCTTTAAAAAGAAGACAGACGCAGATGGTAATGTGACCATCTACAAGGCTCGACTCGTCTCTAAGGGTTATCGACAAGTTCAAGGGGTTGACTACGATGAGACTTTCTCACCTGTAGCGAAGCTGAAGTCCGTCCGAATCATATTAGCAATTGCCACATTCTATGATTATGAAATATGGCAAATGGACATCAAAACGGCATTCCTTAATGGCTTTCTTAAGGAAGAATTGTATATGATGCAGCCGGAAGGTTTTGTCGATCCTAAGAATGCTAACAGGTGTGCAAGCTCCAACGCTCAATCTATGGGCTGGTGCAAGCATCTCGGAGTTGGAACATTCGATTTGATGAGATGATCAAAGCGTTTGGGTTTACACAGACTTATGGAGAAGCCTGTGTTTACAAGAAAGTGAGTGGGAGCTCCGTAGCATTTCTCATATTATATGTGGATGACATACAGTTGATGGGAAATGATATAGAATTCTTGGAAAGCATAAAGGCCTACTTGAACAAGTGTTTTTCAATGAAGGATCTTGGAGAAGCTGCTTATATATTAGGCATCAAAATCTAGAGATAGATTGAGACGCCTCATTGGTCTTTCACAAAGTATGTACCTTGACAAGATATTGAAAAATTTCAATATGGATCAGTCCAAGAAGGGGTTCTTGCCTGTATTGCAAGGTGTGCAATTGAGCACGGCTCAATGCCCGACCATGGCAGAAGATAGAGAAAAGATGAGTGTCGTCCCCTATGCCTCAGCCATAGGGTCTATTATGTATGACATGCTGTGTACCAGACCTGATGTAAACCTTGCCGTAAGTTTGGTAGGAAGGTACCAAAGTAATCCCGGCATGAAACACTGGACAGCGGTCAAGAATATCCTGAAGTACCTGAAGAGGACTAAGGATATGGTTCTCGTTTATGGAGGTGACGAAGAGCTCGTCATAAAGGGTTACGTCGATGCTAGCTTCGACACAGATCTGGATGACTCTAAGTCACAAACCGGATACGTGTATATTTTGAATGGTGGGGCAGTAAGCTGGTGCAGTTGCAAGCAAAGCGTTGTGGCGGGATCTACATGTGAAGCGGAGTACATGGCAGCCTCGGAGGCAGCACAAGAAGCAATCTGGGTGAAGGAGTTCATTACCGACCTAGGAGTCATTCCCAATGCGTCGGGCCTGATGGCTCTCTTCTGTGACAACACTGGAGCTATTGCCCTTGCCAAGGAGCCCAGGTTTCACAGGAAGACCAGGCATATCAAGCGTCGCTTCAACTCCATTCGTGAAAGTGTTCAAAATGGAGACATAGATATTTGTAAAGTACATACGGACCTGAATGTAGCAGATCCGTTGACTAAACCTCTCCCTAGAGCAAAACATGATCAACACCAGAACTCTATGGGTGTTCGATTCATCACAATGTAACTAGATTATTGACTCTAGTGCAAGTGGGAGACTGTTGGAAATATGCCCTAGAGGCAATAATAAAATGGTTATTATTATATTTCCTAGTTCATGATAATTGTCTATTGTTCATGCTATAATTGTGTTATCCAGAAATCGTAATACATGTGTGAATACATAGACCACAACACGTCCCTAGTGAGCCTCTAGTTGACTAGCTCGTTGATCAAAAGATAGTCATGGTTTCCTGACTATGGACATTAGATGTCATTGATAACGGGATCACATCATTAGGAGAATGATGTGATGGACAAGACCCAATCCTAAGCATATCACAAGATCGTGTAGTTCGTTTGCTAGAGCTTTCCGAATGTCAAGTATCATTTCCTTAGACCATGAGATTGTGCAACTCCCGGATACCATAGGAGTGCTTTGGGTGTGCCGAACGTCACAACGTAACTGGGTGACTATAAAGGTGCACTACGGGTATCTCCAAAAGTGTCTGTTGGGTTGGCACGAATCGAGACTGGGATTTGTCACTCCGTATGACGGAGAGGTATCTCTGGGCCCACTCGGTAATGCATCATCATAATGAGCTCAATGTGACCAAGTGATCACGGGATCATGCATTAAGGTACGAGTAAAGTGACTTGCCGGTAATGAGATTGAACGAGGTATTGGGATACCGACAATCGAGTCTCGGGCGAGTAACGTACCGATTGACAAAGGGAATTGTATACGGGATTGATTGAATCCTCGACATCGTGGTTCATCTGATGAGATCATTGAGGAGCATGTGGGAGCCAACATGGGTATCCAGATCCCGCTGTTGGTTATTGACTGGAGAGTCGTCTCGGTCATGTCTGCGTGTCTCCCGAACCCGTAGGGTCTACACACTTAAGGTTCGGTGACACTAGGGTTGTTGAGATATTAGTATGCGGTAACCCGAAAGTTGTTCGGAGTCCCGGATGAGATCCCGGACGTCACGAGGAGTTCCGGAATGGTCCGGAGGTGAAGAATTGTATATAGGAAGTCCAGTTTCGGCCACCGGGAAAGTTTCGGGGGTCACCGGTATTGTACCGGGACCACCGGAAGGGTCCCGGGGGTCCATCGGGTGGGGCCACCTATCCCGGAGGGCCCCATGGGCTGAAGTGGGAGGGGAACCAGCCTCTAATAGGCTGGTGCGCCCCTCTTGGGCCTCCCCCTGCGCCTAGGGTTGGAAACCTTAGGGGTGGGGGCGCCCCACTTGGCTTGGGGGGCAAGCCACCCCCTTGGCCGCCCCCTCCCCCATCTAGATGGGATCTATAGGGGCCGGCGCCCCCCTGGACCCCTATATAAAGAGGGGGGAGGGAGGGCTGCGCACCCTAGCCCCTGGCGCCTCCCTCTCCCGCCCGTGACACCTCTCCCTCTCGCTGAGCTTGGCGAAGCCCTGCCGAGATCACCGCTGCTTCCACCACCATGCCGTCGTGCTGCTGGATCTCCATCAACCTATCCTTCCCCCTTGCTGGATCAAGAAGGAGGAGATGTCTTCCCCAACCGTACGTGTGTTGAACGCGGAGGTGCCATCCGTTCGGCGCTCGGTCATCGGTGATTTGGATCACGATGAGTACGACTCCATCAACCCTGTTCTCTTGAACGCTTCCGCTCGCGATCTACAAGGGTATGTAGATGCACTCCTTTCCTCTCATTGCTAGAAGACTCCATAGATTGATCTTGGTGATGCGTAGAAAATTTTAAATTCTGCTACGTTCCCCAACAGGCACCACTAGGCGGCCCTTGAAGTACAAGATGCCATCATCAGCAATAGTGAAGAACGAGGGCCTTCCTTCAGCGGGGTAGCACTTAATCTTGTGGGCTTGAGAGTCATAATTCTATAGCATTTTGATGTTGTCCACGAGATCATGTTTAGCGACCAGGGTATTGAGAGAACCCTGGGAAACAACATGGAGGTTCATCTTGCGGCACTCGGGGGAAGGGGGAGTGAGTGCACCCAGAGGAACTATATGGAGGTTCAGCTTTCTGAATTCTTCAACAAGCGAGAGTTGAACCTTGTGAACCTGGAGGTGGTTGCAGTAGGACTTGCGGCTCAAGGCATCAGCCATTACATTAGCCTTGCCTGGTGTATAGGATATACCCACGTCAAAGTCTGCAACAGTCTCCATCCATCTCTGCCGACGAAGGTTCAGGTCTGGCTAAGTAAACAGATACTTCAGACTTTGGTGGTCGGTGAAGATCTCGCAACGATTACCGGGAAGGTAAGGTCGCCACTGCTTCAGTGCATGAATGACAACAGCAAGCTCGAGGTCGTGAACTGGGTAGTTTTCTTCGTGAGGGCGCAGTTGACGAGAGGCATAAGCAATCACTCTACGCTCTTGCATTAGGACACAGCCTAATCCTTGACGGGAAGCATCGCAGTAAATGACGAAGTCCTTCTTAGTGTCAGGTGGAGCAAGCACTGGGGCAGAAGTCAACTTGTCTTTGAGTGACTGAAAACTTTCCTGACATTTGTCTGTCCATTGGAACTTGACGCCCTTATGCAAAAGATTAGTCAGAGGCCTAGCGATCTTGGAGAAGTTCTCCATGAATCAACAACAATAGCTGGTGAGACAGAGAAAACTTCGGACTTGCTTGACATTCTTCGGAGGAGTCCAGTCGAGAATAGCCTAGACTCGTTCAGGGTTGACGGCAATACCATCCTTGTGTTGGAAATATGCCCTAGAGGCAATAATAAAAGGATTATTATTATATTTCCTTGTTCATGATAATTGTCTTTTATTCATGCTATAATTGTGTTATCCGGAAATCGTAATACATGTGTGAATACATAGACACCAACATGTCCCTAGTAAGCCTCTAGTTGACTAGCTCGTTGATCAATAGATAGTCATGGTTTCCTGACTATGGACATTGGATGTCATTGATAACGAGATCACATCATTAGGAGAATGATGTGATGGACAAGACCCAATCCTAAACATAGCACAAGATCGTATAGTTCGTTTGCTAGAGTTTTTCCAATGTCAAGTATCTTTTCCTTAGACCATGAGATCATGTAACTCCCGGATACCATAGGAGTGCTTTGGTTATACCAAACGTCACAACGTAACTGGGTGACTATAAAGGTATACTACGGGTATCTCCGAAAGTGTCTGTTGGGTTGACGCGGATCAAGACTGGGATTTGTCACTCCGTATGACGGAGAGGTATCTCTGGGCCCACTCGGTAATGCATCATCATAATGAGCTCAAAGTGACCAAGTGTTTGGTAACGGGATCATGCATTATGGTACGAGTAAAGTGACTTGCCGGTAACGAGATTGAACGAGGTATTGGGATACCGACGATCGAATCTCGGGCAAGTAACATACCGATTGACAAAGGGAATTGTATACGAGGTTGCTTGAATCCTCGACATCGTGGTTCATCCGATGAGATCATCGAGGAGCATGTGGGAGCCAACATGGGTATCCAGATCCCGCTGTTGGTTATTGACCGGAGAGCCATCTCGGTCATGTCTACAGGTCATGTCTACATGTCTCCCGAACCCGTAGGGTCTACACACTTAAGGTTTGGTGACGCTAGGGTTGTAGAGATATGAATATGCAGTAACCCGAAAGTTGTTCGGAGTCCCGGGTGAGATCCCGGACGTCACGAGGAGTTCCAGAATGGTCCGGAGGTGAAGAATTATATATAGGAAGTGCAGTTTCGGCCATCGGGAGAGTTTTGGGGGTCACCGGTATTGTACCGGGACCATCGGATGGGTCCCGGGGGTCCATCGGGTGGGACCACCCATCCCGGAGGGCCCCATGGGCTGAAGTGGGGAGGGGAACCAGCCCATAGTGGGCTGGTGCGCCCCCCTTGGCCCACCCCCTGTGCCTAGGGTTGGAAACCCTAGGGTGGGGGGGCGCCCCACTTGCCTTGGGGGCCACTCCACCCTTGGCCGCCGCCCCCCCTAGGAGATCCCATCTCCTAGGGTCGGCGCCCCCCCTTGGGGAGCCTATATAAAGGGGGGAGGGAGGGGCAGCCGCACCCTTGACTCTTGGCGCCTCCCTCTCCCCTGCTACACCTGTCCCTCTCGTAGTAAAACGGCGAAGCCCTACTGCGGTGACTCCTGCATCCACCACCACGCTGTCGTGTTGCTGGATCTTCATCAACCTCTCCTCCCCCCTTGCTGGATCAAGAAGGAGGAGACGTCACGCTGACCGTACGTGTGTTGAACACGGATGTGCCGTCCGTTCGGCGCTAGGATCTCCGGTGATTTGGATCACGTCGAGTACGACTCCCTCATCCCCGTTCTTTGAACGCTTCCGCGCGTGATCTACAAAGGTATGTAGATGCAATCCGATCACTCGTTGCTAGATGAACTCATAGATAGATCTTGGTGAAACCGTAGGAAATTTTTTTGGTTTCTGCAACGTTCCCCAACACCTTGGAGATGACATGCCCAAGATAAACTTTTATCGTTTGCCATATTTTTTAATACAAATTTTGAACGGGTTTTGAACTAACGAGAGATTACCAACAGTGACGGAGGTGACGTGGCATCATTAGCAGAGTTTTACTATCGCTTGATTATTCGGGCGTTACAATGGATCTTCAAGAGGAAGACGGATGCTGATAGTAGTGTTACTATCTACAAAGATTGAATTGTCGCAAAATGTTTTCGACAAGTTCAAGGTGTTGAATACGATGAGATTTTCTCACTCGTATCGATGCTTAAAAGTCTGTCCGAATAATGTTAACAGTTGTCGTATTTTATGAAATCTGGCAAATGGATGTCAAAATTGTATTCCTTCATGGATTTCTTAAAGAGGAGTTGTATATGATGCAACCAGAAGGTTTTGTCAATCCTAAAGGTGCTAACAAAGTGAGCAAGCTCCAACGATCCATCTATGAACTGGTGCAAGCATCTCGGAGTTGGAACATATGCTTTGATAAAGTGATCAAAGCATATGGTTCTATACAGATTTGCGGTGAAGCCTGTATTTACAAGAAAGTGAGTGGGAGCACTACAGCATTTCTGATAAGTATATGTCAATGACATATTGTTGATCAAAAATAATGTAGAACTTTTTGGAAAGCATAAAGGAGTGTTTGAAAGGAGTTTTTCAAAGAAAGACCTTGGTGAAGCTACTTACATATTGAGCATCAAGATCTATAGAAATAGATCAAGACGCTTGATATATTTTCAATGAGTACATACCTTGACAAGATTTTGAAATAGTTCAAAATGGAAAAGTCAAAGAAGGAGTTCCTGCCTGTGTTGCAAGGTGTGAAGTTGAGTAAAGACCCAAAACCCCACCACAGCAGAAATCTGGATACATATTGAAAGTGGGAGCAATTAGCTAGAGTAGCTCCATGCAGAGCATTGTAGACATAGAAAATTTGCAAAATACACACGGCTCTGAATGTGGTAGACCCGTTGACTAAATTTCTCTCACAAGCAAAACATGATCACTCTTTGGGTGTTAATCACATAGCGATGTGAACTACATTATTGACTCTAGTAAACCCTTTGGGTATTAGTCACATGGAGATGTGAACTAATCACATAAAGATGTGAACTAGATTATTGACTCTAGTGCAAGTGGGAGACTGAAGGAAATATGTTATTATTTATTTCCGTATATCATGATAAATGTTTATTATTCATGCTAGAATTGTATTAACTAGAAACTTAGTACATGTGTGAATACATAGACAAACAGAGTGTCACTAGTTTGCCTCTACTTGACTAGCTCGTTGAATAAAAATGGTTAAGTTTCCTAGCCATAGACATGAGTTGTAATTTGATTAATGGGATCACATCATAGAGAATGATGTGATTGACTTGACCCATTCTGTTATCTTAGCATGATGATCGTTCAGTTTGTTGCTACTGCTTTCTTCATGACTTATACATGTTCATCTAACTATGATATTATGCAACTCCCGAATACCGAGGAACACTTTGTGTGCTACCAAACATCACAACGTAACTGGATGATTATAAAGTTGCTCTACAGGTGTCTCCGATGGTACTTGTTGAGTTGGCATAGATCAAGATTAGGATTTGTCACTCTGATTGTCGTAGAGGTATCTCTGGGCCCTCTCGGTAATGCACATCACTATAAGCCTTGCAAACAATGTGACTAATGAGTTAGTTGCAGAATGAGGCATTACTGAATGAGTAAAGAGACTTTCCAGTAACGAGATTGAACTAGGTATTGCGATACCGAAGATCGAATCTCGGGCAAGTAACATACCGATGAAAAAGGGAACAACGTATGCCGTTATGCGGTTTGACCGATAAAGATCTTCGTAGAATATGTAGGAGCCAATATGAGCATCCAGGTTCCTCTATTAGTTATTGACCGGAGATGAGTCTCGGTCATGTCTACATGATACGTCCATTTTGCATCATGCTTTTATATCAATATTTATTGCATTATGGGCTGTTATTTCAATTTATGTCACAATACTTATGGCTATTCTCTCTTATTTTACAAGGTTTACATAAGGAGGGAGAATGCCGGCAGCTGGAATTCTGGGCTGGAAAAGGAGCAAATATTAGAGACCTATTCTGCGCAACTCCAAAAGTCCTGAAACTCCACGGAATGTCTTAAAATAAATAAAGAAAAATCCTCGCCAAAGATGAAGGCCAGGGGGGCCACACCCTGCTCACGAGGGTGGGGGCGCCCCCCCCCCCCCCTAGGGCGCGCCCCCCTACCTCGTGGGCCCCCTGGTGGCTCTCCAACGTCCATCTTCTCCTATATGAGGTCTTTCGATGAGAAAAAAATAAGAAGGAACTTCTCGGGATGAGACTCCGCCGCCACGAGGTGGATCCAATCTAGAGCTCCGGCAGAGCTGTTCTGCCGGGGATACTTCCCTCCGGGAGGGGGAAATCATCACCATCGTCATCACCAACGCTCCTCTCATCGGGAGAGGGCAATCTTCATCAACATCTTCACCATCACCATCTCATCTCCAAACCCTAGTTCATCTCTTGTATCCAATTCTTGTCTCAAAGTCCGGGATTGGTGCTAGTAGGTTGCTAGTAGTGTTGATTACTCCTTGTAATTGATGCTAGTTGGTTTAATTGGTGGAAGATCATATGTTCAGATCCTATATGCATATTATTACCCCTCTGATTATGAACATGAATATGCTTTGTGATTAATTACGTTCGTTCCAGAGGACAAGGGAGAAGTCTTGCTATGAGTAGTCATGTGAATTTGGTATTCGTTTGATATTTTGATAAGATGTATGTTGTCTAGCCTCTAGTGGTGTTATGTGAACGTCGACTACATAACACTTCACCATTATTTGGGCCTAGAGGAAGGCATTGGGAAGTAATAAGTAGATGATGGGTTGCTAGAGTGACAGAAGCTTAAACCCTAGTTTATGTGTTGCTTCATAAGGGGCTGATTTGGATCCACATGTTTCATGTTATGGTTAGGTTTACCTTAATACTTTTATTGTAGTTGCGGATGCTTGCAATAGAGGTTAATCATAAGTGGGATGTTTGTTCAAGTAAGAACGGCACCCAAGCACCGGTCCACCCACATATCAAATTATCAAAGTATCGAACGCGAATCATATGAACGTGATGAAAACTAGCTTGACGATATTCCCATGTGTCCTCGGGAGCGCTTTTCCTATTATAAGAGTTTGTTCCGACTTGTCCTTTTCTACAAAAGGATTGGGCCATCTTGCTGCACTTTATTTACTTTTGTTACTTGTTGCTCGTTACAATTTATCCTATCACAAAACTATCTGTTACCACTTATTTCAGTACTTGTAGAGAATACCTTGCTGAAAACCGCTTATCATTTCCTTCTGCTCCTCGTTGGGTTCGACACTCTTACTTATCGAAAGGACTATGATAGATCCCCTATACTTGTGGGTCATCAAGACTCTTTTCTGGCACCGTTGCCGGGGAGTGTAGCGCCTTTGGTAGGTGGAATTTGGTAAGGAAAAATTTATATAGTGTGCTGAAATTTACTGTCACTTGTTACTATGGAAAGTAATTTTCTGAGGGGCTTGTTCGGGGTATCTTCACCCTGTCTCGTAGAGCAAAGAGTTGCTCCTCAACCTACTGAACCTATTGAAAATGAAACTCCTTTTGAATTTCCTTCGGGTATGATGGAAAAACTGCTAGCTGACCCTTTTACGGGAGATGGAATAAAGCATCCTGATGAGCACTTAATATATGTGGATGAAGTTTGTGGGTTATTTAAGCTTGCAGGTATACCCGATGATGTTGCTAAGAAGAAGGTCTTCCCTTTATCTTTGAAGGGAGACGCATTGATATGGTATAGGCTATGTGATGACATGAGATTCTGGGACTATAAAAGATTGAAGCTGGAATTTCATCGAAAGTATTACCCTATGCATCTTGTTCATCGTGATCGCAATTATATATATAATTTCTAGCCTCGCGAAGGAGAAAGCATCGCTCAAGCTTGGGGGAGGCTTAAATCAATGTTATATTCATGCCTCAATCATGAGCTCTCAAGAGAAATGATTATTCAAAACTTATATGCTCGGCTTTCTGATAACAATCGCACCATGCTCGATACTTCTTGTGCTGGCTCTTTTATGATGAAGACTATTGAATTCAGATGGAATTTATTGGATAGAATTAAACGCAACTCTGAAGATTGGGACCTCGACGAAGGTAAGGAGTCAGGTATGACACGTAAGTTTGATTGTGTTAAATCTTTTATGGATACCGATATTTTCCGTAAGTTTAGTACTAAATATGGACTTGACTCTGAGATAGTAGCTTCTTTCTGTGAATCTTTTGCTACTTATGTTGATCTCCCTAAGGAGAAGTGGTTTAAATATCATCCTCCCATAGAAGTAAAACTAGTTGCACCTATTAAAGCTGAAGAAAAGGCTGTCACTTATAATGATCCTATTGTTCCTACTTCTTATATTGAGAAACCACCTTTCCCTGTTAGAATAAAGGATCATGCTAAAGCTTCAACTGTTGTTCGTAAAAGCAATATTAGAACTTATACACCTCCTGAGAATGTTAAAGTAGAACCTAATATTGCTATTGTTAAAGATCTCTTGTATGATAATATACATGGGCATGTTATTCAGTTCGAAGGTGAAACTGCTAGAATTGCTAAACCTTGTGATAAGGATAAACATAGACCTGTGGTAGGCGTGCCTGTTATTTCTGTTGAAATAGGAGATCATTGTTATCATGGCTTATGTGATATGGGTGCTAGTGCTAGTGTAATACCTATTGACTTATACGAAGAAATTAAGAATGAAATTGCACCTGTCGAGTTAGAAGATATTGATGTTACTATTAAACTTGCTAATAGAGATACTATTGCACCAATTGGAATTGTTAGAGATGTTGAAGTCTTGTGTGGGAAAACTAAATATCCTGCTGATTTTCTTGTTCTTGGTTCCCCACAAGATAGCTTTTGTCCCATTATATTTGGTAGACCCTTCTTAAATACTGTCAATGCTACCATAGACTGCACAAAGAATGTTGTTACTATTGGATTGGATGATATGGTTCATGAGTTTAATTTCTCTAAATTTAGTAAACAACATCGTGAGGAAGAATTACCTAGTAAGGATGAAATTATTGGTCTTGCTTCTATTGTCGTACCTCCTAGTGATCCTTTAGAACACTATTTGTTAGACCATGAAAATGATATGTTCGTGAATGAAAGAAGAGAAATAGATGAAGTATTCTTTAAACAGGAACCTATTCTGCAACACAATTTGCCTGTTGAAATTTTAGGGGATCCTCCTCCACCCAAGGGTGATCCCGTGTTTGAGCTTAAACCTTTGCCTGATAATCTTAAATATGCTTATCTTGATGAAAAGAAGATATATCCTGTTATTATTAGTGCTAACCTTTCAGAGCATGAAGAAGAAAGATTATTGAAAACTCTGAAGAAGCATCGTGCTGCTATTGGATATACTCTTGATGATCTTCAGGGCATTAGTCCCACTCTATGTCAACATAAAATAAATTTGGAAGCAGATGCCAAACCAGTTCGTGATCCTCAACGACGTCTGAATCCTAAAATGAAAGAAGTGGTAAGAAAAGAAATACTCAAGCTTCTGGAAGCAGGTATAATCTATCCCGTTGCTGATAGTGAGTGGGTAAGTCCTGTCCATTGTGTCCCTACGAAGGGAGGTATTACTGCTGTTCCCAATGATAAAGATGAATTGATTCCACAAAGAATTATCACAGGTTATAGGATGGTAATTGATTTCCGCAAATTAAATAAAGCTACTAAGAAAGATCATTATCCCTTACCTTTTATTGATCAAATGCTAGAAAGATTATGCAAACATACACACTATTGCTTTCTAGATGGTTATTCTGGTTTCTCTCAAATAGTTGTGTCGGCTAGAGATCAATCAAAGACTACTCTTACATGCCCTTTTGGTACTTTTGCTTATAGACGTATGCCTTTTGGTTTATGTAATGCACCTGCTACCTTTGAAAGATGCATGATGGCTATATTCTCTGACTTTTGTGAAAAGATTTGTGAGGTTTTCATGGACGACTTTTCCGTCTATGGTTCCTCTTTTGATGATTGCTTGAGCAATCTTGATCGAGTTCTGCAGAGATGTGAAGAAACTAATCTTGTCTTGAATTGGGAAAAGTGCCACTTTATGGTTAATGAAGGTATTGTCTTGGGGCACAAAGTTTCTGAAAGAGGTATTGAAGTTGATAAAGCCAAGGTTGATGCTATTGAAAAGATGCCATGTCCCAAGGACATCAAAGGTATAAGAAGTTTCCTTGGTCACGCCGGATTTTATAGGAGGTTCATTAAGGATTTCTCAAAAATTTCCTGGCCTCTGACTAATTTATTGCAAAAAGATATTCCATTTGTCTTTGATGATGATTGTGTAGAAGTATTTGAAATACTTAAGAAAGCATTAGTCACTGCACCTGTTGTTCAGCCACCTGATTGGAACCTACCCTTTGAAATTATGTGTGATGCTAGTGATTATGTTGTAGGTGCTGTTCCAGGGCAAATAGTTGATAATAAATTAAATGTTATTCATTATGCTAGTAAGACTCTAGACAATGCTCAAAGAAATTATGCTACTACTGAAAAAGAGCTTTTAGCAGTTGTATTTGCTTGTGATAAGTTCAGATCTTATATTGTTGATTCTAAAGTAACTATTCAAACTGATCATGCTGCTATTAAATACCTTATGGAAAAGAAAGATGCTAAACCTAGACTTATTAGATGGGTTCTCTTGCTACAAGAATTTGATTTGCATATTGTTGATAGAAAGGGAGCTGAGAACCCCGTTGTAGACAACTTGTCTAGGTTAGAAAATATTCTTGATGACCCACTACCTATTAATGATAGCTTTCCTCATGAACAATTAAATGTTATAAGTACTTCTCGTAGTACTCCATGGTATGTTGATTATGCTAATTATAATGTTGCTAAGTTTATACCACCTAGCTTCACATACCAGCAAAAGAAAAAGATTTTCTATGATTTAAGACATTACTTTTGGGATGACCCACGTCTTTATAAAGGAGTAGATGGTGTTATTAGATGTTGTGTACCTGAGCATGAACAGGAACAGATCCTAGGCAAGTGTCATTCCGAGTCTTATGGAGGACACCACGCTGGAGATAGAACTGCACATAAGGTATTGCAATCTGGTTTTTATTGGCCTACTCTCTTCAAGGACACCCGTAAGTTTGTCTTGTCTTGTGATGAATGTCAAAGAATTGGTAATATTAGTAGACGTCAAGAAATGCCTATGAATTATTCTCTTGTTATTGAACCGTTTGATGTTTGGGGCTTTGATTATATGGGACCTTTTCCTGCCTCTAATGGATACACACATATTCTAGTTGCTGTTGATTACGTTACTAAGTGGGTAGAAGCCATTCCAACTAGTAGTGATGATCATAACACTTCTATTAAAATGCTTAAGGAAGTTATTTTCCCGAGGTTTAGAGTCCCTAGATATTTAATGACTGATGGTGGTTCACACTTTATTCATGGTGCTTTCCGTAAAATGCTTGCTAAATATGATGTTAATCATAGAATTGCATCTCCTTATCACCCTCAGTCTAGTGTTCAAGTAGAGTTGAGCAATAGAGAGCTCAAATTAATTTTGCAGAAGACTGTTAATAGGTCCAGAAAGAATTGGTCTAAGAAACTTGATGATGCATTATGGGCTTATAGAACTGCATACAAAAATCATATGGGTATGTCTCCGTATAAAATGGTTTATGGAAAAGCATGTCACTTACCTCTCGAACTAGAACATAAGGCATATTGGGCCATTAAAGAGCTCAACTATGATTTTAAACTTGCCAGTGAGAAGAGGTTATTTGATATTAGCTCACTTGATGAATGGAGAACCCAAGCTTATGAAAATGCCAAGTTGTTTAAAGAAAAAGTTAAAATATGGCATGACAAAAGGATACAAAGGCGTGAGTTTAATGTAGGTGATTATGTATTGCTATACAACTCTCGTTTAAGATTTTTTGCAGGCAAACTTCTCTCTAAATGGGAAGGCCCCTATGTTATCGAAGAGGTCTATCGTTCTGGTGCCATAAAGATCAACAACTTCGAGGGCACAAATCCGAAAGTGGTAAACGGTCAAAGAATCTAACATTATATCTCAGGTAATCCCATAAATGTTGAAACCAATATTATTGAAACCGTAACCCCGGAGGAATACATAAGAGACACTTTCCGAAACGTTTCAGACTCCGAAAAGGAATAGGTATGTGGTACGGTAAGTAAACCGACTCTAAAACAATTTTTAAGGTAATATTTCTCCGTTCTGGAATATTTAGAAAAATAGAAAAATAAGTAGCAGCCCGGGAAGGACACGAGGGCCCCACGAGGGTGGTGGGCGCGCCCTACCCCCTGGGCGCGCCCCCTACCTCGTGAGAACCTCGTGTGCCTTCTGGACTCTGTTTTCTTGCATGATACATATTTTGGTCGGTAAAAATTCATTATATAACCTCCCGAGGGTTTTGACTCCCGTATCACGCAAACCTCCTCTGTTCTTGTTTCTAGCTGTTTTCTGTCAGGGTTTTCCAGGCTAGGCATCATGTCGTCTCCCTCCTCCAACAATGGTGACAACGATGCTTGGCTAATGAAGATAGATCTGAAAAGGGAAGAACCCACGAGGGTCAACAAGGATGAAAGGATCAAGAAGGCCACGGAGGATCAAGCTCCGGCAGCAAAAGACATCCTTCAACCTGATCATAACCTTCTTACCCCAACTGAGATCAAAGCTTTCAAGATGATTGAGTTAGCTCGTATACAAAACAAATATCTCACACAAGAAAATATTTTGTTGAAGGAGCATATTGTTACACTCAAGGACATTATTCGCAAGCTGGAGGACCTCTTACGCTCGATGTGCGATTATCCGTCGCCTCCACCTTCTTCACCGACAAAGGAAACATAATCACATGGGTATGGGCACTCCCCTTGGCAACTGCCAAGCTTGGGGGAGGTGCCCCGGTATCGTATCACAATCACAACTCCTATCTTTACCGTTTTTTCTCAGTTCGATCCTATTAGTAGTATCTTGATCTAGTAGAATAAAGTTTATGGCATGATCTAGTTTTGAGTTTGCTTTGTGATCTTTATTTGTAATCGAGTCCGTGAGTTATATATAATAAAGATTAGTGTTGAGTCAAGGGCTTGATTATTTTGCCATGATCTTGGGTGAATAAAAGAAAAAAGAAAAAGAATAAAAAGAAACAAAAAGTTCATATTGATCTTATTGAGAGTAATGACTTCACATAGAAAGAGTATGATGATTAAAAGTTGTTGGGAGTTGGCAGACATAGCTTTGGTCATTGTTGCAATTAATAGGAAGTAATAAGGAAAGAGAGGTTTTCACATATAGATATATTATCATTGACATCTTTTATGATTGGGAGCACTCATTAAAATATGACATGCTAAAGAGTGGGTGTTGGGCAAGGAAGACAACGTAATGAGTTATGTCTTTCTTATATCTGAGATAAAGTATGCTGCCATGGATCCTATAACTTGTTGAGCTTGCCTTTCCCCCTCATGCTAGCCAAATTCTCAGCACTAAGTAGAAATACGACTTGTGCTTCCAAAATCCCTAAACCAGTTTTGCCATGTCCACCATATCTACCTATGGATTGAGTAAGATCCTTCAAGTAAGTTGTCATCGGTGCAAAGCAATAAAAATTGCTCTAAATATGTATGATTGATTGGTGTGGTAGAAGTAAGCTTTATACGATCTTGTGATGTGTAAGTAATAAAAGCGACGGACTGCATAATAAAGGTTCATATCACAAGGGGCAATATAAAGTGACGTTCTTTCACATTGAGATTTTATATATCCAACCATAAAAGCGCATGGCAACCTCTGCTTCCCTCTGCGAAGGGCCTATCCTTTATTATTACCTTCTACCTTATGCAAGAGTCATGGTGATCTTCACCTTTTCTTTTTCATTTTATCCTTTGGCAAGCTCAGCATGTTGGAAAGAACATGATATATATATATATATATATATATATATATATATATATAATTGGATGTAGGGGAGCATGAACCATTATTGTTGACATTACCCTTGAGGTAAAAGGTTGTGGGGCAAAACTATAAGCCCCTATCTTTCTCTGTGTCCGATTAAAACTCCGTAACCACAAGTATCGCGTGAGTTTTGGCAATTATGGAGGACTAAATGATAGTTGAGTATGTGGACTTGCTTTTTAGCTCTGACATAGACTCTTTCTGATGTTATGATAAATTACAATTGCTTCAATGACTGAGATTATAGTTTGTCGGAGCCCAATAAGGTTTATGATTTATACTTTTGCATTGTGAATAGATCATCACTTGAACATAAGTAATCATATGACAAAATCTATATATGTTGCTGTTATGAGAATAATCATGATGCCTTCATGTCCGTATTTTATTTTTATCGACGCCTCTACCTCTAAACATGAGGACATATTTATTGTTATCGGCTTTTCGCTTGAGGACAAGCGAGGTCTAAGCTTGGGGGAGTTGATACGTCCATTTTGCATCATGCTTTTATATCAATATTTATTGCATTATGGGCTGTTATTTCACTTTATGTCACAATACTTATGGCTATTCTCTCTTATTTTACAAGGTTTACATAAGGAGGGAGAATGTCGGGAGCTGGAATTCTGGGCTGGAAAAGGAGCAAATATTAGAGACCTATTCTGCGCAACTCCAAAAGTCCTGAAACTCCACGGAACGTCTTAAAATAAATAAAGAAAAATCCTCGCCAAAGATGAAGGCCAGGGGGCCCACACCATGCTCACGAGGGTGGGGGCGCCCCCCCCCCCTAGGGCGCGCCCCCCTACCTCGTGGGCCCCCTGGTGGCTCTCCGACGTCCATCTTCTCCTATATGAGGTCTTTCGATGAGAAAAAAATAAGAAGGAACTTTTCGGGACGAGACTCCGCCGCCACGAGGCGGAACCTTGGCGGATCCAATCTAGAGCTCCGGCAGAGCTGTTCTGCCGGGGATACTTCCCTCCGGGAGGGGGAAATCATCACCATCGTCATCACCAACGCTCCTCTCATCGGGAGAGGGCAATCTCCATCAACATCTTCACCATCACCATCTCATCTCCAAACCCTAGTTCATCTCTTGTATCCAATTCTTGTCTCAAAGTCCGGGATTGGTGCTAGTAGGTTGCTAGTAGTGTTGATTACTCCTTGTAGTTGATGCTAGTTGGTTTAATTGGTGGAAGATCATATGTTCAGATCCTATATGCATATTATTACCCCTCTGATTATGAACATGAATATGCTTTGTGATTAATTACGTCCGTTCCAAAGGACAAGGGAGAAGTCTTGCTATGAGTAGTCATGTGAATTTGGTATTCGTTTAATATTTTGATAAGATGTATGTTGTCTAGCCTCTAGTGGTGTTATGTGAACGTAGACTACATAACACTTCACCATTATTAGGCCTAGAGGAAGGCATTGGGAAGTAATAAGTAGATGATGGGTTGCTAGAGTGACAGAAGCTTAAACCCAAGTTTATGTGTTGCTTCATAAGGGGCTGATTTGGATCCATATGTTTCATGCTATGGTTAGGTTTACCTTAATACTTTTATTGTAGTTGCGGATGCTTGCAATAGAGGTTAATCATAAGTGGGATGTTTGTTCAAGTAAGAACAGCACCCAAGCACCGGTCCACCCACATATCAAATTATCAAAGTATCGAACGTGAATCATATGAACGTGATGAAAACTAGCTTGACGATATTCCCATGTGTCCTCAGGAGCGCTTTTCCTATTATAAGAGTTTGTTCCGGCTTGTCCTTTGCTACAAAAGGATTGGGCCATCTTGCTGCACTTTATTTACTTTTTTTACTTGTTGCTCGTTACAATTTATCCTATCACAAAACTATCTGTTACCACTTATTTCAGTACTTGCAGAGAATACCTTGCTGAAAACTGCTTATCATTTCCTTCTGCTCCTCGTTGGGTTCGACACTCTTACTTATAGAAAGGACTATGATAGATACCCTATACTTGTGGGTCATCACTACATAGTTCTCAAACCCGTAGGATCCGCACGCTTAACGTTCGGTGACGATCGGTATTATGAGTTTATGTGTTTTGATGTACCGAATGTTGTTCGGAGTCCCGGATGAGATCGGGGACATGACGAGGAGTCTCTAAATGTTCGAGACGTAAAGATTAATATATTGGAAGGCTATATTCGGACATCGAAAAGGTTATGAGTGGTTGGGGTATTTATAGGAGTACCGGGGAGTTACGGGAATTCGCCGGAGAGTATATGGGCCTTATTGGGCTTTAGGGGAAAGAGAGAGGGGAGGATGCGCGCCTCCCAAGGCCTAGTCCGGATTGGACTAGGGGGAGGGGCGGCGCCCCCTCCTTCCTTCTCTTCTCATTTCCCTTTCCTTCTCTCCTACTCCTACTACATGGAAGGAGGGAATCCTACTCCCGGTGGGAGTAGGACTCCCCAGGGCGCGCCATAGTAGAGGGTCGGCCATCCCACTCCTCCACTCCTTTATATACGGGGGAGGAGGGCACCCCATGGACACACAAGTTGATTGTTCCAAGCCGTGTGCGGTGGCCCCCTCCACCATAATCCACCTCAATCATATCGTAGCGGTGCTTAGGCGAAGCCTTGTGTCGGTAGCAACATCATCACCATCATCACGCCGTCGTGCTGACGGAACTCTCCCGTGAAGCTCTGCTGGATCGGAGTTCGTGGGACATCATCGATCTGAACGTGTGCTGAACTCGGAGGTGCCGTGCGTTCGGTACTTGGATCGGTCAGATCGTGAAGACGTTCGACTACATCAACCACGTTCTCATAATGCTTCCGCTTACGGTCTATGAGGGTATGTGGACGATACTCTGCCCTCTCGTTGATATGCATCACCATGATCTTGCGTGTGCGTAGGATTTTTTTTGAAATTACTACATTCCCCAACACTCACACCATAGGGTTAGTTGTATGTTGATAGGACTATGTATTGGAGGGAAAGAGTGATAGAAGCTTCAACCTAGCATAGAAATTGATGCATACGGGATTGAAGGGGGACCAATATATCTTAATGTTATGGTTGGGTTTTACCTTAATGAACGTTAGTAGTTGCGGATGCTTGCTAATAGTTCCAATCATAAATGCATAGAATTCCAAATCAGGGATGACATGCTAGCAGTGGCCTCTCCCACATAAAACTTGCTATCGGTCTAGTAAAGTAGTCAATTGCTTAGGGACAATTTCGCAACTCCTACCACCACTTTTCTACACTCGCTATACTAACTTTATTGCTTCTTTACCTAAAACAGCCCCTGGTTTTTATTTACGTGCTCTTTATATTCTTGCAAACCTATCCCGTTACACCTACAAAGTACTTCTAGTTTCAGACTTGTTCTAGGTAAAGCGAACATTAAGCGTGCGTAGAGTTGTATCAGTGGTCGATAGAACTTGAGGGAATATTTGTTCTACCTTTAGCTCCTCTTTGGGTTCGACACTCTTACTTATCGAAAGAGGCTACAATTGATTCCATATACTTGTGGGTTATCAAGACCTTTTTCTGGCGCCGTTGCCGGGGAGTTATAGCGTGGGGTGAATATTCTCGTGTGTGCTTGGTTGCTTTATCACTAAGTAATTTTTTGATGTTCTAAGTTGTTCTCTATCTTTAGTTATGGTATGTAACACGAAATACCAAAAAAATTAGGTTTACTTGCTACTCATGGAGATGGGGAACCTCCTAAAACCCTCGATTCTCATTATGTGAAAGATATTATGCACTACTTTAATAATCCTGAGAAAACCCCATTCAATTATATAATGGCAGACACGTTGGATCAACATGAATACTTTAGGAATTATCGCTTGACTCAAAAAGGGAAACTATTATGGGATCAAATTTATATATTGCACGGTATGCTCGGCAACTATGCTTGAGATATGATTATACTTGTTGCTCTAGGATGAAAGCTCCACACCTTCCCTTTTCATGCAAATTTAATGATAATGAAACCTTAGCTTCTTATTCTAATGGTATATATGATTACTATGATGTGGAACGAATAGAAGAATTTGTTGCTTTTAAGGGTGCTTGTGAAATTGAATCTTTGTTTAAAGAGTTTGAAGATTTTGATGATTCAGTTTATAGACCTGAAAATTTGTCTATCCTTAAATATTGCTATGAGAACTATAAATACAATTATGATATTGATGAATTTATTGAGAAAGTTTCCGCTGTCCGAGAAGAGACTAATATTTTGCAGGAGTCTACGAAAGAAGAAATTGATGAAACTGTGAGCTCATTGGATGAAAAAGATGATGAGGAGAGCGAAGAACAAAAGGAGGAAGATCGGATTAGCTACTCGTGCCCACCTTCTAATGAGAGTAACTCTCCAACTCATACATTATTTAATGTCCCTTCGTTCTTACAAAGGATGAATGCTATGGTGATTGTTATGATCCCGTTGATTCTTTTGAAATATCCCTTTTTGATGATACTTGCTATGCTTGTGGCCAAGATGCCAATATGAATTATGCTTATGGAGATGAACTTGCTATAGTTCCTTATGTTAAACATGAAATTATTGCTATTGCACCCACGCATGATAGTCCTATTATCTTTTTGAATTCTCCCGACTACACTATATTGGAGAAGTTTGCCCTTATTAAGAATTATATTGATGGGTTGTATTTTACTACTACACATGATGATTTTGATAGATATAATATGCATGTGCTTGCTGCTCCTACTTGCAATTATTATGAGAGAGGAACTATATCTCCACCTCTCTATGTTTCCCACACGATAAAATTGCAAGAAACTGTTTATACTATGCATTGGCCTTTACTATGTGTGCATGAATTGTTCTTTTATGACATGCCGATGCATAGGAAGAGAGTTAGACTTTGTTGTTACATGATATATGTTACTTTGTGCTCACTACAAAATCACAAATCATTGTTAATTAAAATTGGCTTTGATATACCTTGGGATCCGGATGGATCCATTACTTGAGCACTATATGCCTAGCTTAATGGCTTTAAAGAAAGCGCTGCCAGGGAGACAACCCGAAAGTTTTAGAGAGTCATTTATTTCTGTTGTGTGCTTTTATAAAGTTTAAAAATAAAAATAATGTGCCAAGATTTGCCTTTAGGATGTTTACGTTGCTTGTTGGTTTGTGCGGTGCAAAACATAAACTGTGGCTATAGTGCGCGATTTTACATTTTTACTAGAACGTCAAACGGTTCTGAAACTTTTTGCATTGTCCTTCTATACAAATTGTTTATTTTTCCTAATTGTTTCAGAATTTTTGGAGTACCAGAATTATGGTGAATGTTCAGATTACTACAGACTGTCCTATTTAAGACAAATTCTGTTTTTTGATGCATAGTTTGCTTGTTTTAATGAAACTATCGATTTCTATCAATGGATTAAGCCAATGAAAAGTTATATTACAGTAGCTGCAATGCAAAAAAATATGAATTGGTTTGCAACAGTACTTAGAGTAGTGATTTGCTTTATTATACTAACGGATCTTACCGAGTTTTCTGTTGAGTTTTGTGTGGATGAAGTGTTTGAAGATCGAGGATGTCTCGATATGAGGATAAGGAGGAGAGGCAAGAGCTCAATATTGGGGATGCCCAAGGCACCCCAAGTAAATATTCAAGGAGACTCAAGCGTCTAAGCTTGGGGATGCCCCGGAATGCATCCCATCTTTCTTCAACAAGTATCGGTATGTTTTCGGATTCGTTTCGTTCATGCGATATGTGCAAATCTTGGAGCGTCTTTTGCATTTAGTTTTAACTTTCTTTTATGCACCATGCTGGTATGAGATAGTCCTTGGTTGATTTGTAGAATGCTCTTTGCACTTCACTTATATCTTTTGAGTATGGCTTTATAGAATGCTCCATGTGCTTCACTTATATCATTTGAAGTTTGGATTGCCTGTTTTTCTTCACATAGAAAACTGCCATTTGTAGAATGCTCTTTTGCTTCACTTATATTTGTTAGAGTGTGGGCATATCTTTTTTAGAAAGAATTAAACTCTCTTGCTTCACTTATATCTATTTAAAGAGATGACAGGAATTGGTCATTCACATGGTTAGTCATAAAATCCTACAAAAAAACTTGTAGATCATTGAATATGATATGTTTGATTCCTTGCAATAGTTTTGCGATATAAAGATGGTGATATTAGAGTCATTCTAGTGGGTAGTTGTGGATTGTAGAAATACTTGTGTTGAAGTTTGTGATTCCCGTAGCATGCACGTATGATGAACCGTTATGTAACGAAGTTGGAGCATGAGGTATTTATTGATTGTCTTCCTTATGAGCGGTGGTCGGGGACGAGCGATGGTCTTTTCCTACCAATCTATCCCCCTAGGAGTATGCGCATAGTACTTTGTTTCGATGACTAATAGATTTTTGCAATAAGTATGTGAGTTCTTTATGACTAATGTTGAGTCCATGGATCATACGCACTCTCACCCTTCCATCATTGCTAGCCTCTTTGGTACCATGCATTGTCCTTTCTCACCTTGAGAGTCGGTGCAAACTTCGCCGGTGCATCCAAACCCCGTGATATGATATGCTCTATCACACATAAACCTCCTTATATCCTCCTCAAAACAGCCACATACCTACCTATCATGGCATTTCCATAGCCATTCCGAGATATATTGCCATGCAACTTCCATCATCATCATAGACATGACTGGAGCATTTATTGTCATATTACTTTGCATGATCGTAAGATAGCTAGCATGATGTTTTCATGGCTTGCCCGTTTTTTTATTTCATTGCTATGGTAGATCATTGCATATCCCGGTACACCGCCGGAGGCATTCATATAGAGTCATATTTTGTTCTATTATCAAGTTGTAAGTAAATAAAAATGTGATCATCATCATTATTAGAACATTGTCCCATGTGAGGTTATCAAAATAAAAATGGCCAAAGAAGCCCCCCAAAAAGAGAGAGAGGCCAAAGAAGCCTAAAAAAGAAAAAAAGAGAAAAAAAGAGAAAAAAAAATTAAAAACGAGAGAAAAGAGAGAAGGGACAATGTTACTATCCTTTTACCACACTTGTGCTTCAGAGTAGCACCATGTTCTTCATATAGAGAGTCTCTTGAGTTATCACTTTATATACTAGTGGGAATTTTCATTATAGAACTTGGCTTGTATATTCCAACGATGGGCTTCCTCAAATGCCCTAGGTCTTCATGAGCAAGCAAGTTGGATGCACACCCACTTAGTTTTCAGTTTGAGATTTCATACACTTATAGCTCTTAGTGCATCCGTTGCATGGCAATCCCTACAACCCACATTGACATCAGTTGATGGGCACCTCCATAGCCCATTGATTAGTCGCGTCGATGTGAGACTTTCTTCCTTTTTGTCTTCTACACACAACCTCCACCATCATATTCTATTCCACCTATAGTGCTATATCCATGGCTCATACTCATGTATTGCGTGAAAGTTGAAAAGGTTTGAGAATGTCAAAAGTATGAAACAATTGCTTGGCTTATCATCGGGGTTGTGCATGATTTGAATATTTTGTGTGGTGAAGATGGAGCATAGCCAGACCATATGATTTTGTAGGGATAACTTTCTTTGGCCATGTTATTTTGAAAAGACATGATTGCTTTATTAGTATGCTTGAAGTATTATTGTCTTAATGTCAAATGATAGACTATTGCTTTGAATCACTCGTGTCTTAATATTCATGCCATGATTAGATTACATGATCAAGATTAAGCTAGGTAGATTCCACATCAAAAATTATCTTTTTTATCATTTACCTACTCGAGGACGAGCAGGAATTAAGCTTGGGGATGCTGATATGTCTCCGTCGTATCAATAATTTTTTATTGTTCCATGCCAATATTATACAACTTTCATATATTTTTGGCAACTTTATATACTATTTTTGGGACTAACACATTGATCCAGTGCCGAGTGTCAGTTCCTGTTTGTTGCATGTTATTTGTTTCACAGAAAATCCATATCAAACAGAGTCCAAACATGATAAAAACTGACGGAGATATTTTTGGAATATATGTGATTTTTGGGAAGAAGAATCAACGCGAGACGATGCCCGAGGGGGCCACGAGGCAGGGGGGCGCCCCAGGGGGTCAGGCGCGCCCTGGGCCCTCGTGGCCACCCCGTAAGGCAGTTGGTACCCTTCTTTCGCCGCAAGAAAGCTAATATCCAGATGCAAATCATGATAAAATTTCAGCCCAATCGGAGTTACGGATCTCCGGGAATTTAAGAAACGGTGAAAGGCCAGAATCTGGAACGCCTAAACAGAGAGAGACAGAGAGACATATCCAATCTCGGAGGGGCTCTCGCCCCTCCGCCGCCATGGAGGCCATGGACCAGAGGGGAAACCCTTCTCCCATCTAGGGAGAAGGTCAAGGAAGAAGAAGAAGAAGAAGAAGGGGGGCCCTCTCCCCCTCTCTCCCGGTGGCACTAGAACGCCGCCGGGGCCATCATCGTGTGACGGCGATCTACACCAACACCTCTGTCATCTTCACCAACGTCTTCATCACCTTCTCCCATCTATCTACAGCGGTCCACTCTCCCGCAACCCGATGTACTCTATACTTGAACATGGTGCTTTATGCTTCATATTATTATCCAATGATGTGTTGCCATCCTATGGTGTCTGAGTAGATTTTCGTTGTCCTATCGGTAATTGGTGAATTGCTATGATTGGTTTAATTTGCTTGTGGTTATGTTGCTGTCCTTTGGTGCCCATCATATGAGCGCACGCGTGGATCACACCATAGGGTCAGTTGTATGTTGATAGGACTATGTATTGGAGGGCAAGAGTGACAGAAGCTTCAACCTAGCATAGAGATGCATATGGGATTGAAGGGGGACCAATATATCCTAATGTTATGGTTGGGTTTTACCTTAATGAACGTTAGTAGTTGCAGATGCTTGCTAATAGTTCTAATCATAAGTGCATAGAATTTCATGTCAGGGATGACATGTTAGCAGTGGCCTCTCTCACATAAAACTTGCTATCGGTCTAGTAAAGTAGTCAATTGCTTAGGGACAATTTCGCAACTCCTACCACCACTTTTCCACACTCGCTATACTAACTTTATTGCTTCTTTACCTAAAACAGCCCCTGGTTTTTATTTACGTGCTCTTTATATTCTTGCAAACCTATCCTGTTACACCTACAAAGTACTTCTAGTTTCATACTTGTTTTAGGTAAAGCGAACGTTAAGCGTGTGTAGAGTTGTATCAGTGGTCGATAGAACTTGAGAGAATATTTTTTCTACCTTTAGCTCATCGTTGGGTTCGACACTCTTACTTATCGAAAGAGGCTACAATTGATCCTCTATACTTGTGGGTTATCATTGTTGCACTCAGCGCCTATGTATCTTGCCTTGGGTGTGTGCGTGTGTTGTGGTGGCATGCGTTCGTACTGGGTGCTTGTTGATCGGTGCTTTATATATAAAGCGGGGCGAAAGCCTTTTTCCGTAACAATAGACAAAATCGTGAGACATTGCCCCTAATAAAAAGCCAGATGGCACCACTCCCAATGCAAGAACTATAACATCTGCACACCATGGCAAATAGGCATAACCCCAAAATTCCATCAAATCAAAGCGAAAACACATAGCCCAGAGACCACCGACCAAACATCGAATCTCAAGAGTATATCTGGCTGTAACGCCCTCGATGTGGCTATATCTCCCACGTGTCGAAGCACGACTTAGAGGCATAACCGCATTGAAAGCAATATCGCAAGTGAGGTAATCTTCACACAACCCATGTAATACATAAGGAAAAGAGATACATAGTTGGCTTACAATCGCCACTTCACACAATTACATGGATAAAGCATTACAACATCCAAATACAATCAAGGTCCGACTACGGAACCAAAATAAAAGAAGAACCCCAAATGCGACAAGGTCCCCGATCGACCCCAACTGGGCTCCACTACTGATCGACTGAAACGAAACAACACAAAGGACAAGATCTTCATCGAGCTCCTCCTGAGCTCAGTTGCGTCACTGGCACGGTTCAACGGCACCTGCAAGCTGGTTTTGGAAGTATCTGTGAGTCACGGGGACTCAGCAATCTCACACCCTCGCGATCAAGACTATTTAAGCTTATGGGTAAGGTAAAGGTATGAGGTGGAGCTGCAGCAAGCGACTAGCATATATGGTGGCTAACATACGCAAATGAGAGCGAGAAGAGAAGGCAAAGCACGATCGAGAAACTATGATCAAGAAGTGATCCTAGAACAACCTACGTCAAGCATAACTCCAACACCGTGTTCACTTCCCGGACTCCGCCGGAAAGAGACCATCACGGTAACACACGCGGTTGATGTATTTTAATTAAGATCAACTTCAGGTTTTCTACAACCGGACGTTAACAAATTCCTATCTGCCCATAACCGCGGGCACGGCTTTCGAAAGATCATATCCCTGCAGGGGTGTCCCAACTTAGCCCATCACAAGCTCTCACGGTCAATGAAGGATATTCCTTCTAGCAGGAAGACCCGATCAGGCTCGGAATCCCGGTTACAAGACATCCTCGACAATGGTAAAACAAGTCCAGCAAGACCACCCGATGCGCCGACATCCTGATAGGAGCTGCACATATCTCGTTCTCAGGGCAACACCAGATGAACACTACGTATAGCTAAAACCAGCCCTCGGGTTTCCCCGAGGTGGCGCCGCAAGTGGCTCTGTTTCGGACCAACACTTAGACAAGCACTGGCCCGGGGGGGGTAAAATAAAGATGACCCTTGGGTTGGCCTAACCCAAGGGAAAAAGGCTAGGTGGCGAATGGTAAAACCAAGGTTGGGCCTTGCTGGAGGAGTTTTATTCAAAGCGAACTGTCAAGGGGTTCCATTATAACCCAACCGCGTAAGGAACGCAAAATCCGGGAACATAACACCGATATGACGGAAACTAGGGCGGCAAGAGTGGAACAAAACACCAGGCATAAGGCCGAGCCTTCCACCCTTTACCAAGTATATAGATGCATTAATTAAATAAGATATATTGTGATATCCCAACAAGTAAACATGTTCCAACAAGGAACAACATCTCCATGTTCCAACAAGGAACAAACTTTAATCTTCACCTGCAACTAACAACGCTATAAGAGGGGCTGAGCAAAGCGGTAACATAGCCAAACAACGGTTTGCTAGGACAAGGTGGTTAGAGGCTTGGGTTAACAATATGGGAGTCATGATAAGCAAGTGGTAGGTATCGCAGCATAGGCATAGCAAAAGAACGAGCATCTAGCAAGCAAAGATAGAAGTGATTTCGAGGGTATGATCATCTTGCCTGAAATCCCGCAAGGTAGAAGAACGAGTCCATGAAGAAGACAAACGGACGTAGTCGAACGGATCCTCACAAATGCAATGTTACCGGAACCAACCCGAAGAAGCAAACACCGGAAAGAAGCACACAACATAGTAAGCAACCAACACATGAACATGGTATGATATGCGGGATGCGGTATGCGATGCATATGCATGATTTGACAAGGAATGATTGAACCTGGCTTCAACTTGGAAATTCAAGTGTGCCACTGGAAAGGTGAGATGAAATCGCTTGAAAACGATATAAAGATCACCGGAATCGGAGTTGCGGTTTGGAAATGGCGAGCAATTCAAATATGGCACCGGTCTGCGATATACAGCAAGTAGCCATCTAAATGCAACAAGTTGAACATGCTACAGCACTCAAACATGGCAACAAAATACATGGCAGGGATCCATTCATAAAGCTTAACAAAAGATGAACACTGAGCTACGGCCAATTCATCCATTAACAGGTTCAAACAAGCATGGCAAAAGAGCAATTGGTAAACAGATCTCAGACTTAGTGAAATTAACACAAGCCTGGAATTTCAGATCAGGTAGCACACTTTGGAGCAATAAAACTATATGCTACAGGGCCTGAACATGGCAAAGTAAAGCATGGCATGGAGCTACTCAAAGAGCTTAACAAAAGTCCCTTAGTGACCTTGAGCCAAAAGGGATCAGAAAATACAATTGCAAGCATGTGAACATGGCAAAAATATAATCAGATCACAGACTTAGTGAAAAACTAGAGCATGCAAATCAGATATCAAGTAGGCATGTTTACGAGCTCGATGCACTCACTACAGAGCAAGGCATGACAATCTAAGCATACACCCATCAAGAATACACATTATACAAGCTAAAAATGGCAATAACAATAGCATAGAATGCACGGATCAACTACAACATCCTCGGCAAAATCGCTAACAAGTAGACAATCTGCCCAGATTCACGAAATAGCAAAAGTAGAGCTCGATTGACTCAAGCTAGGGTGCTCCATAATTGCAAACAAAGACATGGATGGATAGAGCACTACAAGATTAACAAAACATCCTTACTGATCATCCTCAAAAGAGGCACGGATCACTAGGAAACAACATGAACATATGACATATTGAAATAAATAGATCAAGGACTTAGTGGAATTGCTAAGTCCCTGAAATCAGCATTAACGAATGCACCACTTTGCAAGCTTGTGCTAGTCACCACACACATCACAAAAAATACATGGGTTGCACCTCTGGAAAGATGGAAAAGCATATAACAAAACACATGTAGAGCTCAGGGGCATATCATGCACACATAAATCATGGCAAAAATGACAAATATCTAATTGGAGCAGCAGATCTGACAACTAACTCAAATAGCTCTCTTCCAACAGCATTTCGGGCATCAAGATGAACTCAAAAGAAAATGATGCAATGAGATGAAATGATGTGCTCTCTGAGATGAACATTTCGATATGCTACACGCTCAAAACGGAGCTACGGATACGGAGATACAACATGATGAACAAGGGCATTTGAAACATGGAAAACTCAGGGACTTAGCGAAAATTACCACTCCGAGACAGATCTAGGGTTTTGACCCGGGTGCACGCAGATTGAGGCAGGGCCGGGCATGCGCCGGAGTTGACGCCGGAGAGCAGGGGAGCGGTGGCCGGCTCGAGGTCGAGGAGGAGGAGGCCGAGGTCGTCGGCCGGAGCTGGTGGCGGCGCTGGCGGCCCCCGCGGCGAGGTTGGGCGGCGGACGACGGACGGAGGCGGGCCGGCTCGCGGTGGCCGGAGCTCGCGGCCGGCGAGGCGCGCGGCGTCAAGCGGAGGCGCGGCGAAGATGCGGCGGGGCTGGAACGGTCCGGTGGCGGCGCGGGCGCCCCCAGGCGGCGGGGCAGGCGCGCGCAGATCCGGGCCCGGGCGGGCCTGCCTCGGGTCCGGCGGGCCGCGGGAGGCGGGGAGGAGAGAGAAAGGGGGCGGGGCTGAGGTGGCGCGAGGGGAGTGGCTGGCTGTAGCGGCGGAGTGACGTGGCACGCTGCCATTGGGCGGAGTGAGGTGGCCGGCGGACGCGTCCGGCGCGGACGGACATGTCCGGCGGCGCGAGGAAGGGGAAGGCTAGGGTTCATCCGCGAATTTCGGGAGGAGAGCACATATTTATAGCTAGAGGAAGCTAGGAGAGTCCAAATGAGGTGCGGTTTTCGGCCACGCGATCGTGATCGAACGACCGAGATGATGAAGGAGGTTTAGATGGGTTTTGGGCCACTTTGGAAGGATGTTGGGCTGCAACACACACGAGGCCTTTTCGATCTCTCGGTTAACCGTTGGAGTATCAAACGAAGTCCAAATGGTACGAAACTTGACAGGCGGTCTACTGGTAGTAAACCAAGGCCGCAAGACAAGTCTCGGTTCAATCCGAAAATGTTTAATCCCCACACATGAAAGAAAGATAGAAATGACCACCGGAGGAGAACGGAACGCCGGAATGCAAAACGGACAACGGGGAAAATGCTCGGATGCATGAGACGAACACGTATGCAAATGAAATACACATGATGATATGATATGCAATGCATGACACGCAAGCAATGACAAGGCAACAACAGCGAATAACTGGAGGACACCTGGCACATCGGTGTCGGGGTGTTACACTGGCCAAAACTCGGGTCGGTCCGGGCTTCGGGTCGGGCCTAGCTAAGCCCGAGTCAAAAAAACTAGGCCCGAGCCCGACCCGGCCCAGCCATCAGGCCTGGTTTTTAGGCCCAAGCCTGGCCCGAACACATAAATGCCCGATGGCTGATGAAGCCTAAAAACAATACATCTTGCATTTTGCCTCGGTCTCGGTGCAAAAGACAATACATTTTGCATTTGTGGAGTAACCAACTAGTCATCACATATATGAATGAGCCAACTTTCTATATTACTTGAAGAACCGAACCGATCAGTTCAGCTAGGCCGAACGCCCCGTCTAGTCGAATCTCATGCAATGACCAGAATGAAATCTCATGCAATGACCAATGAAATCTCATGCAGTGACCAAAGGGACCCACCAAAATCTCAAGTTGTACACCTCAATTGATTGTGAGAGCTTCACATCATAGGGAGCATATTGTGAATTAAAGGATGCTACATCTTTTCTTCTTTTTTTTGCGAATATATTTCTTACTACATCAACTCACAACTTGAAAACTAAAATTGGAGCTACGCTTCACTGGATCCTTCAAGCGGCCGGGTTTGATTTCCTCAAGCTCTATCAAGGCATTTGTTATTCGCATGTCCACCTCAAACGAAGATACCTACACGAGCACGAGATAAACGGAGTTTAGCAAGTAGAGTAGTATATAATTAAATTTCGCATGATACTGAATCGAACCATGTTGACTCATTCTGACCGAAGAAGCAGTCAACCTGTTACTATGGCCCTGTTTGGTTCATAAGTCCTAAGACTTTTTTTAGTCCCAACTTATAAGTCTCAAGTCCCTACCTGTTTGGTTCCTGAGACTTATAAGTTTCTATAAGACCATATTACAACTATAAGTCCCTATAAGTTCCTCCTTGAGAGTCTTATTTCATAAGTCTCAAATGTCCACTTTAAGTCCCTTATAGAGACTTATTTAAGTCCCTAGACCAATAAGTCCGTGTAAACAAACACCCTCTATATTATGGAAGAAAATTTCGTGGACACCGGCTGCAACGCCCATCCTGTGCGTACCCCTGCCCAGATTCGTCCACGTGTCCCCTCCTTACATCCGACCGCCGCCGTTCGTTCCGATCCGTTCGCTCCTTCCGTCGGCTTGGGAGTGCTCGCTCGGCTCCAAATACGTGCGATCCCGGCTCCCTGGGCTCCGCTCGGCTGCAAAAACTGCAGGCAATCAGCTCCCGTCGTTATGCCTTTTCAATTAGATACGCATACTTGTGATTGATAGCATCTGCTTCCCTTGAATAGTGGCGATCTGATCATGGCAGATGAGACTGGTGGCGGCCGAGGGAACCCTGGTCCGGCACTCACTCCGTCGGGGGAGAGCACAACTATGTTTGCCTCACGCCCAAACGCATCATCATCCTCTCCTTCGCATGGCCGCATCAGCCTAGAAGGATATTCATGGCCGCCACAGTTTGAAGCTGCAGTACCGTCGAGAAGGACGGGAGCGGCCATGACGGACCACGGTGGCACTGCCGACGACTTGTCCCGCATAAATCTCGCAGATGAGAATGGTTGTGCGCACGCCATGAACTTGCAGGCCCCACACGTCATGTCAGGAGGAGGAGTCCGGGAGGATACGACCACCGCCATGAAGAAGGAGGTCAGCAGGACGACGGGGTCGCCGGTGTAGAGCAAAGAATGCAGGTACGGGTTGAAAAGCGATATCCTATTCAGACAGTCGGCATAAGATCATCGTACTCTAGTACTGTACTATGCACTGATTACTTGGCAAATGACTGCTCAAAATTAATATGTGTTCTTCAGTAAGCTTAGGAAAACAAATTCACAAAGTGCATGAGAAAAACATTTTCCCACATCACATTATGGTAATATAAATTTAACTCTGGACTCATTGTATGGCAGGCGATTGATAAAGTTGGACAAACGTTGATTGTTCCAAAAGTTGGATTGGCTTTCGATTCAGAGGACAGCGCTTATGATATGTACAACGTATATGCCGCCAAGGTTGGGTTCAGTGTCAGAAAAAGTCACACAAAGCGACGAGGTGATAAAAGTATATCTCAAAAATATATAGTTTGCAGTAACGAAGGCCATCGAGATACCCAATCATCTAAGGACACTACAAGGACAGGTTGTGAGGCTCGTATTCAGTTTAGTGTCAACAAGGATGGTATTTGGACAGTGCAAAAGCTTATAACCGAGCACAATCATTATCTTGCTAGTCCCAATAAGGTGCACAAGCTGAGGTCCCAAAGACGTGTTATAGAAGCGGATATACATCTAATTGGCCAGATACGGGAAGCCGGGATGAAGCCATCCCAGGTATATGACTTTATGGTAGCATTTTACGGAGGACCCGACAAAGTACCATTCTCAAAGATGGACTGCAATAATGAGATTGGTCGCGAACGCAAGAAGTATTTAGAATCAAATGATGCACAGACACTGTTGGAATACTTGAAAAATAAGCAAAGAGAGGATCCTACATTTTTTATGCCATTCAGATAGATCAAGTTGATGACCAGATAGCTAATTTCTTTTGGGCAGATGGTCAGTCTATCATGGATTACACATATTTTGGGGATGCTGTATCATTTGATACCACTTTTCAGACTAACAAGTTTGAAATGCCTTTTGCTCCATTCGTTGGTACCAACCATCACAAGCAGACAGTAATTTTTGGTGCCGCGCTGATATTTAATGAGAGTATCGATTCATTTGTTTGGCTCTTTGAAACATTTTTAACAGCGATGTCAGGCAAGCATCCGAGCACTATTTTCACTGATCAGGACAAGGCCATGGACGGAGCAATTGCATATGTGTTTCCAAATACAAGTCATCGGCTTTGTTTGTGGCACATTTATCTTAATGCTGCAAAACATCATGGGCATGTAATTCATGAGCATCCTGAGAAGTTTTTACCTGATTTTAAGAAATGTGTCTATGAAGATAGGTCAGAATTTTACTTCAATAAAAAATGGTTTGAATTGTTGGATCAATACAACCTTGAGGACAATGAATGGATGAAAAAGTTGTATGAGTTGAGGGAAAAGTGGGCTGCTGTCTATCGTGACTCCTTTACAGCTGATATGAACTCGACTCAAAGGAGTGAAGGTATGAATAATGTATTCAAGCAAAGATTTCATAGGAGACTTGGTCTTTCAGAACTCCTTGTAGAATGTGAGAAGGTTTCTGGAAGTCTTCGTGAAAATGAGTTGGATGCAGATTTTAGTTCGCGTCGAAAGAAACCTGTTGCTTACAGTCCAAATTTTCCTTTGCTAAAGACCGCATCTGAATCATATACAAGGCGGATGTATTCAGAATTTGAAACAGAATTCAAAAGCCAATTTTCATTCTCTTGTAAACTATTACAAACCGACGGTCCGGTGTTGACATATATGGTCACACATATGAACAGCGAGCATGGAGCAAAAGTTACATTCAATACCACGGACACAACTATTACATGTTGTTGCAGAAAGTTCGAATCCATAGGTATATATACAGAATTTATGATGCAATTTGCTATGTAATACAACTTGATGAAATATGACATCCATATCTTGCAGGTATATTGTGCAAGCATGCATTCAAAGTCTTCAATATGAATGATGTTTTCATTTTGCCACCACAATATATACTAGGAAGATGGACAAAATATGCGAAAAGAGGATTTTATGTTGAAAAACAAGGATCCGAGGAGGAAAGCTTGAAAACACAAGCTGCACGTATCTCAAGGAAGGCTACATCAGTTGCATTGAAGTGTACTCGGTCAAAACAACTTCTTGATGATTTCGAGAAAGCTATAGATAAGTTAGACTTGGAAGCAGATAACACTCTTAGCAAGATGGAGGAAAAATCCAGTGAGGTTCCGCTAGTTTCGGCTGAGTGTGCTACAAACACAATAAATGGTACAATATCATTTAGAGTTCCTCAGGTGGTGAAAGGCGCAAAGCGTAAAGGGCAACCATCTCCCTCGAAAAAAAGAAATGGAAGAAAAATAAAGTGCTAAAAAGAAAGGTACCGATCCTACCCATTCTAGCAAGCCTTTTCCATTCTATACTTCTATTGTTAATCCTTTTACTTTTCTTTCAATTCATATGTCTGACTTTAGGAGAAAATCGAAAAAATGTAGTACAAAATAGGGATGGCGGCATTGATCCGAAGGAAATGATGGTAAACCATTTGACTCAGAATCAGTATCCCCTTTTCATATTTGACTTGCATGTTTTATGAACAATTTCATATTCTATGATACAGGATGTGAATGCTGGTAGTATTGACATTACTAATACCATGCCAAAATTTTCAAATGATGTCTATGGGCGAGGGCGATCTTCGATCATGGCTGCACCGTTGATCCAAGGCAGATACGCTAATGCCACAATGCTAACATTTGCAAATGATGTGTATGGGCAACCTTCAACCATGTCTGCTCCATCTATCCAAGGCGGATTTACAAGTCTTTTACTTGGGGTTGAGCAGGATGCCACATTGTCCTCGGCTGCTAGAAAGTTACCTTTTGATGATTAGTATTACGGGCAGCCTATAAGGAGTACAATTTTTTTAATGTCATTTGGTGTATCTATGAATTATAATTGATGCACTGTAGTAGACTGAATTTTGTCTTCATTTAGAATGTTTGGGTATAATTTTGTACTACACTGAGTATGGTTTTTCATCATTTCTGGATTTCTGTGAGATTGCATTGATTATGCGACAGAATGTGTTAAGTGTTAAA
This sequence comes from Triticum aestivum, assembly GCF_018294505.1. Lineage (NCBI taxonomy): Eukaryota > Viridiplantae > Streptophyta > Magnoliopsida > Poales > Poaceae > Triticum > Triticum aestivum. Next base: position 559,218,924 of record NC_057800.1, on the reverse strand, counting down.
TCTTCAAGGCCGAGCACCTGCAATAGTTTTAGATTTCCAGACCTCTGATTTAAATCTTCGAGGTCGAGCACCTCATTCATATATATCTTAGATGAAAAAAGATACAATGTACAACTGTACATTATAGTTGGAAATTGTCAGAGAGAGCAATCAGCTATATACTAGTACACGATTTGTCACGAAGTCTACTCCAGATTTGTAATATCTCAAAATCCTACTTTTAAGTCTACTCATCAGGAATTATTGATGTTGTTTCCATGGCGTCAGTTGTCTTGTTCCAGCGGTGTACTTCGGGGTCTTCGTCCAGTAGAATGATGGCGAAGCATGACTGTTGCATGAGTAGGTGACCTCCTGTTTGCTCTTTGTTCCCTTTTCTACCATCTTAGCTAGTTGGACCAGGGGGAATCCTTGCCAATTTGAAAACTTCTCTTTCACGACTGCAAAGACATGCACAAATCGCATTGAATTATTAGCATGTGAGTTTGGTCAGATAGTTGTCAGACGTATAGCAAAATAATGTACAGTTCATCCTCCTGTAAGATAAACACCCTTCGGTCTGAAACTACACTTTCTTTACTCTGAAACTAGTGATGCAATTGATTTTGTAGCTCGACTGAGCGAATCAAACAATCCGATCAAGTACGAGCTTGCTAGGTTGCACTTCGTTCGTCCCAGTTTAATCAAAATATGTGATTAACATGTGGTCGTGTACGATTAGCAAATCAAACCTCTTACCTGAAGGAGCTAATTGCATGCTAACAGCCAAAAGGAAACACAAACTTTCAGACTTGCAAGGGAGGGGGTCACCAGTTCTGAACTGGGCGAGATGGAGGTGCGCGTGGGGGAGTGAGAGGCCGGCGCCGGAGACGGGATCACCTTGGTTTGGGCACACCGTGCCTTCCATCAGCGGCGGCGGCGGCTGCGGCGGATGAAAGACGCGGAGGCTTGGAACCGGGCGACTGCGAGACAAAAGGGCCGACTATGTGGGCCTCCGCCTCAGCCGGCCTTGCCTCGTGAGGGAGCTGGGATCGCACGTATTTGGAGCCGAGCGAGTGCTCCCGAGCCGACGGAAGGAGCGAACGGATCGGGATGAACTGCAATGTCGAATGTAAGGAGAGGACACGTGGACGAATCTGGGCAAGGGTACGCACAGGATGGACTTTGCAGCCGGTGTCCACGAAATTTTCTTCCCTATATTATACTACTCCTACCCCGTTAACTCGGGCACTGATGGAGAGCAATTCGTCGAAAGAACTAAAGTCGGATTAGGCTTTCCGGCGCACGTACCGTTGACTCCACCGCGACCGCGACGTCCATGCACATGGCGCCGTCGCAGCACCACGACCGGATCGCCGTCACCCGCAGCTCATGCATGGCTTTGAGCCGCCGGAGCACCGCCTCAAGCACGCCAGCCATAGAAGAACACACGCCCTCGCCGCGCACCTTGACCACCACACCGCCGCGGGACGCGCCGTCTGATTCTGACGATCTCACCAGCTCTGCATTCCGCGCGCCAAGCCGGCCCTTCCTCCCCTCCAGCTCCCTGATGTAGTCGACCGCCGCGGCGAGGACGAAGTTCTTGGCACCCTGCATACGAACGTGCAGAAGAGAAATGCTCGTGTCACTTCACTTGCGTTTGCAGTTCAGCGACCAATTGATGTGATCAACGTACGTACGTTTGGTGCCCGTCCCGGGGGCAGGAGGGCGCGGATGTCGGCGTAGCCCTGGCTGAGGCGCTCCCGCCGCAGCCGCTCCCGCGTGATGTGCCGGAACGCCGAGCTGCGCGGCACCTGCGGCTCGATCGGCTCCTTCGCTGGCGGCGCCGCTCGTGCTCCAGAAGATGTCCCCTGGGGAGACGACTCAAGGCCATTGATGCGCCTCGGCCTCAGGTACTCGTGCATGCTCCGGTGGACGTTGGCTCTGCCCCGCGCGCGCTGCCGCCGGCCCGGGGACGCCAGCGACGACGTCGCCGTACTACGCCGCTGGTACGGCGCGAAGGCGCTGCCCTGGTGCGCCACCGCGGGCGGGGGCGAGAGGAGGCCCATCAGGCTCATCAGGCCGTCGTCGTCGTCCCGGTCGACGGAGAAGAACCACTCGTCCATGGCTCAAGGACCAAGTTCTCCCGGTGGCCTCTGGGTGCTCTGAATGCCGAGGCTATGCTTGCACGCATGCCGATGTTGCCGCTGTTGGTGGTGCCGCGATCGCGCGCGTGTCTGCGCTTGTATACGCGGGCGTCCAGGTGTGGCGGCACGACAAAAAAAAGACCGAGGAGGAGGAGGAGGAGGAGAAGAAAGGTCGTCACGCCCGCGGGTGGTTTGGTTTGACCGGGCACACTGTTTGAAGGCTGGCTGGCTGGCTGAAAAGTGAAAGCAGAAGCAGCACGGCTTCTCACTGCAGCACTGCGTGTCTGCGTCTGCATGGTGTGTACGGTCTACGGTGTACCTGTTTTTCATTTAGAAAGACGGCCGTACAGTACCCGCGCGTAGTCTGTATGCCATGCATATACGTACGATGGAAGGAGCTCGGTGTCCTCTGCTCCGAGGCAACATCAGAACAGAAAGCACCGATCGATGGTCAGATTCAGATAGAAGGATTGAAAACTTCTACTTGGCCCTCCTTTTGTTTCGGCGTGCGGTGTATACGCACGATGCGTGCGTTGATTGCTGGCCGTAATGCGGTTCTGGGAGAGATGGCCAGTAGTATCCCGGAAGCTGCAGCCTGCACAGAACAGCGGGATGGTTTCTTTCGATCGCATGCGCATGGTTTACATGCTCTATATGGAATGTCTACGCACTCCGATTAAAGTTAAATACATTGAAGGTGACTCAACTTGTCCTGCATGTTCGGTTTGATGTTTAAAGTTGTAAAATACATAAAATAAGTGTTTGAACTTGCCCGGCCGTGTAAATGGGGTGCCTCCTTCTATATCCGCCCGTACATCTAACCCGTGTGGCATGCCAGCATGGCAGTGACCCACCTGTCAGTTGCTGAGAGCAGGGACAATGTTGGGTACTCCGTGCGTGAGGATTTTTTTTAGCGGAAACCCCCCTCATGAAAAAAGACCTCAAACACAGTGTACGGTGGTGAGAAATAACATGAAAAATTCATAATGTAGGGGTATCGAACCTGACACTTCCTGATCAACTACGACTCGGTCTGCCCACTTGGCCAAAATATGCCATGTGTTCACCTCTTAGATAGAAAGCTTTGTAGACGCTTTCCACATATCGCTCTGCAAATTTTCTAATGTGTTATCTATCGGTTTTTTTAAAAGATCATGTTTAGTTTTGTTGCACGTACTTTGAAGAGCTAGACATGAATTTTTTTCAACAATTTATGGGGATTGAAATAGTTTAACCTATATTAGAAATTGTTGTCTAAATATATGATTCTGGACCACAAGGCACACACACTATTGTTTATCTTTATTGTATTTCTATTGTTAACAAATTAAAATACCTAATTATTATGGAGTATTCAGCATGCATTAAAAAGTATTGTGTTAAAAAAATTAATACAAATATTCAAAATGCTATAGAATGATTCTTAATACAAATTGAACTCTTTTTAATACAAATTTCCAATTGTTTAATGCAAGATGAACATTTTTTTTCAAAAACACGCTATAATTTTTTAGTACACGTGAAACATCCTCCAAAAACATGTTGAACAGTTTTAAAACGCACTAACAGTTTCTTCAAGTTTATGGCAATTGTAATTTTTCTTACATTATTTTTTTGAATGGTAAAATAATATGAAAATAAAAATAAATAACTTGAAAAATCAAAATAAAAATTGTGCGGCCCATAGAAGCGCCATCTAAATAAAAATTGCTTGAAGAGGTACATAGCAACCAAAGAGGACTTTTCAAGCACGGTGGCCACTGAGCATGTTTTATTAAAGGCTAGAAACTGGCACTTAAAGGTTTAAAAAAGAATTGATTGTTTTCACACTCAAAATTTATGCATGTGCTCTAAGTGACATTCAAATTTTGTTTCACAGTTATGCTATATTATACCCTGCAAAAAAGACAAAGATCCGGTAACAAAAAACAAGATGATTTTTGCATTTATTTGTATTTTCTATCTCTCACATACAAGCGCAAATTTTGATGAAAATTCACACACATATATTACCCCTCTATGTGTGCATGTACGAAGAATTTCAGAATTTTTTTAGCTATAAAAATCCGTTTCTTTGAACTTTGAAAAAAAAAGGACACAGTATGCCTATGGTCCAAAGTTACTTTTTGCATATCAATGCAATATATGGTGTTCATTCGACCGATGTTAGATATGTTTGATCAAATTGAACGGATGTTTGGTTCAAGCCACACCGTAGACAAGATTCCTTTTGTGAAAAAATAAACTCGGCATGCCGTACGCACAAAAATGTGACAATATTTTCTTAGGCAATCTGAAGTGTTGCTAAGAGTTTGTGAACCTAAAGTTAGACAAGTTTAGCAAAATTTGAGTGGCAAACTATGACAAAATTAGCCAAACCAAACAGGCCCGTAGTTTAAGAGTTCAATGACCGTCTAAAAGAAGTTGAGCAAGTTGGGTAGCCCATAAGCTGTATTATGGCATGCATAGGAAAATACTGTGTATGTAGGTTTTATATAATAGGTCGAAATGAAACAAGTGGGGCCAAAACTTCCCATAGCCGGGCTAGAGAATTAGCATCGGGACAGCATGCGATTAATTAATCAATATGGCAAAAATTCCTACAACATGCGATTTCTCCTCTCGAAATACCAGTACCACTCAGCCAAACTAGAGTCGCTGTGCAGACGTCCACTTATTTCCACCGGAGAATCTGCGGGTCCACGCGGCAAGCTCTGATTGGCCACGACAGGATAGCCAATCTCCCGCCTCACCCAATCCTGGTGGTGCCAAGCGATCCGCGGCCCCGCTTATTGTCGATATTTTCACACGTCGCCTTATTAAGGATACACCGTGCGGACCAGCACACGCTAGCCAAGCAAGACCCGAGCAAGCCACACTCTCCAGCACCAGCAGGCCGGCGGCAAGCAGCGCAAGCACAACAACCAAATGGCCACCATCAGCGCCGCCGCGGCGACCACCGTCGTCGCCCGTGCCGCCATCGCCAGGCCGCAGGCCCTAGGTACGTAGCGCTACGTGTCGCTGCGCGTGTGTGTGTTCCATGTGCAGCGTTCGCAGCCCAAGCCTGAGCTGAGCTGAGCCGATTAACCGTGCAGGTCTGCCCCAGCTGAGGACGAGGAGCGAGAGGGTGAGGTGCAGCTACTCCAAGGACGCCAAGGAGGCGACCCCTGCCGCCGCCGTCCGCGGGGCTGGCGCGTCCCTACTCGCCGCGGCGGGCGCGGTGACCGCGTCCGCGGGGCCGGCGCTGGCGCTGGTCGACGAGCGGATGTCGACGGAGGGCACCGGGCTGAGCCTGGGGCTGAGCAACAACCTGCTGGGGTGGATCCTCCTGGGCGTCTTCGGCCTCATCTGGTCGCTCTACACCGTCTACACCTCCGGCCTCGACGAGGACGAGGAGTCCGGCGGCCTCTCGCTCTAAGCTACACATAGTTTCCTCGTCGTCTCATGTAATCCGCTCGCGAGCATCGCCATGATCGGTGTAATGTAATTCCAGAGATGGATATTTGTATCTAAGCGTTTCCATTCTGAGATGTTTCGCCGTCAGATGGTTTGCTCGCCCCGCCTTGAAGACTGCGTCTCGCGACTTGGATGAATAATAAAAACATCCAAGGAAAATTTCACGCACGCACAGATAGGTCCAAGTTCTCAGTAAAATTGCTGATCTGTGATGGTATGTGCCATTTTGGCCATATAGTTCCTTTGCTTCTAGTGTACATAACTTTACATCAGCTATTTGATCAAACCCATATAACAGAACATATATCGGTTCGCTGCAACAGAATATTAACTTTTTGATCTACAACAAAATCTGTTGATGAATGTTGATTCTCAAGGTGCTCCAGGTTAGGTGTAAAAACTGGTGCCTACTCTAATGGTCAGCTGGTACTATCTTCAATATGATTGTCCTGAGTCACAATCTCTTCAGCAGTAACTTCTATCTGTTCAGAGATGCTTAAGGTGACCTCGGAAAAAATTTCAGTGTTTCCTTCGGACGAGCCACCAGTAGCATCAGTAACTTCTATTGGCTCAGAATCGCCAGTTACCACAATATTTTCAAGGTGCTGAGCTCTTGACCTGGTTTTCAAAGGCTCATCAGGTGGGCTTGTGGCTGGATGAGAGATCAATATTACAGAACTCGATTGAATCTGGACACTGGATTGGTCCACATAAGATTCATCGGGGTGCTCATGACTTCTAGAATTCTGCGTGTTATCCTCTTCGCCATGGTATGATATGCCAAGTTTCTGTGCATGACTCAATCCTGGACAAACTCCCTAGCAAAAAGATGTATCGCAGTCAGAAAAGAAAAACACACCTTCAACTTCAAACCAACGTATATACTAGATCGAAGTGACAAAAGATCTTAAAAGATCCGCTTGGTAAGTGTGGTATTCCTGTACAATAGCACAAGCACCATAATAAACCATAAAATAAGGCCGTCCATCTTTAGTTCTTACATATTGAACACTCGAACGCAACATCAGATTGACACGGAAACCATGCATGGCATTCGAAGTCCACTCCTAAACTACTCAGATAAAATATACATTCCACTGTTCAATCTCATCTTTCCTCACCTAGTGAAGGACCGGTAACAACAAGTGGAACGTTAATAACACAATAAAATATGCTCCATGCAAACAGTTAATATATCATTAAAGCAGATTCAATTTAAACAACATGTTCCATTATCGTCCATTTTCTTTCTGCAAGGCAGAGAAGGTGCCTAAAGAAAAGTTAATCAGAAATGCAGTAGAGCATACCTTGATGTAACCTCTTGTTGTGAACAAAACATTGGACAATGAATTTTGACTGGAAACAGTCCGTCTTTCATCAAACTGGGCACAGTTAGCACTTTGCTGTATACTGGAACCATCACCACTGCCGTAGCCACGGTCTCCAAAATAAAGACAATGCTCATCTACCAAGGTTATTTCGGGAGTAGCAGGTAACAAATGGCCTTCTGTGCTGAATATGTATCTGCAGAGTCAATGATACATGGTAAGTTGGAATGTTACATCTGAATAAGCAACTGAACTCAATAACTCCACAGAAGTCGTACTTACTTATATGGCCCATTTTCAACAATGTTATCAGGGCCTACAGCTAAATCAAAAAGAAGCCAGAGATATTTTACCTGCAATGTGTTCGTAGTTAGATTTAACTGGTACAGACATGAAATGACTGTTTTTTTAATTCATGTCAAGCATTCATACATATTATGATTCGGGAGAAGGGCTCGAGGAAATATAATGTGCACATAAATTTTAGGAGACACAAAGTAGATGATTATATTTCGTAGTTCGCCAGATCTAATCATAAATGTTAGGGTCCAGAGAAGAGATTGTTTTAAAGTTTATGGTTCACTCTCGTGTTAGTAGACTAAGATACCCTACAAGAAAAATGACTAAATGTTTAGAACTGGTGAAGAAATATAAGAGCGTTTAGATCACTAAAGTAGTGATCTAAACGCTCTTATATTTCTTTACGGAGGAAGTACTAAGTAGTTACCCATACACATGCTAATCTCATTTCTAACAAACTGATCTAGGTGATGTGCGGTGCTGGTCCACGAAAAAAATCATGCCAGCATTTTATTGGCAAAGAATATATTGCATATTTTGATATAAAATTACTTGCCGTTTCTGCAAGGAAAAAACTCTCCATGTGGTCATCCTGCTTGTGGGTTTCCACATCTGAAATGTGGCAGTAGCCGCAAGGACATTTAGCAGCATATTGAAGGCTTGCTAGTATATCCCTTCCAACATCAAGGTACCTGCAAATTTTTCATGGTAACAAAGTTATAGTTTTGCACTTAACTAAAAATCAACAGGTTCCCATCAATAATAGCGAAGGTGAACACTTCTTTTGTCCACATCAGCATCACATAAAAGAATCATACATGGAGAGCTTCACTCAGGTCTCATATGTCCCTTTAAGTGGTAAGAGCACTTGATTCTAAAAGATTGGTCTGTTTACACAAGAACAAACTATATCTTACTTGCAAAGAAAACACACCTATAATCTCTGGTAGCCTTGAATAGCCAATATGTGCTTTCAATCAACTCAGGCCGCAGCGGGTAGCTCCTTTGTCCGTTCTATGAAACATTGGAACATATCAAATGGTGAGAATAAGAAAGTGGTAAATACTCTCATTACAGCAGTTTTGCTAGGACCATATTTGTCTTTTAGAATTGATAATTCCATTTGAAGTTCAAGGCTTGCGGTGTATCCGGCCAGATTGAGGACCAAAAATTATTAACCCATAAACGCATAAAATTTATTCGGTTATTCCATTACCTGAACAGTGGATGTAGCCAGATTAAACCCTTCTGGAGTGAACCCATATTTTTTCCAGACGCTAAAGAAGGCAGCATGTGTTCGAATGGCAGGATCGACATCTCCAGCTAAAACCTTAAATCTAAGTAGCATAAGCAATTATCTAAAATATGTGCTGCAGAGCTGGTATATGTTCTGTTATATGAAGAACCCAAACCTGAAGTCCTGGCCAGAATGCCTGCAGACTATTGAATAGTGGCCAAACAGTAGCACCAGAATTCATATTTACCTCAATATACCTAACATGGAATTTTGAAAATTAGACATCAAACTTGAACATTCAACAGGAAGCAGCTGAAAAACTTACAATAGCATGAAAACATAAACTATCTGACCGTATATGCTGAGCAAGAAAACATGATTGAACTTATGTAGTTGTACGTTACAGTTTCATCATGTTATAGAGATCAAATTCCAATTTTGACCTTTAAAAAATACAACCTTGCAAAATAACCAAATATCCTCAAACAATGACATGATACTGGGGCTTAACAGCGTTGAATATGATTTAAAAAGTAATAGCATTTTTACCAAGGATCATGGTGGAGGTAGTGCATGGCAGCCTTGTAAGCCTCTTGAAATACATACAAGTATTCTTCATCTCCGAACAATAAATATGCCTGTTGATACAAAATAATAACTGTTAAAATCTATGGTAGGGAAGTCAAGAAATAGATTAAGAGAGAACCAACTAGATGATGAGCAGGGTTTTGGTCAAGCTATAGAATAAACATGTATCAAGGATTATTCAAAAATATCTGGCACGCCTATCTTATTACATTCGATTGTACAATACTTTTTTCCAAAAAAATAATATCTATGTTCTACATTATTTAGAGTTTTGGACACCTTCAGAACATATTCGTAGAACGAGTCGATGCTTGTGCCGATTCCTGCATCCTGCATGATGGTAATGGTGAATCGTCTTCAGAAACTAAGAATGCAAAGGGAAAAAATTGGAAGTAATTATGTTGGTATTGTTAGCACGGCCCCCAGACAAGCAAAAGCGACGATACAACGCAGAACAAACATGTTTCCACTCCACTGGCGTGACCAGTCATATCAATTTAATAAATAGACATAGTGAGTAGCATGGGACATGGTATTTATCCCAGACAGTGGTACATGCCTACACAAATACCATGAGCTAGCTTCTTGTACATCAAAGTGTTATACGGCAAGAGAGTGCAGAAAAATACATTTGGTGGCTCAAAAATTGTCATACGAGGATAACAATTAATACCTTTTGTGTCCATTCACCAGTAAAGACATTTATATGGGCACCAACAAGGTTGAGTTTCGACCTGCGTGCCCATATCCCACGCACTGATTTTTTTGCAACTTGCTCAAAAACTGCGATGGGAGTAGCAAATTTAACAAAGAATGATATAATGCACTAACAATAAGAAAGCGATACTACAAGATCAAAGCACAACACTGATTCATATTGCCAATACTGACCAGTGTTATTAGTCAACCGACTCAAGACACCGAACTCCAATGTCAAAGTGCCGCCACCAGCCGTCGATGTTATCTGGAGTAACATCCAGATGTCAACAGCAAATCTAATGTATGTTCATGTCCACTTAATAGCCAGGTAACTTGCTCGTGCTAGTTACAAGCATGAATACGAGAGATTAAGCAGGACATATGTGATGGTATTTATCGTCAAAAATTACTGAACATGAGTAGAGGTAATTCAAAAGTGATATAGAGGATTAGATGACACTCAGGTAATATGTTTAATGGTTACAAAATCAGTAGAATAACCATTCCAAAATTACTGAAGCAAAATGCATAAGAATTTTGGAACTCTCAGCAAATCTCAACATTATTGGTAATTAACATGTTTCTAGAGACGTTTCTCTTTGCAAAACTTTACAGCCAGCAAAAGGGAAGAAGAAAGAAGCTTGCCTTGCTTTCATCATCATCGACTCCATACAATAAATTAACAGATCCAAATGGAATACCTACAAGACAAATTGCACTAGTTAGGCAAACAATAGGAAATCAGAACACAATAAGAACTAAGAAACTTGAAAAGCCTTTTTGTTCAATCCATCATAAATGAGTGACCGAGAGATGCAAGGGGAAATTTCTTATCCAAACCAATTTGGTATACGTTTCTACCTGTGGCCATCGAAAGTGGCATTAAACACCAGTGATGCGGTGAAACCGGTTCAACAACAGCCAAACTCCAGTGGCAAATCCAGCATGTTGCCAAGTCACATATAAGATATTTTCCTTTTTATAAATTTGTGAAGTGTGTGCATGCTTGCATTATGAGTGTGCCGTCCATGCGTTTTCACATGTATGTGAGTGTGTATTGTTAAAATGAACATGATTTTCCTTGTAATTAGGTCTAGTACCACCACCCTGGCCGGTGAAAAATAGTCCAATGTCTGCTGTACTGATGGGATACATAACATATTCCATTACAAAAAGATACAAATAGACAAAGTAGTGAACCTGTAGGAGTGTCAAATGCAGGTAACAACCTCTGGGCCAAGTCAACGGACAAATGAAGTAACTGACCATCATAAGACTCGATCTCCATACCCTGTCAATGAATAGTTAATACTGGAATACTTGAGCCATATGCCCATATCTATGTTCAGCTTTTTTTGCAAAATAAAATACATTAAGTAAAATTTCAGTCATTCAAACTGATGCAGATATTTATTGGTAGATCGCAGCACTTGAAGCCATGCATGTGATGACAAGAGAAAGTTGTATATATACTTTCTCCACAAGTTATGTTTCACACACTGTCATGCTTCTTTGTGCTCCACCACTTAGAAATATGTATCCATTTATGGTCACACTTTTGTAGTTCAGACTGAGAAAGTTAAAGTGGAAGCATTACCTAACCTTCTTACATTTTTACTGGTTTCATATCGTATTGACTCTGCACACTTGATAGTTGAACAAATAAGGTGAACAGAGTTTAGTAGTAATGAGGCGTTCTTTGGTCACTTTCTCCTCTTTTTACAGTGGATTATTTTTCTTTTTAATGAAAACATTTTCTTCATTACATGGGGGTGCTTTTAGTGAAACGTGGCAAACTAAAGAAAAAACTGACACGTGACCACGCCTATTACTTAATGCATCACATTCAGCCATTGCAATATTACAAAATAATCTCAAACAAAAAACAGAAGTGTTGAAATTGGGATACAGATGGTCTAGAGGGACTAAAACTAAAATATTCCGCATGGTTATTCCCAAGTAATAAGTTACAGTTTGGTGTCAAAAGTAGGCATACATATTATCAATATGGTCTTGCAAATTTCAGTTCAAAAAAATGGTCTTACGTTAGTAGCTTTGTTTTGCACCACAGCTGCTGCTTCAGTAAGATTTTTATGCTGTACTAAAGTATATATTATAGTTTCTATCTATAAGTGTATACTTTTTCATGTCATACTAAAAGTGATGTTATCAGGAAATAGGTAAGAACATAAACAGTCACAGCAAAGATGAGATAGGATCGAGCAGACATACAGTGGCATAGTCACTGGCAATCAGGTGAGCTGATAACAGACCCCCAAGTATACGTATATTGGTTTCAAAAACTGAGACAGTTTTGTTCTGCATGCACAGAGGAAACATGATTACTCAAATGGCGTGAGTTCTAAACAACAATCAAGTGTTAAATAACAGACTCATAAATGCCATAAGGAAGAAACATTCTGATTTGTACACGCTGAAATTCAGACGAAAAAACAAGTACGCTAAGTAGAAGTAGAACAGTCAAATATAACGAATTAATGGGGTACCTACATAATAGATGGTATGTTTTTCAAAATCAAATTGCAATGCCCCAAAAAGGGCATGCTACTTCACAGCACACTGATATGTTTTACATAATCAGAATGCAAGGCTCCAAAAAGGGTATTGCTACTTCATGTCATCATTTGCGAAGTAGATCAACAAATTCATTGAGATAATAATAATTTGGTCAGCAAGCAGTTGATCATTTTGCTGCCCAGCAGAAATTAAGATATGAGAGTACTTCATTTTCTTTGCTATTTACTGGATGCATTTTCTTAACTCGGAAACTAACAAGCAAAGGATAAAATGCATTTCGTTAGATCTGTAATTAGTGAAACCAGATTCACTAAATGTCACTCATGTTTACTTACGATATCAAAGCGGACGTTCTTACCAACCCACTCCACACCAGCAGCAAATCTCTCCTTATCACCTAGTAAAGCCAGAGTATCCAAAGAATCGATCTGTTCAACAATGTTTGTTCGTGATTAATGATAATCCACTAAAGTAACAGATGTTTGCAAAAATACTGAGGAACCAGTTTGCTAGTTCTTACAAGAGTAAGTGCATAACCACCAAGGGAGTCTTCCCCTTGACAACTCAACGGTCGCAACTCATCAAGTGGAAAAGCATGTTGCATGTACCCATCAAATGCATGATAAAACATATCTTTCACCTGCATAAAAATATATACTTCTGTCTGTTAGCATTTCAACAAAGTTTAGGTCAATACAGGGCATTAAAAACTATGCTAGCTTGTTCTTATCTATACCACCCAAACGGGCAGATCCAATTCATCACAGCCATCAAACCATGTCAATCCAACAACCTAGATTGCTCCAATGGTGAGCTTTCAACACGTTTAGCGCGCAAATAATATTATACCAAATATCAACGCATGTGCTAAACTGCTAATCACACAATTAACACCTAACTATATACTACCTATTAGTATTAATGTGCAATTAATTTTCTCCTGATATCAACATGCATTGCACGTGGACATTTACTAGTGCCATTTAGAGACTCTCGAGCTATTGCCACTACTGCCGGCCAAGGTAAGATACTGTTAAAAACATGATCGGTTAACAAGTAAATACGCGATGTTATCTTGGTTGAGTACAAGAGTAAGACATATACTTGGAATCCTGGATAAATCAGATAACTGAACTGGCCTAAGCTGCAACTCGTAAAAAATGAGCTATAACTTGGATTATACCCCATATCCTGCCATTGGGAACATCATCAGAATGTGCCTCGCACAAGGCACAAAAAATTCAGAGCCTTACCCCAGAAATGCTTCATTACAAGATAAATTTAAGAAGGAATGGAAAAAAGAAAGTGAAGTCTTTTTCTCAAAACAAGGCAACCTCAAAAGCACCAGAAGGCCCGAAAATGGAGTGGTCCAGTGAAATTCATAAAATGATCCCGTCCAGTAAAATTCAACGGACATGCTCACAAGAGTGCCTTTGTAATTTGTAATTGGGATAGGGTGTAGGGACAGTTGCTTCAAGTCCCAAACGGTACCTCTGATGACACAATCTTTATAACTAATAACATGTGCCAGTGTGTCTCAGGAATGCCAAATCCAAAACTGAGCTGTGGTCTTTTTTTTCACTCAACTCTATATCTATATCTATATCTATACCTACTAATAAAGGGAGGTGATATTCTTGGTTTGGTACCAAATTTTCTTACATTTATTTGTCCGCCATACTGGTTTCGTCCGCTTTCATTTTCTATTTTTGTTTCGTCCGCTTGCTTCGCCATATACGTGCACGTCGATCTATCCCCAGCTGGCCCCTGGGCCGCGCGCAGTTTTCACATCGACCGAGTTGGTAGCTGGGACAGCACGGAAGTAGCAAAAAAATCGTTGCGGGTGGGGTTCGAACTCACGAACTTGCTTCCTATCTTAACCGCTGCAGCTACCTGAGCCAGCTAATGCTCGTGGTAGAGAGTTGGTTCGTTATAAACTTAAATAATACCACCTCGCTCCTGTACACAAAACTTCACCAATTTATATACATCGATGAGTTACCTCAACATCAGCAAGCCACCTAGATAAGAGGGTAAAGTGTGGCTCATTTATTCTAGGAACAAGGGAAAAGGAAAGAAAGAAAGACCCGATGGAGAAATTAACTCCACAAATTGTGATGCCCAATGAAGTCCACAAATTGTGATGCGTGGCTGCATAGGCCAATGAAAGAAAAGAAATAAAGACCCGATGGTGAAATAGAAAAGAAAGAAAGACCTGATGGAGAAATTAACTCCAAAATTGTAATGTGTGGCTGCACATTGCCAATAAAAACACCAGATGAAGAAATTAACTCCACAAATTGTGATGTGTGGCTGCACGTGCCAATAAAAATAAAAAGACCCGATGAAGAAATTAGCTCCACAAATTGTGATACGTGGTTGCACATGCCAATAAAAAAAGATAAAGACCTGATAATGGCCACAACATTGTGGGAAGGTCTCAGTGGACATGCAATTAATATATGCGTCGTCAATATACATTTCTGCTAGACCTCGGCGTGCACGCTCCAGCTAGCGTCGGGTGTCACCATTCGGATGTTGTCGTGTTGTGCTGATGGACGTTTTGGTGGCGCCGTTCGAATGTTGTCATGCTGCGCTGATGGACATTTTGAAAGACGCGCTAATTTATATCTCCCGGTGCATCGCACGGGCACGTTTGCTAGTAGGCTTAAATAGCAGACATGCTCACAATCGAACAATGATCTTGAGTGGGGGGAGGGGGGGGGGGGGGTGGGGGGTGTATGGATCTTTCACTAAAGGTGCCAGCAATACCCATGAATCCAAAAAAATGTGCGCTGACAGGAACACTAACAGTGCCTTATGGCATCTCACATCAGGCATGAAAAGACCGAAAGTGATGGTTATATGATACATCTCCCAAATGTGGTGGTTTCATGTGGTTTACTCCGCCCCAGGTAGTGAACTCTTGAAAGTTGATTCCTACAACACACGTTCTCCTGGAACAAACAGTGGGTGCGACGGAAGCCAGGAATCTAACAATGTTTCCAGGAAGAAACTGTGGGGTGCGGCAAAAGCCATGAATCTAACAATTTAATTAACCAGACCAAGTAAAGTGATCAATCCGGGGAGCCTAACACCAGATTACCAAACCAGCTAGCAATCGAACTGAAGCAAACGACACCGTTCAGCAAGCCGCAGGGAGCCGAACTGTAATGGAATCACGGAACTAGCTATACTAAGCTAGGACGGGCTGCGGCTAGGAGCGGCGGATCTGAGGGAGGGGCGGGGTACCTCGTCGCGAAGCAGGCGCGCCTCGGAAGGCGTGACGCCGTCTGCGACGGCGGCGCCAGGGAGCAGAGCGGCCGCGAGGATGGCGGCGGAGAGGCAGAGGAGGGGGGAGGCGCGGCCTTGGCGCCGCAGCCGCAGCCGCATCGGCTGCATCATGTTCGAGTTTGGGGACGGGCCCGAGAGACGAGGGGGAGCCCGGGAGGAGGGAGATAGGACTGCCAGTGCCAGGACCGGGTACTCCGTCTCCAGGAGACGTGTTTTTTTTTAAGATACGAGGAGACGTGTTCTGAAAAAAGAAAAACATACCACCGTGCTATGCATATTGATATTTGGCAGAATATTAATTGCATCTTGATATTAGATAGAATATCCTAAACAAAGATATAGAATATCCTAAAAAATATGGGCAGTGATCTGCGCCGGTGCGCCGGTCCAACTGTTGGGCCGGTCGTATCTGGAACGTTAGTTTGTCTTTTGCACACCGTCAAATTCAGCCTTTGAATTGTTTTTTTTTTCTCAATAGAAAATCATGTCCAATCCAAAAGAGCTATTCGTCCTGGACACCCCGCCATGGACTCTCCAGGGGCTGACCTTGAAGCATCACCAGCTCGCCGCCGGTCGCCGTCCTCGCCCTCGGTCGCCGATCGCCGGTCACCGTCCACATCGCCGTCGGTCGCCGTCCTCGCCGCCGGTCGCCGTCCATCTTAGTCGTCGCCGTCGTAGCACCGCCATGCCGTCGGCTGCAGCTCCCAGTGTCGCCGGGAGCCACCATGCCATGGTTGAAGCTTTTTGCGTCATGGCCGGTCCCAAATTCCATTACCTTCGATTGAAGCTTCCTAGGACGTTGGTTGTAGCAAGTGATTCCAGCAAAAAAATGATCCAACAAAAATATCAAAAATGGGGTAGTAGCAAAAACAAAAGATGGTGGTAGCAAAATACAAAGACCATGGTAGCAAAACTTAAAGTGGTTCCAGCAAAAATAAGATGGATCCAACAAAAAGTCAAAAACAGGGTGGTAGCAAAAAGATGGATCCAGCAAACACGGCAGAAGCAAATTTCAAAGACCATGGTAACAAAAAGTTAGAGTGGTTCCAGCAAAAAGATGGATCTAATTAAGGAAAAAAGTATCAAAAAGACGGACTGGACGGTAGTAGCAAAAAACAAAATGATGGTAGCAAAGTTTTCGACTGGTTGCAGCAAAAGACACTCAAACAAGGTGGATCCCAGGAAAAAATGCCGCTGATTCCAGCAAAACAAGAAGCCAGATGTAGCAAAAAATACCACCAATTGAAGCTCCCGCCGACACCGATTCCAGCATCTCGTCCGCTCGTGCACAACGTAGTCGCCGTTCCCGCACGGGTGGAGCACGACGACGCTCGCCGGAGCGGCATGGCGACGGGTCGAGGACGAGGCTCTCGCCGGAGCAGCGTGGGGGCAGGTCAAAAGGCTGAAGAAATGTGGAGGTAGGTAGATGCAGCCCCTTGTTAGAGCAGCACGGGGGCAGGTGGAGGCGAGGAGGTCGCCGGAGCAGCGCAGGGCAAGGTGGATGCAGCCGCTCGCCGAAAATGCACGGGGCAGATGGAGGCGGACGTCATCGGAGCAAAGCAGGTCATGGTTGATTTGGGGAAAAACTGAGCGAAAGGGATAAGGGAGGAGGAAGATGGATGTGGTTTGCAGGGCCAATAAATGACGCGTGGGGAGTGGACGTGGCTGGCTCATACGGAGTAGGATCCAACGTGGCGCATGAGCCGGTCGAAAGTTCGGCCGGCGCACCGAACAGGAACGTTTCCCAAAAAATATTAGATAGAACATTAATTATATGTTAATTATGTGATTAGCGCTGGGCTTGGGAGGCCAAGTGATTTCTCCAGTCAGATTTGTTTATGCGAGCCATTTTTTTGGTCGAGAGCATGACGTGGCGGCCAAGATCGTCTGGGACTATTAAGTGTGTTATGATGTAGGTTATTTGCTTGGTTGGCCTACAAGAACCACTGTTGGATTTCTGACAGGATGCCCCGACGTGGATTACCGCATCAAGACATGTGCCCTCTCTATTTCAAATGTCAAAAATCATCGATCATTTGCTAGTAGTCTGTGTCTTTGCACGTGTCGTTTGGCACCCAGCTGTGACTGTCCAGAGACACACGAAATGGTCCACTCTAAAGACAGATCGTCTTCTACATGGGTGTGTTTCATTATGATCACTGCTCCAAGGAAAGACCTACGTACTCTTTTGTGTTGCTGTTTGAGTTGGAAAATGTGAAGCACCGCAATGCAAATCGTATTCGGCAATGCATCTCCCCCATTCGTTGAAGTTGTCTTGGGAAGGATTATGGAGGAGGGGAAGACTTGGCAAGTTGCAGAATTATTTCATGGAGACATCTCATGTTTCTTCCAAGATTTGCTTAGGTGAAGGTCTAGGGAGTGGTCGTTGTATCTCAAATTCTAAGCCAGCAGTATAGACCAGTGGACGGTTTTCTGAGCCTTTATTCTATGAACATATAATATGTATGTTTGTGCTTATTTTAGAAAAAAATATTTGCACCTATATTAATATTTGGTATGATATTAATTGCATTCTAAACATATTGAGTGTTTGTTTTTGGAGCAGTCTAAATCGTCTGATTGACATGGTTCGATGAATGGGATTAGTTGAATCTAGCCCTTCGATCTTTTTCATATTGGTATATATATATAAATACTATGATAGTGTTGTTTTCATTTTTCCGGTTTTTTGGTTAAGTAATTTCATAAGAAATTTGTAGGACTTCATTCCTCGTGATTTTTCATGTAGGAGTTCTTTCGGTTTGTAGGGCCTAAAACTATAGAAATTTCTTTTGTAGCGATCTACTTCACTTTGAACACGGTTTGTAGTGCTATTTTGA
Organism: Triticum aestivum; assembly: GCF_018294505.1. Taxonomy (NCBI): domain Eukaryota; kingdom Viridiplantae; phylum Streptophyta; class Magnoliopsida; order Poales; family Poaceae; genus Triticum; species Triticum aestivum. The sequence goes on along the minus strand of NC_057800.1, from coordinate 559,200,521 downwards.
ACCCTAAAAGGGAATAGTTTGAAGTCCATATCAATATCCTAACTCAACGATTTAACAGTGTAGTAGGTAGCACATGAATTATTGTCGTATAGTGACATTTTGTCCTCCCCAGCCCTCGCCCAAAGATCTAGTTCATGTTATAGTACATCTGGCACTAAGGAATGATACCATCTTCCATGAAGGGAAGTCCCCAGTCAATAACTTTTGTGATTTCTCTAAGCAGCCGGGGTATGGACTTCAGATGTCGTGGACTAGCAAGAGCTCATAGAAAAAACATGGTGTGGACAATCTCCTTGTTGAACAAGGATGCACGGAAATTCAGTGGAGCATTGGTTAGATCTCTGGCAGGCTAGCCAGAGTTGATTATGGATGCTTCGTTCCTCATCTCGGGAGTAGCAAGTGAGTGATTGTTATACATAATTTGCCCCCCCCCTCCGGGGGGGTTGGGGGGTTGTCTTCTCAGAAGGTCCCCCAAGTCCGCGTTGATGCTTGAGAAGGCTAGTATCCTTGCACGCCTATAAGATATTAGACTCCTACATGATGGATTTCCATGTCGGCTATGGTGGAATTATATTGCGCCTCTATTGTAGTTGTATTACAGTAAAAGGTTGTTGGCCGATTGTTCAAACACTTCTTCAAATAAATGATGGCTGCCTTTTTATGGCTTATTCTTGATTATCAGCTTTTGAAGTTGTGAAAGGGAGTGCAACAAGGTAGATCGCGAGCTTCTTCAGCTACGAGGAACATTCACGTGAGGGTTTGACGGTTGGCTGCATTGACATACAACTTTTAGCTTATTTCAGATGACTACGAGGATATTATGATCGGTTAATAAAGCTCTCTCATTACTCACAGAAAAATACAATAAGCAAAGAAAGGATTCAATCATAGGCGAGCCAAGAGACAATAAATTACTCCACACCCATTGTCTATAAGCTAGTCCAAAGCTATGTCATAATCTTGTCATGATACATTCATACATAAGCAACACAATGCAACATATACCTATTGTAGTGGAATTTCATTGTACACTTATGCTTCACATCATACTATGTCATCCCCTCATGACCTCATTGACCATTTGTTTCAGAATAGCACCGTAGAAGGGGTGTTATCATAATCTCGAGAATCTGGATAACCATAGAAAATGCTTAGAACAATGCTAGCACAAAGTCACATACGGTTATTGGGTTCAGTTGAACCCAACAAATTCAGAAACCGAGTACATGTCACTATTGATTAATGGATTCACACATAGTTTAATGGAGTTGATCCTTGCAATATTCGCTCCAAACTTCACTCGTGGAAGTACCATGACTTGCACCTGAGATAATGTTCGTACAGAAACCAAAAGTCTACTAGATATAACAAAAAACGAGGAAAGAGGGAAAGAGCTTGGCCATTTGTTGGCGCTGGTGCCATGAACCCATGAGGGTATTCTCGACCACTGCTATCTCACATGTCGCTTGTGGGGCGGTTACCTTGTTATAGGCTTGTAAATTCTGTAAAAGATATTATTTTCTTGAATTTTGGAAAATGTTTACCTTCGTCTCTCTAACTGATTTTGGTATGATCCTTCATTGATGTGGTGCCTACTTGGTGCCTACTTTGCTTTCTTATTTGCAAAGGCGAAGAAGCCAATTTTTTGCCAACTACTACATAAATACATGGCACTTTATCAATATGCGGTCCTAAGCAAGAGTTAAAATGTGTTTCGGGAGTATTGCACAAAATTCTAATTTATAGGCTTCTTTCAATTGTCTAAAATGGAAAACACAGGGATAAGAAAACGCACAGTCCAAATGTCACTTACAGATTAGAATCCTCTAAATTTCAAATGGATTATTTTTCAGAGAAAAATTATATGAAATTATTTCCATCCTATGTACCCTAAAAGAGTGAAAGAATATGACATCACTGTTGGGGAACGCAGTATTTCAAAAAAATCCTACGACCACGCAAGATCTATCTAGGAGATGCATAGCAACAAGAGGGGAGAGTGTCTACGTACCCTCGTAGACCGAAAGCGGAAGCGTTGAGTAACGCGGTTGATGTAGTCGAATGTCTTCACGATCCAACCTATCAAGTACCGAACGCACGTCACCTCCGTGATCTGCACATGTTCAGCTCGGTGACGTCCCTCAAACTCTAGATCTAGCTGAGGCCGAGGGAGAGTTTCGTCAGCACGACGACGTGTTGACGGTGATGATGAAGTTACCGACGCAGGGCTTCGCCTAAGCACTACGACAAATATGACCAAGGTGGAAATCTATGGAGGGGGGCACCGCACACGGCTAAGAAATCAACTTGTGTGTCTATGGGGTGCCCCCTCCCCCGTATATAAAGGAGAGGAGGAGGGGGCCGGTCGGCCTCAAGGGGTGCGCCCCAAGGGGGGGAATCCTACTCCTACTAGGAGTAGGTTCCCCCCTTTCCTAGTCCAATAAGGAGGAGGAAAGAGGAAGGGGAGAGAAGGAAGGAGGGGGGCGCCACCCCCTCCCCTTGTCCAATTCGGACTGGGGGGCGCCACCTCCTGGCCGGCCCTCTCTCCTCTAAGGCCCATGCTGGCCCATTAACTTCCCGGGGGGTCCGGTAACCCTTCGCCACTCCAGTTTTATCCGAAACTCCCTGGAACACTTCCGGTGTCCAAACAACATGGTCCAATATATCAATATTTATGTCTCAACCATTTCGAGACTCCTCGTCATATCCGTGATCACATCCGGGGCTCCGAACAACCTTCGGTACATCAAATCACATAAACTCATAATACCAATCGTCATTGAACGTTAAGCGTGCAGACCCTACGTGTTCGAGAACTATGTAGACATGACCGAGACACTTCTCCGGTCAAAAACCAACAGCGGAATATGGATGCTCATATTGGTTCCCACATATTCTACGAAGATCTTTATCGGTCAAACCGCACAACAACATATGTTGTTCCCTTTGTCATCGGTATGTTACTTGCCCGAGATTCGATCGTCGGTATCATCATACCTAGTTCAATCTCGTCACCGGGAAGTCTCTTTACTCGTTCCGTAATGCATCATCCCACAACTAACTCATTAGTCACATTACTTGCAAGGCTCATAGTCATGTGCATTACCGAGAGGGCCCAGAGATACCTCTCCGACAATCGGAGTGACCAATCCTAATCTCGATCTATGCCAACTCAACAAACACCATCAGAGACACCTGTACAACATCTTTATAATCACCCAGTTACGTTGTGACGTTTGATAGCACACAAGGTGTTCCTCCGGTATTCGGGAGTTGCATAATCTCATAGTCACAGGAACATGTATAAGTCATGAAGAAAGCAATAGCAATAAACTAAATGATAATAGTGCTAAGCTAACGGGTGGGCCTAGTCCATCACATCATCAAATGACAACTCATGTCTATGGCCATGAAACTTAACCATCTTTGATTAACGAGCTAGTCTAGTAGAGGCATACTAGGGACACTCTGTTTGTCTATGTATTCACACATGTACTATGTTTCCGGTTAATACAATTCTAGCATGAATAATAAACATTTATCATGATATAAGGAAATATAAATAACAACTTAATTATTGCATCTAGGGCATATTTCCTTCAGCCTCCCACTTGCACTAGAGTCAATAATCTACATTACAGAATAATGATTCTAACACCCATGGAGTCTTGGTGTTGATCATATTTTGCTCGTGAGAGAGGCTTGGTCAACGGGTCTACAACATTCAGATATGTATGTATCTTGCAAATCTCTATGTCTCCTTCCTTGACTTGACAGCGGATGGAATTGAAGCGTCTTTTGATGTGCTTGGTTCTCTTGTGAAATCTGGATTCCTTTGCCAAGGCAATTGCACCAGTATTATCACAAAATATTTTCATTGGACCGATGCACTAGGTATTACACCTAGATCGGATATGAACTCCTTAATCCAGACTCCTTCATTTGCTGCTTCCGAAGCAGCTATGTATTCCGCTTCACACGTAGATCCCGCCACGACGCTCTGCTTAGAACTGCACCAACTGACAGCTCCACCATTCAATAAAAATACGTATCCGATTTATGACTTAGAGTCATCCGGATCAGTGTTAAAGCTTGCATCCACGTAACCATTTACGACAAGCTCTTTGTCACCTCCATAAACAAGAAACATATCCTTAGTCCTTTTCAGGTATTTCAGGATGTTCTTAACCGCTGTCCAATGATCCACTCCAGGATTACTTTGGTACCTCCCTGCTAAACTAATAGCAAGGCACACATCAGGTCTGATACACAACATTGCATACATGATAGAACCTATGGCTGAGGCATAGGGAATGACTTTCATTTCTCTCTATCTTTTGTAGTGGTCGGGCATTGAGTCTGACTCAACTTCACACCTTGTAACACAAGCAAGAACCCTTTCTTTGCTTGATCCATTTTGAACTTCTTCAAAACTTTATCAAGGTATGTGCTTTCTGAAAGTCCAATTAAGCGTCTTGATCTATATCTATAGATCTTGATGAAGGAAATATGCCCTAGAGGCAATAATAAAGTTGTTATTTATATTTCCTTATATCATGATAAATGTTTATTATTCATGCTAGAATTATATTAACCAGAAAATTAGTACATGTGTGAATACATAGAAAAAATAGAGTGTCACTAGTATGCCTCTACTTGACCAGCTCGTTAATCAAAGATGGTTGAGTTTCCTAGCCATAGACATGAGTTGTCATTTGATGAACGAGGTCACATCATTAGAGAATGATGTGATTGACATGACCCATCCGTTAGCTTAGCACTTTGATCATTTAGTTTATTGCTTGCTTTCTCCATAACTTATACATGTTCCTGTGACTATGAGATTATGCAACTCCCGAATACCGGAGGAACACTTAGTGTGCTATCAAACATTACAACGTAACTGGGTGATTATAAAGATGCTCTACAGGTGTCTACGATGGTGTTTGTTGAGTTGGCATATATCGAGATTAGGATTTGTCACTCCGATTGTCAGAGAGGTATCTCTGGGCCCTCTCGGTAATGCACATCATTATAAGCCTTGCAAGCAATGTAACTAATGAGTTAGTTATGGGTTGTTGCATTACGGAACGAGTAAAGAGACTTGCTGATAACGAGATTGAACTAGGTATGATGATACCGACGATCGAATCTCGGGCAAGTAACATACCGATGACAAAGGGAACAATGTATGTTGTTATGCGATTTGACTATAAAGATCTTCATAGAATACGTAGGAACCAATATGAGCATCCAGGTTACACTATTGGTTATTTATCGGAGATGAGTCTCAGTCATGTCTACATAGTTCTCGAACCCGTAGGGTCCGCACGCTTAACGTTCGATGACGATATGTATTGTGAGTTATGTGATTTGATGTAACAAAGGTTGTTCGGAGTCCCGGATGTGATCACGGACATGACGAGGAGTCTTGAAATGGTCAAGATATGAAGATTGATATATTGGAAGGTTATGTTTGGACACCGGAAAGGTTTTGGATAGGTTCAGGCATTTTCCGGAGTACCGGGGGGTTACCAGAACCCCCGGGGGTTAATGGGCCTTCATGGGCTTTAGTGGAAGAGAGAGGAGGGGGTCGGGCCCCCTTTCCTTCTTTCCCTCTTCCCTTTCCTTCCCCCTCCTAGTTAGACTAGGAAAGGGGGGAACCTACTCCTAGTATGAGTAGGATTCCCCCATTGGGGCGCGCCCTATGAGGCCGGCCGCCCCCCTCCTCCACTCCTTTATATACGGGGGAGGGGGCACCCCATAGACACAAGTTGATTTCTTAGTCGTGTGCGGTGCCCCCATCCACAGATTTCCACCTCGGTTATATTGTCGTAGTTCTTAGGTGAAGCCCCGCGTCGTTAACTTCATCATCATCGTCAACACGCCGTCGTGCTGACGAAACTCTCCCTCGGCCTCAGCTGGATCTAGAGTTTGAGGGACATCACCGAGCTGGTAATAGAGAGGCTAGCAAATGTGGAAGGGTGAGGGTGCGTATAATCCATGGACTCAACATTAGTCATAAAGAACTCACATACTTATTGCAAAAATCTATTAGTTATCGAAACAAAGTACTATGCACATGCTCCTAGGGGGATAGATTGGTAGGAAAAGACCATCGCTCGTCCCTGACCGCCACTCATAAGGAAGGCAATCAATAAATAAATCATGCTCCGATTTCATCACATAACGGTTCACCATACGTGCATGCTACAGGAATCACAAACATCAACACAAGTATTTCTCAAATTCACAACTACTCAACTAGCATGACTCTAATATCACCATCTCCATATCTCAAAACAATCATCAAGTATCAAACTTCTCTTAGTATTCAATGCACTTATATGAAGGTTTTTATAATGCCTAAAAGCAAATTGCGATGTTGTTCTAAAGGACTCTCAAAATAATATAAGTGAAGCATGAGAGATCAATTATTTCTATAAAATGAAACCACCACCGTTCTCTAAAAGATATAAGTGAAGCACTAGAGCAAAGACTATATAGCTCAAAAGATATAAGTGAAGCACATAGAGTATTCTAATAAATCCCGATTCATGTGTGTCTCTCTCAAAAGGTGTGTACAACAAGGATGATTGTGGTAAACTAAAAAGCAAAGACTCAAATCATACAAGAAGCTCCAGGCAAAACACATATCATGTGGTGAATAAAAATATAGCTCCAAGTAAAGTTACCGATGAACGAAGACAAAAGAGGGGATGCCTTCCGGGGCATCCCCAAGCTTAGGCTTTTTGGTGTCTTTGGATTTTACCTTGGGGTGCCTTGGGCATCCCCAAGCTTAGGATCTTGCCACTTCTTGTTCCATAATCCATCAAATCTTTACCCAAAACTTGAAAACTTCACAACACAAAACTTAACAGAAAATCTCTTGAGCTCCGTTAGCGAAAGAAAACAAAACACCACTTCAAGGTACTGTAATGAACTCATTATTTATTTATATTGGTGTTAAACCTAATTTATTCCAACTTTTATATGGTTTATAAACTCTATTACTATCCATAGATTCATCAAAATAAGCAAACAACACACGACAAACAAAATCTGTCAAAAACAGAACAGTCTGTAGTAATCTGTAGGTTTCGAATCTGGAACCCCCAAAATTCTAAAATAAATTTCTGGACGTGAGTAATTTATCTATTAAGCATCTGCAAAAAGAATTGACTAAATAGCACTTTCCAGTAAAAATGGCAGCAATTCTCGTGAGCGCTAAAGTTTTTGTTTTTTACAGCAAGATCAAAAAGATTTTCCCCAAGTCTTCCCAACGGTTCTACTTGGCACAAACACTAATTAAACACAAAAACACAACCAAAACAGAGTATAGATAAAATATTTATTACTTAACAGGAACAAAAAGCAAGGAATAAAAATAAAATTGGGCTGCCTCCCAACAAGCGCTATCGTTTAACGCCCCTAGCTAGGCATAAAAGCGAAGATAGATCTAGGTATTGCCATAATAATGATAAGGTAAATCGTGAAAACTCATCTCATACTCCCTATGTTCAGCAGCAAGCTTTCTTTTTGGCAAACAATAGTAATCAAAAGGGCTAAATTTAATGGGACAAAAGTCCCCAAGATCAAGCTCGGGAGGTATTGGTTCCTCCTTTGGCCCCTCATATTGCACAACCAATTCATCATTATAAGCATTCTTTTGGAAAAAAGTCATGAGGCTTTATTCAAGAGAAAAGCCTAGGCCATTGTTCTGGATGGCAAAATTATCATTAAGTTCAGAGATCCTATTAACAAGAGCATCGATAGGAACCTTTTTTCTAAGGTTTTCATTGAAAGCAACATGATCTAAAGATCGTAAATGCATAATGTCTTCTTGATAGAAAAGGATTGCTTCTATGGGAGGATGGCCAGCATCCACCCTATAATGCGCAAAAATTTCATTGGCTTCTTTTATTATAAATCTGAACTCATGAGCTAAAAAGATGGTTGCTGCTCACTTAACAGAAGAATGCTCAATATTAGAAAATTCTAGGAAAATCCTTTGTATGGAAGGATGCATATGTAAAAATTGTCTTTCAAGTTCAACTATGAGCAAAGATATAGCATCTGCTAGACTACTAGTTTTATGAAGGATAGATCCACTCATGGTAGGCAAAGCACCGACACAAGTAAAGAAATCTTGAATAACTCCCTTCCCAATAATATTACCGCTACCAATCCGAAACTTTTTAGTGTGTAAAATAGTAGATCTTCAAGAGGATCATCAATAGCATCAAAGTTTTCCATATTATTATCCTTATCAACGATAACCTCCCCAGTTTCAGACATGATGGCAACAGATTGCAAAAGAACGAGCACATAAAAGACAAGAAGGGAAAAGAGATGAATGTAAAGAGAGGGAGAAAGGAAAAGAGGGCGAATAAAATGGCAAGGGTGAAGTGGGGGACAGGAAAACGAGAGGCAAATGGCAAATAATGTAATGCGAAGGATAAGAGTTGTGATGGGTACTTGGTATGTCTTGACTTGGTGTAGATCTCCCCGGCAACGGCGCTACAAATCCTTCTTGCTACCTCTTGAGCACTGCGTTGGTTTTCCCTTGAAGAGGAAAGGGTGATGCAGTAAAGCAGCGTAAGTATTTCCCTTAGTTTTTGAGAACTAAGGTATCAATCCAGTAGGAGACCACGTGCGAGTCACCTTGTACCTACACAAACAAATAAGAACCTCGCAACCAACGCGATGAAGGGGTTGTCAATCCCTTCTCGGCCACTTGCAAGAGTGAGATCTGATAGAGATGATAATATAAGATAAACATTTTTGGTATTTCTATGATATAGATTGAAAGTAAAGATTGCAAAATAAAATAGATTGGAAACTTATATGATGGAGAATAGACCTGGGGGCCATAGGTTTCACTAGTGGCTTCTCTCAAGATAGCATAAGTATTACGGTGGGTGAACAAATTATTGTCGAGCATTTGATAGAAAAGCGAATAATTATGAGAATATCTAGGTATGATCATGTATATAGGCATCACGTCCATGACAAGTAGACCAACTCCTGCCTGCATCTACTACTATTACTCCACACACCGACCGCTATCCAGCATGCATCTAAAGTATTAAGTTCATAAGAACAGAGTAACGCCTTAAGCAAGATGACATGATGTAGAGGGATAAACTCATGCAATGTGATGTAAATCCCATCTTTTTATCCTCGATGGCAACAATACAACACGTCTCGTTTCCCTTTCTGTCACTAGGATCGAGCACCGCAAGATTGAACCCAAAGCTAAGCACTTCTCCCATTGCAAGAAAGATCAATCTAGTAGGCCAAACCAAACTGATAATTCGAAGAGACTTGCAAATATAAACCAATCATACATAAAAGAATTTAGAGAAGATTCAAATATTGTTCATAGATAAACTTGATCATAAACCCACAATTCATCGGATCTCGACAAACACACCGCAAAAAGAGTTACATCGAATAGATCTCCAGGAGAATCGAGGAGAACTTTGTATTGAGATCCAAAGAGAGAGAAGGAGCCATCTAGCTACTAGCTATGGACCCGAAGGTCTGAGGTAAACTACTCACACATCACCGGAAGGGCCATGGAGTTGATGTAGAGGCCCTCCGTGATCAATGCCCCCTCCATCGGAGCTCCAGAAAAGGCCCCAAGATGGGATCTCTTGGGTACAGAAGGTTGCGGCGGTGGAAATAGGGTTTCGTGGTGCTCCTGGATGTTTGCGGGGTATATGGATATATATAGGAGGAAGAAGTAGGTCGGTGGAGCAACGAGGGGCCCACGAGGGGGGAGGGCGCACCCAGGGGGGTAGGCGCACCCCCTACCTCGTAGCCTCCTCGATTGTTTCTTGACGTCCACTCCAAGTCTCCTGGATCACGTTTGTTCCAAAAACAACGCTCCCGAAGATTTCATTCTGTTTGGACTCCGTTCGATATTCCTTTTCTACGAAACAATGAAATAGGCAAAAAAACAACAATTTGGGCTGGGTCTTCGGTTAATAGGTTAGTCCCAAAAATACTATAAAAGTGTAAAATAAAGCCCATTAACATCCAAAACAGATAATATAATAACATGGAATAATCAAAAATTATAGATACATTGGAGACGTATCAAGGCACAAGATGATGATGGCCATATCATATCACTTATTTGATTGCATGTGATGTTTATCCTTTATGCATCTTATTTTGCTTAGTACGGAGGTAGCATTATAAGATGATCTCTCACTAAATATCAAGGTACAAGTGTTCTCCCTGAGTATGCACCGTTGCTACAGTTCGTCATGGCGAGACACCACATGATGATCGGGTGTGATAAGCTCTACATTCATATACAACGGGTGCAAGCCAGTTTTCCACACGCCGAATACTCGGGTTAAACTTGACGAGCCTAGCATATGCAGATATGGCCTCGGAACACTGAGACCGAAAGGTCGAGCGTGAATCATATAGTAGATATGATCAACATAGTGATGTTCACCATTGAAAACTACTCCATCTCACGTAATGAGCGGGCATGGTTTAGTTGATATGGATCACGTGAACTTAGATGATTAGAGGGATGTCTATCTAAGTGGGAGTTCTTAAGTAATATGATTAATTGAACTTTAATTTATCATGACCTTAGTACCTGATAGTATTTTCCATGTCTATGTTATTGTAGATAAATGGCCCGTGCTGTTGTTCCGTTGAATTTTAATGCGTTCCTAGAGAAAGCTAAGTTGAAAGATGATGGTAGCAACTACACATACTGGGTCCGTAACTTGAGGATTATCCTCATTGCTGCACAGAAGAATTACATTTCCTGGAAGCATCGCTAGGTGCCAAACCCGCTGCAGGAGTAACTCCAGATATTATGAACACCTGGTAGAGCAAAGCTGATGGCTACTCGATAGTTCAGTGTGCCATGCTTTACGACTTAGAACCGGGACTTCAACGATGTTTTGAACATCATGGAGCATATGAGATGTTCCATGAGTTGAAGTTAATATTTCAAGCAAATGCCCGGGTTGAGAGATATGAAGTCTCCAATAAATTCTACAACTGCAAAATGGAGGAGAATAGTTCTGTCAGTGAACACATACTCAGAATGTCTGGGTACCATAATCACTTGACTCAGCTGGGAGTTAATCTTCCAGTTGATAGTGTCATTGACAGAGTTCTTCAATCACTGCCACCAAGCTACAAAAGCTTCGCTATGAACTATAATGTGCAAGGGATGGATACGACAATTCCCGAGCTCTTCATGATGCTAAAGGCTGCGGAGGTAGAAATCAAGAAGGAGCATCAAGTGTTGATGGTCAACAAGACCACCAGTTTCAAGAAGAAGGGCAAAGGGAAGAAGGGGAACTTCAAGAAGAATGACAAGCAAGTTGCTGCTCAAGTGAAGAAGCCCAAGTCTGGACCTAAGCCTGAGACTGAGTGCTTCTAATGCAAAGGGACTGGTCACTGGAAGCGGAACTGCCCCAAGTATTTGGCAGATAAGAAGGATGGCAAAGTGAAAGGTATATTTGATATACATGTTATTGATGTGTACCTTACTAATGCTCGCGTAGCGCCTAGGTATTTGGTACTGGTTATGTTGCTAATATTTGCAGCTCGAAACAGGGGCTACGGATTAAGTGAAGATTGGCTAAGGACGAGGCAACGATGTGCGTGGGAAATGGTTCCAAAGTCGATTGATCGTCGTCGACATGCTACCTCTACATCTACCTTCGGGATTAGTTCTAGACCTAAATAATTGTTATTTGGTGCCAGCGTTAAGCATGAACATTATATCTGGATCTTGTTTGATGTGAGACGGTTATTCATTTAAATCAGAGAATAATGATCGTTCTATTTATATGAATAATATCTTTTATGGTCATGCACCCTTAATGAGTGGTCTATTTTTACTAAATCTTGATAGTAGTGATACACATATTCATAGTATTGAAGCCAAAAGATATAAGTTTAATAATGATAGTGCAACTTATTTGTGGCACTTCCGTTTAGGTCATATTGGTGTAAAGCGCATGAAGAAACTCCATGCTGATGGGCTTTTGAAATCACTTGATTATTGATACGTCTCCTATGTATCTATAATTTTTGATGTATTCATGCCATGTTTATAATATTTTTACATGATTTTGGTATGATTTGGTTAGAACTAACCCGGACTGACGCTGTTTTCACCAGAACTACTGTGGTGTTGTTTTTGTGCAGAAATAAAAGTTCTCGGAATGCGCTGAAAAACAACGGAGATTTTTTTTGGAAAATATAAAAAATACTGGAACGAAGAGTTACCATAGGGGAGTCCCGTGGGCCCCACGAGGGTGGAGGGCGCGCCCCTGTGCCTCGTGGACTTCCCGTGGGGCCTCCTGACTTGTTGTCGACGCCAACCTCTCCTATAAATCCCAAACCTCCAAAAATAACCTAGATCGGGAGTTCCGCCGCCGCAAGCCTCTGTAGCCACTAAAAATTAACCGGGACCCTGTTCCGGCAGCCTGCCGGAGGGGGGATCCATCACCGGTGGCCATCTTCATCATCCCAGTGCTCTCCATGATGATGAGGGAGTATTTCACCCACGGGGCTGAGGGTATGTACAAGTAGCTATGTGTTTGATCTCTCTCACTCTCTCTCTCTCTCTCTTGTGTTCTTGATTTGGCACGATCTTGATGTATCGCGAGCTTTGCTATTATAGTTGGATCATATGATGTTTCTCCCCCTCCATCTCTTGTAATGGATTGAGTTTTCCCTTTGAAGTTATCTTATCGGATTGAGTCTTTAAGGATTTGAGAACACTTGATGTATGTCTTGCGTGGGATACTCGTGGTGACAATGGGGTGTTCTATTGATTCACTTGATGTATGTTTTGGTGATCAACTTGTGGGTTCCGTGACCTTGGAAATCTATGCATAGGGGTTGGCACACGTTTTCGTCTTGACTCTCTGGTAGAAACTTTGGGGCACTCTTTGAAGTTCTTTGTGTTGGTTGAATACATGAATCTGAGATTGTGTGATGCATATCGTATAATCAAACCCACAAATACTTGAGGTGACATTGGAGTATGTAGGTGACATTAGGGATTTGGTTAATTTGTGTCTTAAGGTGTTATTTTACTATGAACTCTAGGGCTGTTTGTGACACTTATAGGAATAGCCCAATGGATTGATCAGAAAGAATAACTTTGAGGTGGTTTCGTACCCTACAATAATCTCTTCGTTTGTTCTCCGCTATTAGTGACTTTGGAGTGACTCTTTGTTGCATGTTGAGGGATAGTTATATGATCTAATTATCTTATCCTTGTTGAGAGAACTTGCACTAATGAAAGTATGAACCCTAGGCCTTGTTTCAACGCGTTGCAATACCGTTTTCGCTCACTTTATCATTAGTTACCTTGCTATTGTAATTTTTTTCTGATTACAAAAACATATATCTACCATCCATATTGCACTTGTATCACCATCTCTTCGCCGAACTAGTGCACCTATACAATTTACCATTGTATTGGGTGTGTTGGGGACACAAGAGACTCTTTACTATATGGTTGCAGGGTTGTTTGAGAGAGACCATCTTCATCCTACGCCTCCCATGGATTGATAAACCTTAGGTCATCCACTTGAGGGAAATTTGCTACTGTCCTATAAACCTCTGCACTTGGAGGCCCAACAACGTCTACAAGAAGAAGGTTGTGTAGTAGACATCAAGCTCTTTTCTGGCGCTGTTGCCGGGGAGGTTAGCGCTTGAAGGTATATCTTTAGATCTTGCAATCGAATCTGTTTGTTTCTTGTTTTATCACTAGTTTAGTCTATAAAATAAAACTACAAAAAATGGAATTGAGGTTGCCTCATATGCTTCATCTTTTTAATGTCTTCCGTGAAAACAAGGATTCCGATAATTGTGCCAAAGTGTTAGAAGAAGAATGCATTAAAATGTTTGGCACTAAATATTTGAATGATGAGCATGATTGCAATGTTGTTAGTATGTATCCTTTGAATATCCATGATGCTAATGATATGCAAAGCCACAAGCTTGGGGACGCTATGTTTGATGAAGATGATATTTTTAGTCCCAAGTTTTGATGAGAATATTTATTATGATGATAGAATGCCTCCTATTTATGATGATTATATTGATGAAAGTGGATTTGGAGAGGTCATGACTTTATTTAGTGATGAATCCACTATTTTGGAAGAGGTTCAAATTGATTATGAGAACAAAGTTGCCATCTATGATGATTATTGTGATGACATGTATGTTATAATAATAATGATAACCATGAAACTTGTCATCATGATTTTAATTTTCAATTGGATTATGCCTCACATGATAGTTATTTTGTTGAGTTTACTCCCACTATTCTGAATGAGAAGAATTTTGCTTATGTGATGAGTAGTAAAATTTCTATGCTTGTGCATCATGAAAATAATGCTTTATGTGATGGTTATATTGTTGAATTCATTCATGATTCTACTGAAAATAATTGTGAGGGAGGAATATATGCTCGTAGGAATTGCAATAATATCAAGTTTCCTCTCTATGTGGTTAAAATATTGAAGTTATGCTTGTTTTGTTTTCCTATGCTAGTTGATTCTTGTTCCCATAAATTGTTTGCTCACAAAATCCCTATGCATAGGAAGTGGGTTAGACTTAAATGTGCTAGTCATATTCTTCATGATGCTCTCTTTATGTTTCAATTCTTATCTTTTATGTGAGCATCATTGAAATCATCATGCCAAGCTTGAAGGCATTAAAGAGAAGCGCTTGTTGGGAGACAACCCAATATTTATACCTATTGTTTTTGCATGTTCACATGATTATGATACTGTAGTAATCATGCTTTATAGCTTTTGTTTCAATAAAGTGCCAAGTAATACCTTTGGGATGGCTTACGGTGATAGTTGATTTGATCTTGCTGAAAAACAGAAACTTTTGCACCCAGGAGATTACTTTTCATTTTTGACAGAAGCGCGATAAAATAGTGATTCTTTTTGAAGAGGATTAGTAAAAAAATTGCCTAGAACTTCCTAATTTTTTAGGATTTTTGGAGTTACATAAGTATTCGAGAGTTACAGATTACTATAGACTGTTCTGTTTTTGACAGATTCTGCTTTCGATGCATAGTTTGCTTGTTTTCTAGTTTCTATGGCTTATATTGCTTAATATAAATTGTAGAAATGGTATGGTATAGTAGGAATCATGTGATAAAATTTATGAATCTTGTTTTGACAGTACCTAAGTGGTGATTTGCTTTCTTATACTAACGAAGCTTGCGAGTTTTCTGTTAAGTTTTGTGTTGTGAAGTTTTCAAGTTTTGGGTAAAGTTTTGATGGACTACGGAACAAGGAGTGGCAAGAGACTAAGATTGGGGATTCCCAAGGAACCCCAAGGTAATATTCAAGGACAACCAAGAGCCTAAGCTTGAGGATGCCCCGGAAGGCATCCCCTCTTTCGTCTTCGTTTATCGGTAAACTTACTTGGAGCTATGTTTTTATTCATCACATGATATGTGTTTTGCTTGGAGTGTCATTTTATTTTATTAGGATTTGCTTGATGTTATTTATAGTAATATTTTGCATCTTTTACTTCAATAAAAAGGTCAAGTATAGCCTTTACCATGCTTATTTTGCAAGTCCATATGTTGCTGTTTAAAAAAAGAAAGTTTGATGTTATGTTTTGAATATTTGTGAATAGTCAGACCATGATAAAATCTTGAAATTTTTACACAATGAGTAACAACAAATTATCTACAATGTGGTAATTTTTTATAATTTTTGGAGTTAAAGAAGTATGATTCCTCTTGCATTCTTTACAGACTATCTGTTTAGACAGATTGCTGTTATGTTTGCATTGTTTGCATATGTTTGCTTGTTTAATGATTCTATTTAAGGATAGGGCTCTAAAATATGCAGAGGCATTTAGTATGCAATGTCAAATTATAATTTTAGTTATTTTCTACAATATAGAATGATAAGGTTTTGTGTCGATTCATACTAACTTATCTCACGAGATCTTGTCACTACTAGGGAAAACCTTATACACAAAATCTTAGCAGCAGCGCGGCATAAAAACAGGTGTTGCTGCTAAGTAGTAGCAGCGCGGCTACGGAAAGCTCGCTACTGGTGCAAACTTAGCAGTAGCGCGTGATGCTTAAACCGCGCTGCTACAAAAATCCACCGACAGTACACAGCGGCATAAGTTTACCAGTAGCGCGACGCCAGGGAGCGCGCTGCTGCTAATGCCATAGTAGCAGCGCGCTTTTTTGTCACCTCGCTGCTGCTAATTTTGAAATTGTGCACAAGGTTGGCCCGTTTAGCAGTAGCGCGTGACAGGAAAGCGCGCTGTTGCTACGCTCTTAGCAGCAGCGCGCTTTCTCTCCCACGCTACTGTTAAGACGCAGCACCCACCACCTTTTCCACCTCCCCCTCCCCATCTCCTCTCCTCCCTTTCCCCTACCTCCCACATCCTCCCTCTCTCACTCTTCTTCTTCCTCAATACTTCTCCCCCCATTACTCTCCCTCTTCTACCTACCTTTCTCTCTCTTCATTACTCTTAGCTATAACTACACCACCTCCATTAATTCATCTCCTTTCTCTTTTTCCTCCCCCCTCCACTAGTTGAAGTTGTCTCCTCCCAAAATAGCTAGCTAGGTAGATGTAGCATTTAGTTAAGTGACCTATTTGCCCCCTAACTAGATCTTTCTTTGTCAAGAAGAGCTTTGTGCACTTTTGACCTCCCTACATCATCATCTCCACCGTGTGCTCGATCTCGAGATAGAGGTGTGATTAATATTTCATGCTTTTGCAAAATGGAAATATGTTTATGCATGTGTGTGTGATATTTTTATGGAAATTGTGTGTGTGGCATGAGTTGACGCCAAATTGTGCATTTGAGTTGCCTATGTTTTGCCGAAATGTCGATTTATTTCTGTTTCGGCGAATTCCGGGCAAACTCTAGATCTATATATGTCCTACTTTTAAGGAAGGTCATGCCGAATTTTTGTATGACTTTGATGAATGCATGCATTTTTATAATAAATTTGTTTATTATTACCATGCAGAGTTCACGATGGTCAATGGAACGATGGTGGACAGGTGGTTGTGGTCGGCGGTGCAGGACATGAAGGAAAATAACCTGACAGAGGTTTTATGTCCGTGTCGAAAATGCAAAGGAATAGTTTGGCTTGACCCCCATGTCAATGGTCGTGTCGAAGCGCACCTGCTCATGACTGGTTTCATGGATGGCTATACTCGATGGATAACTGAAGATGAGGATGACGATGTTGAGGATGCCTACGGGGCAGGCAATGATGACACGGGGCAAGACGAAGAGATGATCGATAATGGCAGCGGGGAAGAGGCCGGACATGGCGGCGAGAAGGGGCGGACATGGCGGCGGAGAGAACGACATGGACTCCACGCAACAGAGTTCGTCAGTACTAAGTTCAATCATGCGGGACCCTCATGTTCAAGCATTGCTTCGCAAGGAGACGAGTACTGAGAGAGCTGCTTCTAGAGAGGAGGCTAAGCTGGAGCAACTGGTGGTAGACTCGAACACTCCATTATATGATGGTTGCAATCCTGAGGTGACCCACTTGAGTTTCACGCTCCAAGTGCTGAAGATGAAGGCTGAAAACAAATGGACCGACACTAGCCTCGATGAGCATCTCAAGTACCTAAAGGATGTTCTTCCCGAGGGTAATCTATGTCCTAGTAGTGTTGATGAGGCCAAGAAGATCGTGTGCCCTCTTGATCTGCCACACGTTAGATACCATGCATGCATCAATGATTGCATAATTTATCGGAAGGAGCACGCGGAAAAAAACAAGTTGTCCGGTGTGCAATGCTTCTCGATACAAGAAGGCCGGGAAGAAATGTCCCCAAAAAGTGGTATGGTACTTACCGATCACTCCCCGTCTCCAGAGGTATTTTGTAGATCCCAAGGAAGCAAAGCTAATGCGCTGGCACGCGGAGAGGAAGAAGCCCGACGATGGAGATGATCCGGAGCTGAGACACATCAAGGATGGAAGCCAGTGGACAGCGTTGAACAGCTTCTATCAGTATTTTGAATGTGATGCAAGGAACATCGTGCTCGGCGCGTGTATCGATGGCATGAATCCGTTTGGCAACCAGAGCACCAACCATAGCACATGGCCCGTGTTTGTATGGATGTACAACCTCCCCCCTGGTTGTGCATGAAATCGAAGTACATTCACATGAGCATGCTTATTCAAGGGCCGAAACAACCAGGAAATAATATTAATTTGTATCTGGGGCTACTTCAGGAGGAGTTAGACACGTTATGGAAAACATCGGCCAAGACATGGGACGCCAACAAAGGCGAGTATTTCAACATGAGAGTCGTGCTGATCACGACAGTGCACGACTATCTTGGTTACGGATATGTGGCAGGCCAGGTGTGCCATGGATATTGCGGATGCACGTGGTGGATGGATGATACGACGTCTCAGCAGCTAACGTCAAGGAAATATGGCGGGTCTGGGAAAATCGTGTACATGGGGCATCGAAGATGGCTCGAACAGGACGACCCGTGGAGAAACCGTGGAGATCTATTCAATGGTCACGCTGAGCATCGAGGACCTCCACGTAAGCGGAGCGGTGCCGAAATCGATGAGCTATTGAAAAACTGGAAGGAGTGCCCCGTGCCGGGAAAGACAATGAGAAAGGCGCCGGAGCCGCTGCTGAAGGTATGGAAGACGAGGTCTGTGTTCTGGGACTTGGAGTACTGGCACAAACTCGATACACCTCATTGCCTTGATCAAATGCATATTTGTAAGAATGTCCTTGAGAGCTTGCTCGCAACACTGATGAACATGCCGGATAAGACCAAGGATGGGCCGAAGGCAAGAAAAGACTTGCAAGATTTGGAAATCAGGGAAGATCTGCACATGCCGCCACGTAAAATGTCAGACGAGATAGAGACGAAGACAGAGGCACGGGAGAAGAAGGGCAAGAAAAATAAAGAATGAGGATTATTGCCCCCCTTCTTGCTTCACCTTAAGTCACGCTGAGATCAAGCAATTCTTTAAGTGCCTTACCGGAGTCAAAGTTAGTTCCGGTTACTGTGGCAGGATAAGTAGATATCTAGACACGGACAAGAAAAGGTTCAGCGGGATGAAGTCTCATGACTGTCATGTGATGATGACACAAATATTACCTGTTGCCCTTAGAGGGATAATGGACAAGCACGTCCGTGACACGCTTATTGGTCTCTGCAACTTTTTCGACGTCATCTCTCGAAAGTCGATCAGTGTGAAGCAGCTCCGAAGGCTACATGAAGAGATCGTTGTGATACTGAATGAGCTTGAGATGTACTTCCCGCCCGCGTTCTTTGACGTGATGGTGCATCTCTGTGTCCATATTGTGGATGACATAATAGACCTGGGGTCGTCATTCCTGCACAACATGATGCCGTTTGAGAGGATGAATGGGATCATCAAAGGATTCGTTCGTAACATGTCCCGTCCGGATGGAAGCATCGTCCAGGGCTATTTGACACAAGAGTGCATCTCTTTCTGTGAGAATTTTCTATATGGCGCAGACCAGCCGCCTGGTGTTAGTGTTGGTTTGCCCGTTAACAAGCATGATGGGAGGCTCGAAGGAGAAGGTCACTGCAACGGTCGCAGGGAACTGCACGTGGCATACTCAGATCGACGCAGCGACTTTGACAGAGCAAACTTGGTAGTGCTACAACACCTAGACGAGGTAGATCCTTTCGTGGCACTGCACAAAGAAATTATCGCAAAGAAGTATCGTGACCGGGGGGTATGCAGGACGGACGCCGAAGTTACTAGAGAGCACAACTCCACTTTCCTGCATTGGTTCAAAGAGCATATTATTGCTAATCCCCCGGAGGAGGGCTCTAAGGACGGATTGCTCATATACACCTTAGCACATGGCCCCTCGCCCAACCTCGTAACCTATCAGGCATATGATATCAATGGATACACGTTCTACACGGAGGCCAAAGATATGGACAGTGATGAATATCAGAACTCAGGGGTGACGATGGAATGCATGACTGGCAGCGACAACGGTGCAACTGAACGATTTTATGGAAGGGTCGAGGAGATTTGGGAGCTTGACTACTCTGGACTGCACAACACGACGATGTTCCGTGTCAGATGGGCTAAGAATGTCGAAAGAGAAAGCCAGATTTTCACTACCATGACTATACCTGACGCCAAGAGCGCTACCGTGAACGCTATCGCAAAAAACGAGCCATGGGTACACGCTAAGCACGTGACACAATGCTTCTTCATAACCGACCCATGCAATCCTAGTCGTGTTGTCGTGAGGAAAGGCAAAAGAAACATCATTGGAATGGATGGAGTCGCCAACGAGGAAGACTATGATCAGTACGGCAACCCAATGAGGGAAGATGAAGTATACGTCAAAAGAAGAATCAATACTACATTACCAAAGAAAAATCGTACTCCATGGAAAAGGCAAAGTCACAATGAGGGGCTCAATTATTCTTCGACGAACAAGAAGGGAAAGAAGCTGACTCAAAAACGAAAACGTCAGCGCTGAGGAATCGGTCAAATGATGTAATATATATATGTTCCTATTTTGTATACACACTTAATTAGCCATTACTATGCATGGGTCCAATGATGTAATATATATATGTTCCTATTTTGTATACACACTTACCCATTATTATGCAAGGGTCCAATGATGTAATATATATGTTCCTATTATGCCGAGGAAAAGAAAAAAGGGAAACTGGTTATAGCAGTAGCGCTTTAGTGAAAAAGAGCTACAACTAGTCAAGCTAGCAGTAGCGGTTTCTGCAGAAAATCGCTATAGCTGCTCGTAATAGTAGTAGCGCGTTTCGTGTAAACGCGCTACTGCTACGTCCACTTAATCCAAAATTCTCCCTCTCCCTGCTTTATCCCGCCTCTTTTCCCCCAAATCCCCACTCTCTCTTCCCCGGCCCCGTCGCACCGCCGCGCCCGCCCCCGACCTCGGCGCGCTCGCCCCCGACCCCGATGCGCTCGCCCCCGACCCCGCCGCACCCGACCCCGGCGCGCTTGCCCCCGACCCCGCCGCCCCCGACCCAGGCGCGCTCGCCCCCGGCGCCGACGCTCACCCCCGACCCGTCGGCCCTCGCCTCCCTCCTCTGCTTCCTCCCCTCCCAACCTCGGCCGTCGTCGGGCCTGCCTCCTCGCCCTGCACCCTCTGTAAACCACCCCCCTCTCTCTGCTAGCTAGGGTTAATTTACTTAGGTTTTAGTTATGTTAATTAGGTTATCTATTTAGTTATGAATTTAGATAGGTTTCAAAATTTGCTGAATTTATATGCAAATTTGAACTGGACATGTGATATGTGGATATGTCATGTTTTGGACATGTCATGTTTTGGTAAATGATCTGAGTTGCCTATGTTACGCCGGAATGTTGATTCATTTCCGTTCCGGTGAATTTCAGGCGCTCGATATGTCCATTTTTTAGCAAAGGCCATGCCGAAATTTCCCGTGAATAAAGGCATGATTTGTGCTACATAGTTGGCATGTCGAGTGCTGGCACATAGATTTCTTTTTTATCTCATTTCTCATTTATTCATACTTTTAGAAATAAATGAGGACACTTAATCATAGGAAACATGTCGAACAACGAAGAAACTGGGCCTTCTGACCAAGATGCAGACAAGATGGATTATGAGGGTGAACAAGACTACCTCAACTTTTTGACTGCTAAGCAAGGTTTGCAGGTCCGCCTCGATGATGGTACTGACGCCGACACCGACACCGACGGCGCCGGCACCGATGGCGGCGCCGAGACCGGTGGGGAAGGTACCGCCGGGGAAGATACCGGCGCCCATGCCGGTACCGAGAAGAGGCATAAGAAGCAGAGGATACGAAAACCTAACAAACTAGGGATTGGACGACTTGTGATCACAAAGATGGCACCTGGCAAGTTTGAGCCGTTAGAGCCGGAAGAACCTCGCAAGTGCTATGGGAACCAAGTAGGATGCATCCTATGGGAATGCGCGAGCATCAATGACGATGACTTAAGGAGTAAAGAACATTTGACGCAGTTGCTCCTAACAAAGTTGCACAAGATATTCAAGTTCCCCGATCGGGATGATAACATAGAACAACCGTGGGATGATCCGAAGATGAAAAAGATTAACAATCATGCCATGGGCATGTTCAACAATGATTTGGCCTCCTGGAAATCGAGGGTGAAACGAGCTATTGAGGCTGAGGAACCCCTGTCCAAGATTCTGGAGGAAAATCCGACACTTACGGAAGAGGAGTTCGAAAAGTTCAAGGACACTTGCCCTACCGAGGATGCCAAGGCTAAGGCTGCAAAATTCAAGAGCCTTCAGCAAAGGAACACGGGGAAGCATCACCTCGGAAGCCGTGGCCACCTCGGTAAAAGGCCCATATGGGATAAGGAGGACGTGGAACGTGAAGCCGCGGGTCTCCCAGACCCCTTCGCGAAGTTCACCAACCCCTTGGAGCATGACTTCATCAGGGCCCGCTACAAGTGGGACAAGGAGAAAAAGGTTTTTTTACACGGACAAGATCACGAGGAAATTGATTAGACTACTGGAGAAGCAACACCAGCTTGCAGCCGAAAACCCTACTTCTCCGATGAGGCCCAAGTGGGACACCCCTCTCAACCGGGCCTTGAATGAACTTAAGGGACTCCCTTTGGGCCAGCGGCCGCAATATGGTCGTGTGCACGACGCTGGAGATGGCGCCACGTGGAAGGTGTTTTACAACGAGGGCCCGGAGGCCAAGAAGCAGAAAAAGAAGTTTAGTCAGGCGGACATCGACGCGAAGGTGAAGCTTGCGGTCGAGAAAAAAGCAGCTGACGACGCGAAAAAAGCAGCCGAGGACAAATATGAGTTGCTATAGCAGGCAGTCAATGCAGCTGTAACTGCCTGTAGAAATGATTTTGCTACTAACTTGGTTCCAGTTATCATCAACTGGACGAAGGAAAATCCAGACAAGACGGTACATGATTTCCCGTTGCCCAGTTTCGTTGGGAGCAACTCCATGAACAACAACACCATCGCACCATCACTTGCTCACGCAACTGGGCCTCCTCTCGCAGCCGCTCCCGCTCATAGCAGCCCGTCCTTAGTCTCTGGCGCGCTTGGTGGACCTTCGTCTTTGGTTGAGCTCGAAGCCGTCACGGTAATTACATGTCGCACCAACATATATACATATACATATATATATATATATAATATTTCATTTTTGTTGCCTTTCGGATGTTTTACGCCACAGACATATGTGTTTGCAGGCGAAAGAAACCCCATGCACCATACTCTACTTGATCAAAGGCCAGAAGGTGGACGTGGGAAAGGGGATGATAATGGACCCCTTGCAACCCACGTTCCACAACTAGTCGATCCCTGCTAGGCACTTCAGGGTTAGCTTGTCCAGTGTGAAATCGGGGCACGAGGATTTGCCTCCTCCAGTACAGCATGTGGGAGCGGACGACGAGACCCCGCCGCAGATTGGAAGCTGCAAGGGTTGGGTGCTGCTATGGGCGAAGAATCTTATTCGTCTGGAGCCGGCCGAGAGAACACCAACCACACATCAACAAGCATGTGCAGAGACCACCACCCCGCCTACGCAATTACCATCTCCTGTAGTGCCGGGTGAGAGCGGCGGACGACATGATGAAGGGGGTGCAATAGTGCTGGCTGATGTAATTTGTCCTGTAGAACAGAGAATGGATGATGAGACGGAGGTCGACCCTATGGATTTCCTCAATACAAACGCGTATGACTATGACATAGACTTGATGAGTCAACCATATGACGAATCGGGCTATCAGCTTGCTAATGAGGATATGGATGATATGCCCGGGCAGGAAGGTCGTAGCAGGGATTGCAAAAAGTCTCTCTTCATGAAATCCTCACAGGACACGCCTGAAGATGCCGCCCCAACAGAGGCTCAACTATCCCAGCGCGAGGGTCGTACAGTACTTAGCCCGGGAACACTGGGGCAGTGGTTAAGGAAGGGTCTAGAAGGTGTGCCCAAGAAAAAGGAGAGAAAGAGATCGGGGAAGATAGCTGCCTCCAAACAAGCCAGAGCACATAGCAGCCAAACGATGCATTCTGAAGAGCGTGTACCCGTGAAAGGTGCGGCCATGTTCCATCTCACGGGCGAGCCGATGCTACCGCCGAAACCGCTGGAGGCACTATCAGGGGATCTCAGGAGACTGCACGACCATGTGTTGTCGACTGAGAAAAACCTACTAGCCTCAAAGGATCCAGGATATCCGACATACGCGGCTCGTGTGCCTGAGAGGAAGTGCTACGTTGAGACATGGCCCGTAGAGGTGTTCTTCCTGCGTTTGACCATATCTTTGAGATGTTTCTGACAAGGCGGCTCGATTTTACAATCGTCCGCCTTTTTGCGCTACATATGAGCTCTGTCATGAATAGTGAAGAAGTCTCGCAAATCTGTGTGGTGGATCCGTACTACATGCACGAGTCTTTCTTAAGTCTCGGCGACTTTGAGCGTGAAACTACTAGGGACTACCTCCAAAACTTCATGGTTGTTAGACTGTATTTACATGTGTATATTGTAACGTTGTATACCACCTCATTATATATATATGTGATAGGCCACCCCTAGAGGGTTGTGCCGGTTCCCCCCAAAGCCTATTGTCTTACATGGTATCACGCTAGGTTACGTCCGCTTCCGCCTAAAAACCCTAAACCGCCGCCGCCGCTGCCGCCGCGCCCGCCGTCGCCGTCGCCCGACTGCTATGACGTCCGCCGCTGCGTCCGGCTCCACCGCCACCGGTTTTCTGCCGGCCTCCCTCGCGGCACTTCTCTCGAGGCCGCTGGATGCCGCCTCCCTTCAGGCGCCGATCGGGACACAGAGCGTCGGCTCCCTCTTCGCGCTCCCGCCGGCTGCTACTTCGCCCGGGCAGGCGCTTGTGGCCCACACCGCCGCCGCCCCGTCAACCGCGGCTGTCGCGCCCTCGGCCACTGCGCCGCCGGTGGCGGAGGACGTCGCGCTGGCAGGCTTCGCGGCGTCAACCGCGGCCATCGCGCCCTCTGTCACCGCGCCGGCTGCCACTCTGACTGTCTCCACGGTGGTCTCACCTCAGCCAGTCTCCTCGATGGGATCGCAGCCACCGCCGCCGTTTCACTTCGGCCATCTCATCACCATCAAGTTGTCGTCGGACAATTACATCTTCTGGCGCGCGCAGGTTCTTCCGCTTCTTGGGAGTCACTATCTGCTTGGCTATGTCGACGGCTCTCTCCCTTGCCCTCCTGCGCTGGTTGACAGCGTGCACGGTCCGGTCTATAATCCGGCTCACCGTGTCTGGACAGGGCAGGATCAGGCGAACCTCTCCTCCATCCAGGGGTCGCTCTCTCCGGCCGTTGCTGGGCTTGTTGTCTTCGCCAAGACGTCCCACGAGGCATGGACTATTCTTGAGCGCTCGTTTGCGGCACAGTCGCAGGCTCGTGTATCTGGGCTCCGTCACCAACTTGGGGAGTGTCAGAAGCTTGACTCCACCGCCACTGAGTTCTACAACAAAGTCAAGAGTCTCGCCGACACGCTGGCCTCCATTGGACAGCCCCTCACCGACTCCGAGTTCAACTCGTTTATTGTCAATGGTCTTGATGAGGAGTATGACGCCCTAGTCGAGATCATCAATGAGAGAGGCAACTCCACGCCCATGCCAGCACACGAGGTCTTTTCACGCCTCCTGCTTACTGAGCAACGAGTCGAGACGCGCCGATCCAGGGGCAACGGCGCCCTCTCAGCAAACGCCGCCACCAAGGGTGGTCGCTCCTCTGCTTCATCCAGGGCTCCTTCGGGGCAGTCACCACCACCCGCCTCGGCCCCTCCTCCTACTGCGACGCTACCAGGGGCTGGTGGTCCACGTGTGTGCCAGCTTTGTGGTCGCGATGGGCACTGGGCCTCGAAGTGTCACAAGCGCTTCCAGCGGGGTTTTCTTGGTCTCGGCAATGACGGGAAGGATACACGCAACTTTGCTCGTCAGGTCGCCATGGCTGATCGTCCACCACCGCAGAAGCCACAGGGACACACTCAGTCCTACTCCATTGATCCCCACTGGTACATGGACTCTGGGGCGACAGAGCACCTGACCAGTGAGATGGGGAAGCTTCACACTCGTGAACCCTACCATGGCTCCGACAAGATCCACACCGCCAATGGAGCAGGTATGCACATCTCTCATATTGGTCAAGCATCACTTCTCACTAGACATGCCAATAGGAGTCTTCAACTTCGCAATGTTCTTCGAGTTCCATCTGTGACACGTAATCTTCTTTCAGTTCCTAAACTCACTCGTGATAATAATGTGCTTTGTGAATTTCATCCTTTTGATCTTTTTATTAAGGATCGGGGCACGAGGGACATTCTTCTTAGTGGGCGGCTCTGCCAAGGTCTCTATCGTCTGGAGCATCCTGGCGTCGCTCGCGTCTTCAATGGAGTTCGGGTATCTCCGTCACAGTGGCATGCTCGTCTTGGTCACCCGGCCACACCTATTGTCCGGCATGTTTTGCGTCGTCATGAGCTTCCTAGTGTGTCTAGTAATAAAGATGTAGCAGTGTGTGATGCTTGTCAGCAGGGGAAGAGTCATCAACTTCCTTTTTCGGAGTCCAGTCGTGAGGTGAAACATCCTTTAGAACTTGTGTTTTCAGATGTATGGGGTCCTGCTCAGACTTCTGTTAGTGGTCATAATTACTATATCAGTTTTGTTGATGCTTACAGCCGCTTTACCTGGCTTTATCTTATCAAACGTAAATCTAATGTGTTTGACATTTTTGTTCAGTTCCAAAAACATGTTGAACGCCTTCTCAAGCACAAAATTGTTCATGTTCAGTCGGACTGGGGTGGCGAGTATCGCAACCTCAACTCCTTCTTTCAGTCGCTTGGGATCACTCACCGTTTAGCATGTCCACATACACATCAGCAGAATGGTTCAGTAGAACGTAAGCATCGTCACATTGTTGAAGCTGGTCTGACTCTTTTGGCCCATGCATCTGTTCCGTTTCGTTTTTGGAGTGATGCTTTCACCACTGCATGTTTTCTCATCAATCGTACTCCCACTCGTGTTTTGAATATGAAGACTCCCATTGAAGTTCTCCTTAATGAACAACCGGACTACACCTTTCTCAAGGTGTTTGGGTGTGCTTGCTGGCCCCATCTCCGTCCATATAACAAGCGTAAGCTCGAGTTTCGTTCCAAGAAGTGTGTTTTTCTTGGTTATAGCTCTCTTCATAAAGGATACAAATGTCCTCATGTGCCCACTAATCGTGTCTACATCTCTCGGGATGTTGTGTTTGATGAGCATGTTTTTCCCTTTGCCAAACTCCTTGTGTCCACTACCGAGCCACCTGTCATGCATTCATCCTCTGTTGCTTCTGACCAATTTGATGATGTTGCATATTCTCCTCTATTGTTGCCTAACCATGGTGCAGGCACTGGTCGTGGGGCTCGTTTGGAGATTCTGGAAGTGCCATCTTCCTCTTTGTCGCCATCGCCTTCATCCTCGGCACCTTCTGTTGTGCATGAGGAGCACATGGCGCCCCTGCATGGCCTCGGTTTCCGTGCTCATGCACGGCCGATCGACGTCCTGGCCCGGTCGCCTCTGGCTTCTGGGCTGCCTTCGCCATCGTCGCGCCCTGCAACCCCGCCGACTGGGCCGGCCTCCTCGGTCCCCGTCTCGCCCAGGGCGTCGGGGCAGTCATCACCAGGCCTGGCCTCGCCCGCCCCTGCCTCGCCCAGGGTGTCTGGGCCCTTCTCATCAGGGCCGGCCTCGCCTGCTCTCGCCTCGCCAAGGCCGTCTGGGCCGGTGTCACCGGAGCTGGCCTCGCCCACTCTCGGTTCGCCCATGGCCTCTGAGCCCCTGTCGTCGGGCCAGTCTTCGCCATGCAGCTCGGAGTCGTCTGTCCTGAGCTCGCCTGAGGTGATTCCTGCATCTCCGGCGTCCGTCACGTCTCCGTCACCTTCGCCTCCGCCGGCTCCTGCTGCTGCTCTACGTCCACATACGCGCAGTCGGAGTGGCATTTTTCAGCCTAAGCAACGTCACGATGGCACAGTTGCTTGGTTAGCGGCGTGCATGTCTGCTGCTCTCGCAGATCCATCCTCTGAGCCACGCACGTATCAAGCTGCTATGCGCATTCCTCATTGGAGAGAGGCCATGGAGCAGGAGTATCAAGCGCTTCTTCGCAATCAGACATGGACTCTTGTTCCTCCACAATCACGGGTAAATGTCATTGATTCCAAATGGGTTTTCAAAGTGAAGAGGCATTCTGATGGGTCCATTGAGCGCTATAAGGCTCGTCTGGTTGCTCGTGGTTTTCGACAGCGTTTTGGACTTGACTATGAAGACACCTTCAGTCCAGTGGTCAAGCCTACTACCATCAGACTTCTTCTCTCTCTGGCTGTTACTCGAGGTTGGTTTCTTCGTCAGCTTGATGTTCAAAATGCTTTTCTTCATGGTGTCTTGGCGGAGGAGGTTTACATGCGCTAGCCTCCGGGTTTCTCTAATCCGGATCGCCCTGATCATCTCTGTCGTCTGTCCAAGGCAATTTATGGTCTGAAGCAGGCTCCTCGTGCTTGGCATGCTCGTCTTGCAATGGCTCTTCGTGCTCATGGTTTTGCATCATCAACTGCTGACTCCTCATTGTTTCTTCTTCAAAGGCCTGAGGTTACTATGTACTTGTTGGTCTATGTAGATGATATCATTTTGGTCAGCTCCTCTCAGTCGGCTGCTACTGCGCTTGTTCGCTCACTTGGTGCTGATTTTGCGGTCAAGGACCTTGGGAAGCTTCATTACTTTCTTGGTGTGGAGGTTACTTCTCGTGCTGCTGGCCTTGTTATGACGCAGAAGAAGTACTCTCTGGATTTGTTGCAGCGAGCTGGGATGCTTAAGTGCAAACCGACGACTACACCCATGTCTACCACTGATAAGCTCAATGCTGTTGATGGTGTGCTTCTTTCTTCTTCTGATGCGACAGAGTACATGAGTATTGTTGGTGGGCTCCAGTACTTGACGATCACGCGACCAGACATTTCCTATGTTGTTAACCAAGTCTGCCAGTATCTGCAGTCACCCCGTGACACTCATTGGTCTGCTGTTAAGCGGATTTTGCGCTATATTTGTTTCACGGTGGCTCATGGTTTGCATATTCGGCCGTCTGACTCTGGTTGTCTTTCAGCATATTCTGATGCAGACTGGGC
The DNA here is from genome assembly GCF_018294505.1 of Triticum aestivum. Lineage (NCBI taxonomy): Eukaryota > Viridiplantae > Streptophyta > Magnoliopsida > Poales > Poaceae > Triticum > Triticum aestivum. The sequence goes on along the minus strand of NC_057800.1, from coordinate 559,171,325 downwards.
TGGCAATCCGGATGACAGGCGATCCACGGGGGGTTATGCTGTCTTCTTTGGCTCTAACCTGATTGCCTGGAGTGCTCGGAAACAGGCTACTGTCTCGCGTAGCAGTACTGAGGCTGAGTATAAGGCTGTGGCCAATGCCACATCAGAGATCATCTGGGTACAGTCCTTGCTTCAGGAGTTAAGTATACCCCAATCACAGCCTCCTGTTCTTTGGTGTGATAACATCGGTGCTACATACCTTTCTGCAAATCCGGTATTCCATGCCCGAACGAAACACATTGAAGTTGACTATCACTTTGTGCGTGAACGTGTCTCTCAGAAGCAACTACAGATCAAGTTTATTTCTTCCAAGGATCAACTTGCTGACATCTTCACCAAGCCATTGCCTTTGCCACAGTTTGGGACTTGCAGGCGCAATCTTACCCTTCTAGATTCATTAGAAAGTGGCTAAGATTGAGGGAGGGTGTTAGACTGTATTTACATGTGTATATTGTAACGTTGTATACCACCTCATTATATATATATGTGATAGGCCACCCCTAGAGGGTTGTGCCGGTTCCCCCCAAAGCCTATTGTCTTACAATGGTACAGAATAAGGACCGGGAAATTGTCCTCGTGCCTTATCATCCAAAGTAAGTCAGTTTCGAACAACCCTTTCATACATTTCAATCATTCCTTCTCTCTCTATGGGGAATAATTTGAGGTGTCTTTTCCCTGCAGCAACGGGCGCGCCGTCCTTATCGTTCTTTATCCACAAGTCTTCCATGCCGTGTATTTTGACCCTTCTAGAGACTACGAGAAAAAAGACTACACCCACATAATGAATATTCTAGATGATGCTCTCCAAGGCTTCAGCTTTAGAGGTGGCCACATGCAGATCAGGAAACAAAGGAACAAGAAGATGGGTTTCGCGCATAAAAAACTAACTTCTCCTGCATCCAAGTCCCAAAACCAAGCAAGAAGGATGGATTGTACATCCTCCATCTCATGATTTAGTTCAACACGGATCACCAAAAGCTTCGCATGAGAAGCAGAAATGATGATCATATCCACAAGTGGCTAGAATCTCATGGAGAAGCGGATTATAAACTTAGAGATGACTTCTTTCGCATCCAAAGCGACATTGCGACGATCATCATGAAAGAAGTCGTCGATGAGAAGGGGATGTTCCACCACGGCCCTATATCGCGAGCTGACGTCCGAACTCGCATAGGCATGCAACTCTAGACCTCACGCCGTTCAAGAAGCTAGGGTCCATCCTCGACGATATGGAAGGATGGAACTTCTAGTGATTTATGATGCCGATGATGATGATATGTGTCGGTTGAACTTGTATACTATTTGTAGCGATACAACTTTGTGATGTCCATGATCCGTGCCGAACTTGCATAACACTACTTTGTTAGTTTGCGTACGATGACTTGCGTACCTCTAGTTAATTAATTTGCGTACTGTATGTTGCATCTAGTTGCTAACCCTTTCTTTTTCAGTGTTCTCTAGTATATTTTGTTGCATATATATGATTCTACATCCTCTTCATGAACATGCATCTCTAACAAGTACCTAGTTTCTTGATGGCGAGATGGAACTGCTATGTCGTGTACAAAGGGAAGGTTCCGGGGGTGTACAACGAGTGGCATGAGTGTCAGGCACAAGTGAATGGGTTCTCGGACGCCAGCCATAAAGGCTTCAAAAGCAGACAAGAAGGAGAAGCTAGTTACTTGAGGTTCACGCTAGCGCGAGAGAGGACTCGTAACCGCCATCTCATGTACTGCATAGTTCCGCTCTCACTCATAGTGATAGCTCTTCTCGCGTATACCTTTGTTTAGATGGATGACGTTGTAGTTGCAAGTATTTGAGACTTGCTGGTATCGCTATTTTCGAGATGATGACAAGATACCACTTTGTGTTGGATGATGATTATGACGAGACTATTTGTATGTATATGCTATGATTACATTTGTGGTCTCGTAGGCATTTGTATGTGTATCATGATGACATTTGTATGTGCTAAAGATTCTTCTATAAAGCCTGTTCAAATACAAAACAAATATGCCGAAAAAAACAAAAAAATACTAAAATTAGCAGTAGCGAGTGGAGAAAAGTTAGCAGCAGCGCGATTGTAGCAGTAGCGCGCACAGGGGAAGCACGCTATAGCTATTAGCAGCAGCGAGGTTCCTTTAAGCGCGCTGCTGCAACACTTGTGTAGCAGTAGCGCGGGTGGACCAGCACTACTGCTATACGTTAGCTGTAGCGCCTTATTAGTAGCGCCGGCCCCCGCGCTACTAAAAGGCCGAAAACCCGCGCTGCTGCTAGGCTTTTCCCTAGTAGTGTGTTGAGTTTTGTGTGCATGAAGTTTTTAAGATTAAAGGAAACTATGATATGAGAGGAATTAAGGAGACACAAAAGCTCAAGCTTGGGGATGCCCAAGGCATCCCTAATTAATATTTCAAGAAGTCTCAAACATCTAAGCTTGGGGATGCCCTGGTAGACATCCCACCTTTCTTCATCAATAATTATCGGTTAGCCTCGGTTGAGCCTAAGTTTTTGCTTCTCCACATGATATGTGCGATCCTTGCAATTCATTTTATTTTGTTTTGCTTGTTGTTTGAATAAAGTACTTAAGATCTGAAATTTTACTTATGAGAAGGAGTCTTCACATAGTTACATAATTATTCAACAACTCATTGATCTTCACTTACATCTTTTTGGAGTAGTTTGTCATTTGCTCTAGTGCTTCACTTATATCTTTTTAGAGCACGGTGGTAGTTTTATTTTGAAGAAATAGATGAACTTTGATGCTTCACTTATATTATTTTGAGAGTCTTTAGAACGGCATGGTAATTTTCTTTGGTTATGAATTTAGTCCTAATATGATGGGCATCCAAGAGGGATATAATAAAAACTTTCATATAAAGTGCATTGAATACTATGAGAAGTTTGATTCTTTATGATTGTTTTGAGATATGAAGATGGTGATATTAGAGTCATGCTAGTGGAGTAATTGTGAGTTTGAGAGACACTTGTGTTAAAGTTTGTGATTCCCGTAGCATGCACGTATGGTGAACCGTTATGTGCTGAAGTCGGAGCATGATTTATTTTTTGATTATCTTCCTTATGAGTGGCGTTCAGGGACGAGCGATGGTCTTTTCCTACCAATCTACCCCCCTAGGAGCATACACGTAGTACTTTGTTCCGATAACTAATAGATTTTTGCAATAAGTATGTGAGTTCTTTATGACTAATGTTGAGTCCATGGATTATACGCACTCTCACCGTTCCACCATTGCTAGCCTCTCTAGTACCGCGCAACTTTCGCCCGTACCATAAAAACACCATTTATCATCCTCAAAACAACCACCATACCTACCTATTATGGCATTTCCATAGCCATTCTGAGATATATTGCCATGCAACTTTCCACCGTTCCATTTATTATGACACGCTCCATCATTGTCATATTGCTTTGCATGATCATGTAGTTGACATCGTATTTGTGGCAAAGCCATCGTTCATAATTTTTCATACATGTCACTCTTGATTCATTGCACATCCCGGTACACCGCCGGAGGCATTCATATAGAGTCATATTTTGTTCTAAGTATCAAGTTGTAATTCTTGAGTTGTAAGTAAATAAAAGTGTGATGATCATCATTATTAGAGCATTGCCCCATGTGAGGAAATAAAAAAAGAGAAAGGCCAAAAAAGAGAAGGCCCAAAAAACAAAAAAAGAGAAAAAGAGAGAAGGGGCAATGCTACTATCCTTTTTCCACACTTGTGCTTCAAATTAGCACCATGATCTTCATGATAGAGAGTCTCCTATGTTGTCACTTTCATATACTAGTGGGAATTTTCCATCATAGAACTTGGCTTGTATATTCCAACGATGGGCTTCCTCAAATGCCCTAGGTCTTCATGGGCAAGAAAGTTGGATGCACACTTAGTTTCTTTTTGAGCTTTCATACACTTATAGCTCTAGTGCATTTGTTGCATGGAAATCCCTACTCACTCACATTGGCATCTATTGATACGCCTAGTTGATGTGAGACTATCTTCTCCTTTTTGTCTTCTCCACAATCACCATTCTATTCCACCTTTACTGCTATATCCATGGCTCACGCTCATGTATTGCGTGAAGATTGAAAACGTTTGAGAACATCAAAAGTATGAAACAATTGCTTGGCTTGTCATCGGGGTTGTGCATGATTAAATACTTTGTGTGATGAAGATAGAGTATAGCCAGACTATATGATTTTGTAGGGATAGCTTTCTTTGGCCATGTTATTTTGAGAAGACATGATTACTTTGTTAGTATGCTTGAAGTATTATTATTTTTATGTCAATATTAAACTTTTGTTTCGAATATTATGGATATGAATATTCTTGGCACAATAGAGAAGATTACATTGATAAATATTTTAGGTAGCATTCCACATCAAAATTCTATTTTTATCATTTACCTACTCGAGGACGAGCAGGAATTAAGCTTGGGGATGCTAATACGTCTCCAACGTATCTATAATTTTTGATGTATTCATGCCATGTTTATAATATTTTTACATGATTTTGGTATGATTTGGTTAGAACTAACCCGGACTGACGCTGTTTTCAGCAGAACTACCATTGTGTTGTTTTTGTGCAGAAATAAAAGTTCTTGGAATGCGCTGAAAATCAGCGGAGATTTTTTTTGGAAAATATAAAAAATACTGGAACAAAGAGTTGCCGGAGGGGAGTCCCATGGGCCCCACGAGGGTGGAGGGCGCGCCCCTGTGCCTCATGGACTTCCCGTGGGGCCTCCTGACTTGTTCTCGATGCCAACCTCTCCTATAAATCCCCAAACCTCCAGAAAATAACCTAGATCGGGAGTTTCGCTACCGCAAGCCTCTGTAGCCACCAAAAACCAACCGGGACCCTGTTTCGGCACCCTATCGGAGGGGGATCCATCACCGGTGGCCATCTTCATCATCCCGGCGCTCTCCATGATGAGGAGGGAGTACTTCACCCTCGAGGCTGAGGGTATGTACAAGTAGCTATGTGTTTGATCTCTCTCTCTCTCTCTCGTGTTCTTGATTTGGCACAATCTTGATGTATCCCGAGCTTTGCTATTATAGTTGGATCATATGATGTTTCTCCCCCCTCTATCTCTTGTAATGGATTGAGTTTTCCCTTTGAAGTTATCTTATCGGATTGAGTCTTTAAGGATTTGAGAACACTTGATGTATGTCTTGCGTGGGATACTTATGGTGACAATGGGGTATTCTATTGATTCACTTGATGTATGTTTTGGTGATCAACTTGCGGGTTCCGTGACCTTGGGAATCTATGCATAGGGGTTGGCACACGTTTTCGTCTTGACTCTCCGGTAGAAACTTTGGGGCACTCTTTGAAGTTCTTCGTGTTGGTTGAATAGATGAATCTGAGATTGTGTAATACATATCGTATAATCAAACCCATGGATACTTGAGGTGACATTGGAGTATCTAGGTGACATTAGGGATTTGGTTGATTTGTGTCTTAAGGTGTTATTTTACTATGAACTCTAGGGATGTTTGTGACACTTATAGGAATAGTCCAATGGATTGATCGGAAAGAATAACTTTGAGGTGGTTTCGTACCCTACAATAATCTCTTCGTTTGTTCTCCGCTATTAGTGACTTTGGAGTGACTCTTTGTTGCAAGTTGAGGGATAGTTATATGATCTAATTATGTTATCCTTGTTGAGAGAACTTGCACTAGTGAAAGTATGAATCCTAGGCCTTGTTTCAACGCGTTGTAATACCGTTTTCGCTCACTTTTATCATTAGTTACCTTGCTGTTGTAATATTTTTAGATTACTAAAACCTATATCTACCACATATTGCACTTGTATCACCGTCTCTTCGCCGAACTAGTGCACCTATACGATTTACCATTGTATTGGGTGTGTTGGGGACACAAGACACTCTTTGCTATTTGGTTGCAGGGTTGTTTGAGAGAGACCATCTTCGTCCTACGCCTCCCACAGATTGATAAACCTTAGGTCATCCACTTGAGGGAAATTTGCTACTTCCTACAAACCTCTGCACTTGGAGGCCGAACAACGTCTACAAGAAGAAGGTTGTGTAGTAGACATCAATTATGAATCACTTGATGCTTGCGAACCATGCCTCCTGGGAAAGATGAGTAAGACTCCGTTGTCCGGAACAATGGAACGAGCAACAAACTTATTGGAAATAATACATACTGATGTATGCGGTCCGATGAGTGTTGATGCTCGTGGCGGGTATCGTTATTTTCTGACCTTCACAGATGATTTGAGTAGATATGGGTATGTCTATGTTGGAGATATGCCCTAGAGGCAATCATGTATGATGATATTTCCTATGTGTTTATGAATAAAGATAGTCCTTGGACATTATCAATGATGTGTATCAGCAAGTACGTGACTTGTTTGTGGGACTATGCATTGTATGATGACTGTCCTAAAAGGTCCCTAATCGAAAGGGTTGTGTGGACGTGCAGCCAACTAGACTAGCATATGACACGGTCGATGGCTTGGTCTCACTAGCCATGAAGCATTGGATGCTAACCGGATAATATGGACTTGGAAGGATCTGATCGGATTCGACGTAGTCGGATCCGAGTCGAGATAAGGTCCGAGTCGGACAGACCCAACTATGAGACACAGCGATATGTCATCTGTGAGTCTCTAGTACAACATATGTTCTATGTCCTAAGACCTGAGCTGACTGAAAGATCGTGGATGTCTCCTAGAGGGGGGAGGGGGTGAATAGGTGTTTAAAAATAATTACGGTTTAGGCTAGAACAAATGCGGAATAAACCTAGCGGTTAATTTTTCAAGCACAAAACTTACAACAACTATGCTCACCTATGTGCACCAACAACCTATGCTAAGCAATATAAACTGCTAGGTGATAGCAAGATATAAGACAAGAAACAATATGGCTATCACAAAGTAAAGTGCATAAGTAAAGGGCTCGGGTAAGAGATAACCGAGGCACGCAGAGACGACAATGTATCCCGAAGTTCACACCCTTGCGGATGCTAATCTCCGTTTAGAGCGGTGTGGAGGCACAATGCTCCCCAAGAAGCCACTAGGGCCACCGTAATCTCCTCACGCCCTCGCACAATGCAAGATGTCGTGATTCCACTAAGGGACCCTTGAGGGCGGTCATCGAACCCGTACAAATGACAACCCTTGGGGGCGGTCCCCGAACCCGTACACTTTGGCAACCCTTGGGGCGGTCACCGAAACCCGTCAAATTGCTCGGGGTGATCTCCACAACCTAATTGGAGACCCCGATGCTTGCTCGGAGCTTTACACCATAATGATTGAGCTCCGAACACCACCAACCGTCTAGGGCGCCCAGGCACCCAAGAGGAAAAAGCTCAAGGTTACAAGCACCCAAGAGTAATAAGCTTCTCAACTTGTAACTTCCACGTATCACCGTGGAGAACTCAAACCGATGCACCAAATGCAATGGCAAGGGCACAGGGAGTGCCCAAGTCCTTCTCTCTCAAATCCCAGCGAAGCAACTAATGCTAGGGAGGAAAATGAGAGGAAGAACAAGAAAGAGAACACCAAGAACTCCAAGATCTAGATCCAAGGGGTTCCCCTCACATAGAGGAGAAAGTGATTGGTGGAAATGTGGATCTAGATCTCCTCTCTCTTTTCCCTCAAAAACTAGCAAGAATCCATGGAGGGATTGAGATTTAGCAAGCTCGAAGAAGGTCAACAATGGGGGAAGAACACGAGCTCAAGAGATAAGGTTCATTGGGGAAGAGGACCCCCTTTTAGGTGGGGAAAAAACCAACCGTTATGCTCACAGCCCGCACAGAGCGGTACTACCGTTCGTCCTCACGGTACTACCGCTAGGGGTAGCGGTACTACCGCTAAGGGTAGCGGTACTACTGCTTGCGAGTGGTACTAAAAAGTTACATCCGTGCCTACCCCCGCTGGACTTATGACGAGTTTTTGGTTCGGAGCGGAAGTAGCCACGGAAGTAGCCGCGGTAGTACCGCTCCCACAAGCGGTAGTACCGCTGCAACTTTTAAGAGGACACCAAAACTGACACAACTTCTGCAAACGAACTTCGAATTCAACAAAACCAAGTTTGTTGGAAAGCTAGTGACAAGGGCTAACACAATCTTGATAGAAAAAACAATAAGAAGCAAATGAGAAAAGGACCATAAGAAAATGGTGAGAACCCTTCCTTGGATAAGACCGGTAAAACCTCCAACACCGAAAACATCATAGAAGATGCATGCGAACTTCGTTTTCGATGAACTCAAGCTTGTCATCAAGATGACCATAAGCTCTAAGACTCACAAAGAGAACCAAACAAGAACCAAGAAGGATGATGCAAGGATGCAATGGTTTGAGCTCTCTACGAATGATACGATCAAGCTACTCATCGAGAGCCCCCCTTGATAGTACGACAATCGATCCTATAACCCGGTCTCCCAACTACCATCATGATACCGGTAAAATAGAAAACCTATCAATGGCAAACCTTTGCCTTGCACATGGTCCACTTGAGCTAGATGATGACGATCTTGACTCCCTCAAGTTGGACCACCTTTCTTGATTGCGTTGGCTCGATGAAGACTAGTTGATTGCTCCTCCATACTCCATTATGGGTGAGCCACTCTTCCGCACATCTTCACAAGTCCATTGTCACCACAATGGACGGAAAGCTTCAAGCATTTGATCTCTTCATGATGCTTCACTTGAATTTGCACACCTCAACCTAACCCCACAAAGAACTCTCACGAAGATCATGGGTTAGTACACAAAGCGTAATTGACAATGCTTACCATACCATGGGATCGCTTGATCCCTCTCGGTACATCTTCTACACTTTGTGTGTTGATCAACTTGATTCACTCTTTTACTTAGTCTTGATCAACCTCTCACAAGATCAATCTTTAGGTAATTCCTTGGATAGCACCTTGGTCATCACAAACTCTCCTTGAAACCAACAAATGTACTCCAAGAAAAGCCTATGGACAAAACCTTCAAATATAACTCAAGGCAACCATTAGTCCACAGAGACTGTCATCAATTACCAAAACCAAACATGGGGCCACCGCAAGTTCTTTCACTGACGCACATACTTGGGATGGTGATAGACTTGCTTTTGGCCGACCAAACGCTACTCCATAACTGGGTAGTTATAAAGGTAGGTTTCGGGTTTGTCCAGACCCATGCTGCGAGACGTGGTCGAGCAAGATGGGATTTGCACCTCTGATCAGGAGAGATATACTCTGGGCCACTCGTGTGATCCGACCAGGATAAGCATGGCAATGCGACAATGATTATGAGATAATCCGATTTGTGGTCGGCATCACTGGAACGAGAAAGAGGTCGGGCTAGCACAAGGATGACAGACTCGCCTTGAGCCCGACACCATATATCATGTGGCAAAAGGAATGGAAGTGTGATGTACAGGTTCACCTAACCAGCTTCATCATCTGCTTGGTGGTCGGCACGCCTTGCTAGAGGCCGCTACCATCCATGTGGTTCGGAGGTGATCCGAACTGCGACCAAGCCGGCTTGAACCTAAGGGGTCGCGCGCTTAAGGGAAGGAACCTACGTGGTCGGATCCGAGGACACTGGTCGGATGTGATCCGAGCTGCATTCGAATTGTGGCCGAGTAGACTTATGGGCTTCAGGGTCCGTGCAAGGCCCAAAGTGTTGAGCCTACGACGGACGCCTATATAAAGTGGAGGTGCCGCACACTCACGCGATTGATCACTTTGGCACCGTCACTAGGGTTTGCATGTGTTGCAAATAGACACCTCCACTCACCGCCGGTTGTGTAATCGGACCTAACAGTCTGCCGCACGACGTTCCTCCTACACGCGCGGATACCGTTAGAGGCGGTGCACTTGTGCCGCTCCGGTGAACCTGTACGTGGGAACTGACTACCGGCTGTACGAGGGAGATCGGACGAGGAGGAGACGATCCACGCAGACACGCTGCCCCAACTCTTCTTTCGCTGCACGACACTGCGCATCTAGTGGTAACGAACTGTGATCCATCTCCCGTAGCAAGTTCTTGGTTGTTCTGCGCGTAGGAAAATTTAATTTGCAGTCGATGCACCCTACCGTGGAACCCAACAGTGGTATCAGAGCCTCTACTATAGGATTTGGATTTAGATCGGATGCATAGATATGTGGAGGCGATAGATGATATCTGTTGTCGTTGATAAGATCGGTTGTGTGCACGGTTGATGAGATCAACTACACATGGGGATCGATGTGGCTATGTTTTCTGATGATCGAAGTCGATGAGGTCGTGACGCAACCTACCCCTACCTGTCAGTATCCGCCATCGGGGTTAACAGTGAAACGTAAATCCGAATCGGGCTCACGATGATCGATAAGATCGGTCAGATTGGAAAATTCGGCGTGATCGGAGTTCAGATGTGATCTGTGATTTAGAAACACCAATACATAGGACAAACTCCACATAAATATGTGCACATTGATATGAAATAGAATTTCATGCACATCTCATCCAATTTGAGACATGGTGGAGTTTCCCTTATATAATGGGTCAAAGAAAGAAAGCATGCCACAGAGACTACATGAAGTAAATATGCATGCTCAAGACCTTCAAGAACCGATACCAAAAGACAAAGAAAAACCAAGTGAAGAAAACATACCAAATGAATAAAACATCACTTGGAGGATATCCATAAAAGATACATCAAGGAATGAGATATCCATTGATACACTCAAAATAAAAGATGTCAAACTCCCAAAAGAGAGGATGGTTCCAAACAAACCAAGCTCTCTACAAAGTTTCATGATGGCACAAAGTACCAAAACGAAAACAGCTTGCCTTCCACCAACACACACTTGATAAGGATCGCAAGATGAATGTCCTATAGAAAATAGGATAGCTCCCCCAAGACTAGTTCATTAAAGAGAATTTGCATTTGAATACAAAATGCACAAGGTTGGATCACCACTTTCACTATATATAGAAAACACTAGACAAGATCAAGAAATAAACAAGATCCACAAGTGGTATGGAAGACAAAGGGAGTTGATACATTCCTTGGCAAAGGGAAGGCAAATAAAAGCAAACGCCAATGTAAAGATGATCAATAAATTCTACCACACAAGTGAGTACCAATTGTCAAAAGACAAAAAGTAAATGGAAATAATTCCCGGTGGTAGATAGCAAGGATATCCGACATCATCTTCACACCAAACAAAAAGCAAAATGCAACTTGTAGAGCTAACATGCCACCTAGGAACAAGATAATTTACAATATCAACTCTAGGTGACAATATCTCAAATGTACACATTTTCTAGGCTAGTAATATACACATAGCATATTACTCCCCCATAATGTGATACCGATTAAGGATAAACAAGAGGCAAAGGATCCAACAAGAGATAATTAATGGACTATTTAGAATTTGAATTTCTCATGAGAAGACATACCACATAGCGACTAGATAATTTTGAAATATCAATACTATATGGTATTACTCATGTACACACATTTATAGGATTATGAGGTGCACAAATCACATCACTCCCCCATAATGGGATATTTCATTAATCTCTCACAGGATCCAACTAAGAAATCAACAAGATGCAAAAGGATCAATGCAAGACACACACGTACATGATGTGCAAACCAACACACACATACTTGATTGCTCAAGATAATCAAGTTGGAAGCACAACATATACAAACACATGCAAGGAACGAACCCAAACATGCAAAGGGGCAAGTAACTATCAATGTAAACACTTTAAGCATGAGTTACGGCAAGGAGGAACATTGGATATAAGATAGAAACTTGATAATCCGAATGACTTGGCTTGAGACAATAAGAATGATGAAGTCCCCTTAATTCTTCATAATGTAGCCAAGTCTCCAATGACCTCCAACATCACCTATTGATCAAGTTTGAGCTTGTTGGTCCCCAACCAAGCTGGGTCCTAAGAGGTTAGTCACAATAGGCTTGGCTACCCAAATGGTTCTTTGCTTCAAACCACTTTGAGTACCAACAAACTTGGCAAATACATTGCCAACCTTATCCTTCCCAAGAGAATAGACATCATCAATAATAATTGGGTTGAATAAGTTACCACTAATGGATGAAGAAGCGAGGTGACCTTTCTCACGACATAGGTAGCAATGTCTACTATTCACTTTCTTCTCACTTGATTTCTCAACTTGAGAAGCATTAGCTTGAGTCTTCTTGGGAAGAGGCCTTTCTTCAACTTGAGGTTGAGCATGAGAATGCACTTGTAGCCGCTTCCCTTGTTGCTTGTCACTAATGGCCTTCTTCTTCAATGGGCAAGATCTAATATGATGCCCTTCAATTTTGCACTTGAAGCAAATACTCTTGTCCGAACTCTTGACTTGTTTTTGGCCCTCCTTGTTGTTGCTCTTGGACTTATTCTTATTATTGGAGTTGAATCCAAGTCCACCTTTGTCATTGGGGGATTTTTTGTACACTCAAGATATTGTTGAGTGTGGCATTCCCTTCATGACACTTTTCCAAATCTTTCTTTAAAGAAGTGACTTGGGCCTTGAGCTATTTGATTTCCTCTACATGGTTAGTCTCAACACAAGCACTATAGGAAGTATAAGCTTCATCTTTAGAGAAACAAGGCAAGGAAAGCAATTCATCACAAGATGTACCAATGTTATGCATGGACGAATCGCGAGGACTAGCACAAGGCAATATAGCATTTTGAATAAAAGTAGTGCTAGTATCCACATGAGGCTCACTATATGTTACCTTAGCAAGCATGGCCTCATGAGCTAACTTTAGCACATTATGGGATACTAGAAGATCATCATGAGAGCTTGTGAGCTTTACATGATTTTCTTCCAACATCCCATAATTGCTAGATAGCAACTCAAGTTGAGCCCTTAGCTCAACATTCTCCTTCAATATGGATGCTTCACAAGAGATAGAGTTAGTAGCACAAGCATCATCATTAGCAACAAGAGGAGAAGACAACTTGGCAAGCTCTTTTGAATATGAAGCTTTAAGTTGAGCATGAGACTCGGTGAGTTTGATGAGCTCACTCTTAATGACCCTTGAGCCATTTTCGAGGTGCTCAAAGTCCTCAAGGAGTTTAGCATGTGCAACTTCAAGCTCCCCATTTTTAGTTTCAAAATGAGCTCTATCACGAGATTCCCTCACTCTAGATAATTCTAGAGCAAAAGTCTCCTCAAGAGATTCCTTGGTGGTTTGTTCAAGTTCAAGAGCTTGAGAGAGGTCCACAATCTCATTAGCATAATAACGCTCATGACCTTCCATTTTCTCAATGGTGACCTAATGCTCCTCGAGATGAGATTCTAACTCCTCATTATATTTCTTGCCCTCAATGGTAATGGACATAATTTCCTTGAAGTTGGAACGAGCAATTTTATTTTTATGAAGAGCTTTAAAAACCATTTCCCCCTTAATTTTTAAGGAGGAAACATTATCATTCTCTTCATCATAATCAACATGATCATCATTCTTGCCATCATCAATATCATCACAAGATATATTGGGATTCAAAGTGGGAGATACCTTTGAAGCCTTAGCCATAAGGCAAAAAGCAATTGATGATGACGTAGGATCCCTTGAAGCACCGTTCAAGACCACGTCTTGTTCCATGGAGTGTTGGATTTCCTCTACATTGTTAGCACAACAACTCGAGGAAATAGATACATTTTTATCATGGCAACAAGGCATAGCAAGCATATCATCATGAGATTTAGTCAAGCAATTTCTACATGATATGCAAGGACTATCAACACAAGCATGTGAGGCATTTGGAGTGCTCGAAGTGCTAAAGTCCAAAGATGGAGCATTGCAACAAGATAGTGAAGAAGAGTCATCAACGATAAGCACACTATCATCATTGCAATGACCAACACTACTCACCATAGCATTACCTTGTGGCAATTCACATGTAGGCAAAGTAGAAGAACTTGAGAAGGCAACACGGCCGGAGGTGGAGGGAGAATGATCATCCCCACAAATCTTGGACACACCATATTTATCTTGAAGCTTTGTCCACAACTCATGGAACGGCATGAGTTGAAATATAACTACATTGCTTAAAGCATCGAAAAACACATTAGAAGCTTGAGCACTGAGATACGAGTTTTTCTCATCCTATAAAGATAATCTTTGTGGATCCTTTGGAGGAGAAAAACCCATATCTACAATTTGCTCTAAGTTTGGGTCCATGACCCTAAAGAGATTTAGCATGCGAGTTACCCAAACATCAAAATTTGTGCCATCGAAACTAAGAGTATGAGATAATCTGTACGTGGTCAGATCCGTGGACACTGGTCGGATGTGATCCGAGCTGTATTCGGATTGTGGCCGAGTAGACTTATGAGCTTTAGGGTCCGTGCAAGGCCCAAAGTGTTGAGCCTACAACGGACGCCTATATAAAGTGGAGGTGCCGCACACTCACGCGATTGATCGCTTTGGCGCTGTCACTAGGGTTTGCATGTGTTGCAAATAGACACCTCCACTCGCCGTCGGTTGTGTGATCGGACCTAGCAGTCCGCCGCATGACATTCCTCCTGCACGCGCGGATACCGTTAGAGGCGGTGCACTTGCGCTGCTTCGGCGAACCTGTACGTGGGAACCGACTACCGGCTGCCTGAGGGAGATCGGACGAGGAGGAGACGATCCACGCGGATGCGCTGCCCCAACTCTTCTTCCGCTGCACGACACTGCACGTCTAGTGGTAACGAACTGTGATCCATCTCCCGTAGCAAGTTCTTGGTTGTTCTGCGCGTAGGAAATTTTAATTTGCAATCGACGCACCCTACCGTGGAACCCAACAGTCTACTTGATGAAACATAAGTCTGAAACATTTGAAAAGTTCAAAGAATTTCAGAGTGAAGTGGAAAATCACCGTAACAAGAAAATTAAGTTTCTGCGATCTAATCGTGGAGGTGAATATTTGAGTTATGAGTTTGGTCTTCATTTGAAACAATGCGGAATAGTTTCGCAACTCATGCCACCTGGAACACCATAGCGTAATGGTGTGTCCGAACATCGTAACCACACTTTATTAGATATGGTGCGATCTATGATGTCTCTTACTGATTTACCGCTATCGTTTCGGGGTTATGCTTTAGAGACGGCTGCATTCACGTTAAATAGGGCACCATTGAAATCCGTTGAGACGACACCATATGAACTGTGGTTTGGCAAGAAACCCAAGTTACAATTTCTTAAAGTTTGGGGCTGCGATGCTTATGTGAAAAAGCTTCAACCTGATAAGCTCGAACCCAAATCGGAGAAATGTGTCTTCATAGGATACCCAAAGGAGACTGTTGGGTACACCTTCTATCACAGATCCGAAGGCAAGATATTCATTGCTAAGAATGGATCCTTTCTAGAGAAGGAGTTTCTCTCGAAAGAAGTGAGTGGGAGGAAAGTAGAACTTGATGAGGTAATTGTACCTGCTCCCTTATTGGAAAGTAGTTCATCACATAAATCAGTTCCAGTGATTCCTACACCAATTAGTGAGGAAGTTAATGATGATTATCATGAAACTTCTGATCAAGTTACTACCGAACCTACAAACTATGAGGAAGCGATGATGAGCCCAGATTCTGCAAAAATGGCTTGATGCCATGAAATTTGAGATGGGATCCATGTATGAGAACAAAGTGTGGACTTTGGTTGACTTGCCCGATGATCGCCAAGCCATAGATAATAAATGGATCTTCAAGAAGAAGACTGACGCTGACGGTAATGTTACTGTCTACAAAGCTCGACTTGTCACAAAAGGTTTTCGACAAGTTCAAGGAGTTGACTACGATGAGACCTTCTCACCCGTAGAGATGTTTAAGTCTATCCGAATCATGTTAGCAATTGCCGCATTTTATAATTATGAAATTTGGCAAATGGATGTCAAAATTGCATTCCTTAGTGGATATCTTAAAGAAGAGTTGTATATGATGCAACCAGAAGGTTTTGTCGATCCAAAAGGTGCTAACAAAGTGTGTAAGCTCCAGCGATCCATTTATGGACTGGTGCAAGCATCTCGGAGTTGGAATATACGCTTTGATAGTGTGATCAAAGCATATGGTTTTATACAGACTTTTGGAGAAGCCTGTATTTACAAGAAAGTGAGTGGGAGCTCTGTAGCATTTCTGATATTATATGTGAATGCCATATTGTTGATTGGAAATGATACTGAATTTCTGAATAGCATAAAAGAATACTTGAATAAGAATTTTTCAATGAAAGACATCGGAGAAGCTGCTTATATATTGGGCATCAAGATCTATAGAGATAGATCAAGACACTTAATTGGACTTTTACAAAGCACGTACCTTGATAAAGTTTTGAAGAAGTTCAAAATGGATCAAGCAAAGAAAGAGTTCTTGCCTGTGTTACAAGGTGTGAAATTGAGTCAGACTCAATGCCCGACCACTGCAGAAGATAGAGAGAAAATGAAAATCATTCCCTATGCTTCGGCCGTAGGTTCTATCATGTATGCAATGTTGTGTACCAGACCTAATGTGTGCCTTGCTATTAGTTTAGCAGGGAGGTACCAAAGTAATCCAGGAGTGGATCACTGGACAGTGCTCAAGAACTAAGGATATGTTTGTCGTTTATGGAGGTGACAAAGAGCTCGTCGTAAATGGTTACGTCGATGTAAGCTTTGACACCGATCCAGATGACTCTAAGTCACAAACCGGATACATATTTTTATTGAATGGTGGAGCTATCAGTTGGTGCAGTTCTAAGCAGAGCGTCGTGGCAGGATCTACGTGTTAAGTGAATACATAGCTGATTCAGAAGCATCAAATGAAGGAGTCTGGATGAAGGAGTTCATATCCGATCTAGGTGTAATACCTAGTGCATCGGGTCTAATGAAAATCTTTTGTGACAATACTGGTGCAATTGCCTTGGCAAAGGAATCCAGATTTCACAAAAGAACCAAGCACATCAAGAGATGCTTCAATTCCATCCGCGATCAAGTCAAGGAAGGAGACATAGAGATTTGCAAGATACATACGGATCTGAATGTTGCAGACCCGTTGACTAAGCCTCTCCTATGAGCAAAACATGATCAACACCAAGACTCCATGGGTGTTAGAATCATTACAATGTAATCTAGATTATTGACTCTAGTGCAAGTGGGAGACTGAAGGAAATATGCCCTAGAGGCAATAATAAAGTTGTTATTTATATTTCCTTATATCATGATAAATGTTTATTATTCATGCTAGAATTGTATTAACCGGAAACTTAGTACATGTGTGAATACATAGACAAACAGAGTGTCCCTAGTATGCCTTTACTTGACTAGCTCGTTAAACAAAGATGGTTAAGTTTCCTAGCCATGGACATGTGTTGTCATTTGATGAACGGGGTCACATCATTAGAGAATGATGTGATGGACTAGACCCATATGTTATCTTAGCACTATGATCATTTAGTTTATTGCTATTGCTTTCTTCATGACTTATACATGTTCCTATGACTATGAGATTATGCAACTCCCGTATACCGGAGGAACACTTAGTGTGCTACCAAACATCACAACGTAACTGGGTGATTATAAAGATGCTCTACAGGTGTCTCCGATGGTGTTTGTTGAGTTGGCATAGATTAAAATTAGGATTTGTCACTCCAATTGTCAGAGAGGTATATCTGGGAACTCTCGGTAATGCACATCACTATAAGCCTTGCAAGCAATATGACTAATGAGTTAGTTGCAGGATGATGCATTACGGAACAAGTAAAGATACTTGCCGGTAACGAGATTGAACTAGGTATGGTGATACCGACGATCGAATCTCGAGCAAGTAACATACCGATGACAAAGGGAATAACGTATGTTATTATGCGGTTTGACTGATAAAGATCTTCGAATATGTAGGAGCCAATATGAGCATCTAGGTTCCACTGTTGGTTATTGACCGGAGATGTGTCTCGGTCATGTCTACATAGTTCTCGAACCCGTAGGCTCCGCACGCTTGACGTTCGATGATGATTTGCATTATGAGTTATGTGATTTGATGTACCAAAGGTTGTTCGGAGTCCCGTATGAGATCACAAACATGATGAGGAGTCTCGAAATGGTCGAGACATAAAGATCGATATATTGGAAGGCTATATTCGGACATCGGAAAGGTTTCGAGTGATTTGGGCATTTTTTGGAGTACCGGAGAGTTATGGGAATTCGCTGGAGGAAGTAGTGGGCCTTAATGGGCCATACGGGAAAGGAGAGAAGGGCCTCAAGGGGTGGCCGCGCACGCCCCATGGCAAGTACGAATTGGACTAGGGAGGGGGTGGCGCCACCCTCTCTTTCCTTCTCCCTCTCCTACTCCTTCCCTCTCCCCCCTCTTGGAAAAGGAAGGGGACTCCAACTAGGATTGGGAATCCTAGTTGGACTCCCCCTATAGGCACGCCCCTCCTAGGTCGGCCTCCTCCTCCTCCATACTTTATATACGCGGGAGGGGGGCACCCCATAGACACACAAGTTGATCTCTTAGCCGTGTGTGGTGCCCCCCTCCACAGATTTCCACCTTGGTCATATTGTTGTAGTGCTTAGGCAAAGCCCTGCGCCGGTAACTTCATCATCACCGTCAACACACCGTCGTGCTGACGCAACTCACCCTCGGCCTCAGCTGGGTCAAGAGTACGAGGGACGTCACCGAGCTGAACGTGTGCAGATCTCGGAGGTGTCGTGCGTTCGGTACTTGATCGGTTGGATCGCGAAGACGTTCGACTACATCAACCGCATTAGTTAACGCTTCCGCTTTCGGTCTACGAGGGTACGTAGACACACTCTCCCCTCTCGTTGCTATGCATCCCTAGATAGATCTTGCATGATCGTAGGATTTTTTTGAAATACTACATTCCCCAACACCATATGGCTCCTGCCAATTGCCGATAACTGTGTTAGAAAACATGATCATCTCATACAACAATTTATATATTCATGTCTTGACCAAATCACATCACAACATGCCCTACAAAAACTAGTTAGACGTCCTCTACTTTGTTGTTGCAAGTTTTACGTGGCTGCTACGGGCTTAGCAAGAACCGTTCTTACCTACGCATCAAAAACCACAATGATTTTTTGTCAAGTGTGTTGTTTTAACCTTCAACAAGGACCGGGCGTAGTCACACTCGATTCAACTAAAGTTGGAGAAACAGACACCCACTAGCCACCTGTGTGTGAAGCATGTCGGTAGAACCAGTCTCATGAACACGGTCATGTAATGTCGGTCTGGGCCACTTCACCCAACAATACCGCTGAATCAAAGTATCACATGCTGGTAAGCAGTATGACTATTATCGCCCACAACCCTTTGTATTCTACTCATGCATATAACATCTATGCATAGACCTGACTCTAATGCCACTGTTGGGGAACGCTGTATTTCAAAAAAATCCTACGATCACGCAAGATCTATCTAGGAGATGCATAGCAATGAGACGAGAGAGTGTGTCTACGTACCCTCGTAGACCGAAAGCGGAAGCATTGAGTAACGCGGTTGATGTAGTCGAACGTCTTCGCGATCCAACCGATTAAGTACCGAACGCATGATACGTCTCCAACGTATCTATAATTTTTGATGTATTCATGCCATGTTTATAATTTTTTTACATGATTTTGGTATGATTTGGTTAGAACTAACCCGGTCTGACGTTGTTTTCAGCAGAACTACCATGGTGTTATTTTTGTGCAGAAATAAAAGTTCTCGGAATGCATTGAAAATCAAAGGAGATTTTTTCTGGAAAATATAAAAAAATACTGGAACGAAGAGTTACCGGAGGGGAGTCCCGTGGGCCCCACGAGGGTGGAGGGTGCGCCCACCCCCCTAGGGCGCGCCCCTGTGCCTCGTGGACTTCCCGTGGGACCCCTAACTTGTTCTCGACGCCAACCTCTCCTATAAATCCCCAAACCTCCATAAAATAACCTAGATCGGGAGTTCCGCCGCCGCAAGCCTCTGTAGCCACCAAAAACCAATCGGGACCCTGTTCTGGCACCCTGCCGGAGGGGGAATCATCACCGGTGGCCATCTTCATCATCCCGGTGCTCTCCGTGACGAGGAGGGAATAGTTCACCCTCGGGGCTGAGGGTATGTACCAGTAGCTATGTGTTTGATATCTCTCTCTCTCTCTCATGTTCTTGATTTGGCACGATCTTGATGTACCGCGAGCTTTGCTATTATAGTTGGATCTTATGATGTTTCTCCCCTCTATCTCCTTGTGATGAATTGAGTTTTCCCTTTGAATTTATCTTATCGGATCGAGTCTTTAAGGATTTGAGAAAACTTGATGTATGTCCTGCATGTGCTTATCTGTGGTGACAATGGGATATTCACGTGATCCACTTGATGTATGTTTTGGTGATCAACTTGCGAGTTCTGTGACCTTGTGAACTTATGCATAGGGGTTGGCACACGTTTTCATCTTGACTCTCCAGTAAAAACTTTGGGGCACTCTTCAAAGTTCTTTGTGTTGGTTGAATAGATGAATCTGAGATTGTGTGATGGATATCGTATAATCATACTCGTGGATACTTGAGGTGACATTGGAGTATCTAGGCGACATTATGGTTTTGGTTGATTTGTGTCTTAAGGTGTTATTTTACTACGAACTCTAGAGCTGTTTGTGACACTTATAGGAATAGCCCAACGGATTGATCGGAAAGAATAACTTTGAGGTGGTTTCGTACCCTACAATAATCTCTTCGTTTGTTCTCCGCTATTAGTGACTTTGGAGTGACTCTTTATTGCATGTTGAGGGATACTTATATGATCTAATTTTGTTATCCTTGTTGAGAGAACTTGCACTAGTGAAAGTATGAACCCTAGGCCTTGTTTCAACACATTGCAATACCGTTTTCGCTCACTTTTATCATTAGTTACCTTGCTGTTTCTATATTTTCAGATTGTAAAAACCTATATCTACCATCCATATTGCACTTGTATCACCATCTCTTCACCGAATTAGTGCACCTATACAATTTACCATTGTATTGGTTGTGTTGGGGACACAAGTGATTCTTTGTTATTTGGGTGCAGGGTTGTTTGAGAGAGACCATCTTCATCCTACGCCTCCCACGGATTGATAAACCTTAGGTCATCCACTTGAGGGAAATTTGTTGCTGTCCTACAAACCTCTGCACTTGGAGGCCCAACAACGTCTACAAGAAGAAGGTTGTGTAGTAGACATCAAGCTCTTTTCTGGCGCCGTTGCCGGGGAGGTTAGTGCTTGAAGGTGTATCTTTAGATCTTGCAATCAAATCTTTTTGTTTCTTGTTTTATCACTAGTTTAGTTTATAAAAGGAAAATACAAAAAAGAAAAAAATGGAATTGAGGGTGCCTCATATGCTTCATCTTTTTAATATCTTTCATGAAAATGATGGAAAGGAAAATTGTGCCCAAGTGCTAGAAGAAGAATGCATTAAAATGTTTGGCACTAAATCTTTGAATGATGAGCATGATTGCAATGTTATTAGTATGAACTCTTTGAATATCCATAGTACTAATGATGATTGCACTAGTCATGATGAAAATGTCTCTTATAAGCACGTCAATTTTTGTGGAGTGCATAGAGTTTGCAAGTACACACCAAATAGAGAAGATAGATTTTGCAAGAGACATAAGTATTTAGAAACTAAATGGTTGCAAGAAAGGCTAGATGTTTGTGCTAAAAATTTAAATTTTGTTAGCCATCCTTGTGAACTTTCCAATGAACGTGGTCATTTAAATATCCAATGCAAATTGTTTCATGGTCGAATCGTGCCCAAAAATTGTGATGACATGATTTCCCTTGCGCATCATAATGAACTTAGTTTGCTTCTGGGTTATGAAGAAATGAAACGTACAACTAAGGATATTCCAGAATTTTCCCTTGAGACAGTTCTTGATTTTGATCTAGAGGAAATTTATATGTATTGAGCAGTGAATTGCATTAAAAATCCTTATATTGCCAATTACATAAAGACAAGAAAACAAATATAAGATGAAGAGAATACTAATGAAAGGGAAGATACTTCCCAATATCCTCCTATTATTTCTTATGATGAATCAGGTAACGCGGAGGAGCCTTCTATTCAACCAATCTCATTAATAAGGAGCTCCAAAAAGAGGATTAAACCCACACATAATGTGAAGAAGAAAAAGAAAAGACAGAGAAGCAAAGGTAAAAAGGTATCCCTTCCAAATGATGTTGCTCCTATTACTCATTGTGATAATGATAATTGGTATACTATTGGTGCTATCCATGCTATTAATGATGAGAGTGATTATGCTTATGATATGAAAAGGCCCAAGCTTGGGGATGCTATGTTTGATGAGAACTAGCGGTTTGACCCGCGCATTTGCGCGGCTAGATTTTCTATATGTTATATTTGTATTAAGATTTTGTAATATAATTCACTGCTTTCCCAATCATTTGAAATATATTACACTTCATGTCTCTACGGTTGGCGACCGATTGTGTAAAATCATGGTTCATAATGGTCCCTAGCTTTCCCTCTTCTACTCTTTGTCAATCTGTGTTAATGTTCCTATAAATTCATTCATCGGTATCTTAAATATAAATTTAGTGTCTCCTTATATATACACCTTCTGGATAATATTATTATAGTTGTGTTTTATTTGGTACAGTGACATGCCTCTAAATATCTATGTTGCATCACGATGGATATATGGTAATGCAGAATCAATAATATTGCCTCAAACCGCGAGAAATAAAAATTGTTGTCTTACTCCCAGTCACAAGCTTTATGTTAGGCATTTTTTCCTCATACAATTCCATTACATTTTTTTTCAAGATTACTCCTAGACCCCCGCACCGTATTAGAAGAACAATTCCCTCAAATAACATAATAATCTCATAAAAATAATACACTGGGTCAAAATAAATAATGAGGATCGTCACCACACGCCAACGGCATTCATGATTATTTCTATGGTGACTAATTTGTTTTGCAATAGCTTACTTTTTTTATGATTAATAAAATGCATTGCTGCATATTTTATCTGATTTATTGCTATGCTTCAAAAACATCCTCTCCCTCAGCCCCTCTAATCGAAGTTTGTTCTGTTTGTTTGTTCTTGTGTTTTTTTCATATTTCGTTGATCGTCTACAATAGTTGATGTACCTATGTAATTACGCTCCTAGTCCTAGGTGATATACTTGTTATTTCATTTTCGGGAAAAAAACTTTTGTTTTCGTACTCCTAAGTTCACAACTCCATACTTAAAAAAAACATCCACTACTCCACTCCATGCCCCTAATCCATCAGCCCATTATAAATTGGGAAATGTTTATACCCGGCGCGCCGGCCGAGTCTTCCGCCGGTCACGCACGGGTCGTTCATCTAATGTTGATTGAAGCGTCACGATTAGCCCATCTCCCCACAATCAAAACATGTGGCTGTTAGGGGCCCACGCACCGCTGGTGACATGCATCGTTATCCCTTTGTTGCTCATCCTCATCCACATCATACCGCATCTTCATCCCCACCCTACCCAGAGCCATCCCCATCTCATCCCCACCCCACCCACAGCCAAGGGCGGTGCTCGTTGCCATGGCCGTCGGCAGCTAGTAATCGTCACCGCCGTCGCCTAACAGGCCTCGTTTGAGTTTTGGGTGGATCGCAAGTGCCGGATGCACCCCTCTCCATGGCCGCATGCAGCCAGGGGTGGCTCGTCGCATTGTCCGCCAGCAACTAGATGCCTCCATGGCCGCCGCAACCATGGTTCGTTAGTCACCATGGCCAGGCTCCAATCAACCATGGTGGCGACGAGTTTGTGCTAGAACGAGGGTTTTGCTGGAACCAGGTTGTTTTTTTGTTGGATCCACCTATTTTTATTGCTACAATCCTTCTTCTTTTTTGCTACCATCCCCTTTCGATTTTGATGAACATTTTTTGTTTTTTGCTGGAACCTCTTTTGACTTTTGCTGGAACCACTTCTTTTTTTGCTGGAACCTTCTTTTGATTTTGTTGCAATTGACGGGATGGTGGCGCCGTCAGTGCCATGATTTTTTGATGCATCAGATTTTTGCTGGAACCTCTTTTGGTTTTTGATGGAACTAGCATTTGAATTTGCTGCATAGGCTATGATGATGTTGGGACGGCGATAGACACCTATTACCATGGGTCTTTGCTGCATTGGTCTTTTTTTTGCTTGAACCAACAATCATTTTTGCTCCAACCAGCCTATGAAGAGATGGAACCGGCGAGATTATTTTATTGTTTTTGCTGGAACCTTCATTTTTTTCTTGTTAGAACAGTTTTTGTTTTTTGCTGGAACCGGTGTTTTTTTGCTACATCAGGCTGATTGTTTTGCTCCAACAGATTACTGGAGTTTTTGTTTTGCTACAATCGGCATGAGGAAAGCTTCAACCGTGAAAAAAAGCACCAACCAGAGAGAGAGGGGAAAAGCTTGGATCCGGCGAGGATCGGTGCTGCGAGGACGGCGAGCCGGCCGGGCTTTGAAGTCAGCGGTAGGGGCGGCTTCGAAGTCAGCGGCAGGAGCGGTCATGGTGGGCTGCGTGATTGAGGCGGGGATGTGCTGGAGATTCTCTTTTTGTTTTGTTTCCACATGATGTATCAGAGAAGAAAAGGGGATCAGATCTGACGGTACAAAGAATTGCTATCGAACGGGTACGCGCTGACCGGCCCAAATTTGGGCCGGCGCGCCGGTGCCTATCAGCGCCCTTATAAAATTCAGTAGTACTAAACAGACACACGCTCTCAAAAAATAGACACACAATTTTTTAGCCGTAGATGCAAGTTGCAAGAAAAAAGTTACTGTACAACATTTCCGTTTTGCTTTCACCCACGCCTCCCAGGTCACAATAGGCCCATTGGTCAACTTTCTTCCCATCTATAGAAGTCTCCATATCTCTTCTGTGAGAAGATAAACAGATCCCCTTTCTTGTTGTAAAAAAAACAGATCCCCTTTCTCTGCTCTATTGTTATAGTCCCTCAAGCTGGTTGTACCAAATCGAATGGCATGTTCCTACATCACCAAAGCTATGAAGGAGATGCTCTTGGAGGTCAAGTCTGGCGGAAACGGAGACGTGCATTCGAGCCGCAGATCTTGCGTCACCTACCAGCAAGGCCGCATCTCACTATTTCTGCTTTGTAGAGGTAGATCGGTCACCGGGTAGGCCACCGGAGTTTATGAGAGGTGCTGCTTGCTGCTAGGTTCTCCGAGAGTGTTCTACTCTCCTATTCGTGGCTCTGGGACAAAGAGCCGTGTCATTGGGTTGAACGACCATCTTCTCCGTAGCATTCCACGTCTGAGGCGGAGCAGTAAGGAAATGTATGAATCTCTCCCTACTGTCCCGTTATTCTCTTAATTCTTCTCTTGCTTGGCACAATATATGTACTTTGTAAGTGGATTTACTTTGTTGATCTGTTAAATAAATTCAGAGGGAAGGTTGATTTACCAGTTCTGTTAAATTATAATTTGGGAGATGACCTCATACTTTCTTTTGTTGTTCATCTAACAGTCATTAATAGGATATACATTATAGATATATTTGGCTTGACATTATTTTTTAGTTTACATTCTACCCAACTTTGATTATTGCCTCTTCAACATATATGTAGCCATTATATTGAGCTTCATACAACAAAGCTTATGTCCATTATATCCATCTACTATGTATAACCCCGATGTATATTTTTTATAGAGTGATTGGTCTCTTTTAATTTAAAGAGTCTGTAGGCAAAGACGGGTTTTGGGCTTCCTCATTGCTGGTGTCATCGCCTTTCACCCATTAATTTGCTACAACTTTGCATCATTTCTACTTCATCGAGAGTGGCTTATTCTTGACATGTAAGTTTCCCCATTGTAGGTGGTTTAATGGTATTCTTTTTTTGTTACTAACATATATTAGCAAGTTATATTACCTATATGTGTATTTAGGACAAAGCAAGAAGGATTAAACGTATTAACTGAAATTTGGTTCATATATCTTAATCGACATGCAATGGATTTTTTGCCTATGTTGTAGGCGATGCCTGTAATATTGCAGGTTTTCCTCACGATCATGGTTTTCTTGAACGAAACAGGCCATAGGCTAGAATAGTTGTTACCAAGAATATAAAATTCACCAAAAGTGCATGTCCGAATGTATTTAAAATAATTATAATGTAATATGTTTTTGATAGTGCTAACATTGACCTTTGTTATCTGGTAAGTATCCTCCTTATATTGATGGATGTCAAGTATTCTTACTATTATCTTAGTAAACATAAATAGTTTGCCTTACTTTCAACATAATTATTGTATAAATTTTGTGCTTCCCACCCAATGAGCTCTGCAATTTTGAGACCGATATATTAAGATTTTTTTCAGTCTCCTCATAAAATCAAGTGCAGCTTATAGTAGTTGTACATTAATTAATTTGGCATCTTTTCATAGCAAAGTAAACATAATCGGGAAGTTACTGTTCAAATTAGCAGAATATATGCTTACCGAGGTGTTACAATTTCTGTATATATACCACAACTCTTGTAAATTTCCTTTGTACCTGCTTTGTGAGATCACCACATGACATATACCACTATCCTATTGTAACAAATATATTGTCGGTAGCTCAAAGTTAGCAATCCTGAAAAACAACCTCAAAACTCAAAGTTAGCAATCTGAAGAAGTTGAGAGACGTAAATAAATCAAATATGGTCCGTTCTAGCTGATATGACTCCATTATCACTCCAGGTTTTGGAGCCTTGTTTTCCTCGGAAGTGGTCATATAATATCTTAGAAGTCTGATACAGTATCTGATTTGTCTGATTTTTGTGCCTCATTCTAGTAATTTCTTGTGATGTTCTTTTTTTTGTAATTTTCTTCTTCTAGTGTTCCTTTCATAGTTCTATCTATCTTGATCATTTTTGTTAAGTTTCTTCTGCACACATATGGAGTTAGTCAAGTATAGTAATATTGGTTAACAAACAGAGTCACTATTCATTAGTTGATAACTAATAACTGATAGAAGATATTGTTCCATACCTGCCAAGAAGTTCTTGCGCTTCGATTATATCTAGACCTATATAATTTTTGTGAAATTGGTAATCAATGGTAAATGTCTTAGGTATTTCCCCTGCAAATAACAAAATATCTTATAACATTACTGGATTGAACTTCTGCACTATCAAGGTCACAATAGCGACAGTTTAACTGCGGATTAAATCCTCATTCAAAAAATAAGGAAACTTTGTCCATAACGTAACTCCTATTTTTATCACCCCTAAAGAGCTCTCTTTTTTATTATTGATTCCACATGCTTCATTTGGATGATTAATCCAATCACAATAAATTTGGAGGTTAATTGCTTCACAGTTAGAAAGATTAAACAAATAGGAGTCTTATTTCAAACTACAGAGTATAGAGTATAGACATAGTTGGGCATTGTTTATTTTATCTACCTGTTATTGTACTTAATC
Source organism: Triticum aestivum (assembly GCF_018294505.1). Lineage (NCBI taxonomy): Eukaryota > Viridiplantae > Streptophyta > Magnoliopsida > Poales > Poaceae > Triticum > Triticum aestivum. The sequence continues at coordinate 559,143,877 of NC_057800.1, read as the reverse complement.
CATACCAATGATTATAATTATAATTTAACCTCTATAGATAGTAGCATGAACTCGGTTGGGCTTGTCAAAACAATAAAAAATAATTAGGGATTGTTGTCCAAAAAATAGAGAAATCTGTAACATGTAATGCATTTTTTGTCCATCAAAATTATATTGAGGCTAATAAGCTCATCAGCAATTGTCGTTAAGTCATTAAGCTTCTTGTATGCCATATTTTTTAGGGTTTAATAGGAGTTGAAAACAACTGATAAAGTACCTATGAAGATTTTATGCTGATAAGTGAATTTAGTAATAGTAGTATTTACTAACCTTGATGATTCAGGTTAGAGACAACTCAGAAGGATGGGCCTGACTTTGCCGGCACTCGAGCTGAACCTAACATTGAAGCTTGGCTAATTTTCTTGTTTTTCTGTCGTTGAATCACTGGATGCATCAGATAATCAGCAGACTTTGATTTTGTTGGTGGTGCATTGGTTCATAGCAGATTCGTCTGACTTTGATTTTCCAAAAAATATTGATCCTACATCTTGGGCTGCCCTGCGTGTGCTGGATGTGGCCGGTCGAGTGCCTTTATATTTGTCATTGGCTTGGCGAAGTCCATGTGGAGTTTTGCTTGCCTTATTTGCACACACCAATTTGTGGTTGTGTCGGACACATTGATTGAGACGTGCTAGATTTTTCTTTTTGAGGTTTGGAGACGTGCTAGATGACAGGCGTGTCAGGCAACTATTTGTACCCCATAATAGTTAAATGTAACTTTTGTATATTTTTAAATCTCAGCTGTTGTTATCAAATATTGACGGTGCACATAATTTGATCTATGTGGATAAATGTGACGGCTTCTTTTACTTCTGTTTTAAGTATATAATAGAAGATGACATGTTTTAGAATGTATTTGCTGCAATTAATGTTTGTCCCAAGCTTGGGGATGCTATGTTTAATGAAAATGATATTTTTAGTCTCCCAAGTTTTGATGAGCAAATTTATTATGATGATAGCATGTCTCCTATTTATGATGATTATATTGATGAAAGTGGGTTTGGAAGAGTGTCAACTTTAGGAAGTAATGATCCCACTATTTTGGAGGATGTTGAATCTTATTGTGATAATTATAAAAGTGGATTTGGATAGGTCATGACTTTATTTAGTAATGATTCCACTATCTTGGAAGAGGTTTCAATTGATTATGATGAGAACAAAGTTGCTACTTATGATGATTATTGTGATGATACTTATGTTATAAAAAGTAGTGATGATTATATTTACAAAACTTGTCATGATTATGATTACCCTTTTTCTAAACATTACTCTTTTAATGTGGAAACAATTTATAGTATTCGAGTTTCTTATGATACTCCCACTATTCCGAATGAGAAGAATTTTGCTTATGTGGAGAGTAGTAAATTTTCTATGTTTGGGGATCATGAAAATAATGCTTTATGTGATGGTTATATTGTTGAATTCATTCATGATGCTAATGAAAATTTTTATGAGGGAGGAATATATGCTTGCAGGAATTGCAATAATATCAAGTTTCCTCTCTATGTGTTGAAAACCTTGAAGCTATGCTTGTTTTGCTTTCCTATGCTAGTTGATTCTTGTTCCCATAAGTTGTTTGCTCACAAAATCCCTATGCATAGGTAGTGGGCTGGACTTAAATGTGCTAGTCATATTCTTCATTATGCTCTCTTTATGTTTCAGTTCTTATCTTTTATGTGAGCATCATTGAAATCATCATGCCTAGCTTGAAGGCATTAAAGAGAAGCGCTTGTTGGGAGACAACCCAATATTTATACCTATTGTTTTTGCATGTTCACATGATTATGCTACTGTATTAATCATGTTTTATAGCTTTTGTTTCAATAAAGTGCCAAGTAAGACCGTTGGGATGATCTATGGTGACAGTTGATTTGATCTTGATGAAAAACAGAAACTTTTGCGCCCAGGAGATTAGTTTTCGTTTTTAGAAGAAACACGATAAAATATTGATTCTTTTTGCAAAAGATTAATAAACAAATTTCTTAGGACTTCCTAAATTCTCAGGATTTTTGGAGTTACAGAAGTATTCAAGAGTTACAGATTATTACAGACTATCCTGTTTTTGATAGATTCTGTTTTCGATGCATAGTTTGCTTGTTTTCTAGTTTCTATGGCTTATATTGCTTAATATAAATTGTAGAAATGATATGGTACAGTAGGCATCATGTTAGAAAAATTATGAATCTTGTCTTGACAGTACCTAAGTGGTGATTTGCTTTCTTATACTAACGGAACTTACGAGTTTTCTGTTAAGTTTTGTGTTGTGAAGTTTTCAAGTTTTGGATAAAGATTCGATAGACTACGAAATAAGGAGTGGCAAGAGCCTAAGCTTGGGGATGCCCAAGGCACCCCAAGGTAATATTCAAGGACAACCAAGCAATTAAGCTTGGGATGCCCCAGATGGCATCCGCTCTTTCGTCTTCGTTTATCGGAAACTTTACTTGAGGCTATATTTTTATTCACCACATGATATGAGTTTTGCTTGGATCGTCATTTTGTTTTATTAGGATTTTCTTGCTGTTATTTATAGTAATGTTTTGCATCTTTTAGTTCAATAAAAAGGTCAAGTATAGCCTTTACCATGCTTAATTTTCAAGTCTATGTGTTGCTATTTTAAAAACAGGAAGTTTGCTATTATGTTTTGAGTATTTGTGAATAGTCAGAACATGATAAAATCTAGAAATTTTTACACAATGATTAACAAGAAATTATCTACAATGTGGTAATTTTTTAGAATTTTTGGAGTTAAATAAGTATGATTCCTCTTGCATTCTTTACAGACTATCCTATTTAGACAGATTGCTGTTATGATTGCATTGTTTGCATATGTTTGCTTGTTTAATGATTCTATTTTAGGATAGGAGTTTTAAATATGCAGAGGCATTTACTATGCAATGTCAAATTATAATTTTAGTGATTTTCTATAGTAGAGAATGATAAGGTTTAGCATGGATTTATACTAACTTATCTCACGAGTTTTCTTGAGTTTTGTGCGGATGAAGTTTTTAAGAATTAGGGAAACCGTGATATGAGAGGAATTAAGGAGACACAAAAGCTCAAGTTTGGGGATGCCCAAGGCATCCCTAGTCAATATTTCAAGAAGTCTCAAGCATCTAAGCTTGGGGATGCCCCGGTTGGCATCCCACCTTTCTTCTTCAACAATTATCGGTCAGTTTTGGTTGAGCCTAAGTTTTTGCTTCTTTACATGATATGTGCTATCTTTGCAATGTAATTTTATTTTGTTTTGCTTGCTATTCGAATAAAGTACTTAATATCAAAAATTTTGAGTCTTCACATAGTTGCATAATTATTCAACTACTCATTGATATTCACTTATATATTTTGTTGTAGTTTGTCATGAACTCCCATGCTTCACTTATACCATTTTGAGAGTCTCTAAACAGCATGGTAATTTGCTTTTGTTATGAATTTAGTCCTAATATGATGGGCATCCAAGAGGGATATAATAAAAACTTTCATAATAAGTGCATTGAATACTATGAGAAGTTTGATTCCTCCTGATTGTTTTGAGATATGAAGATGGTGATATTAGAGTCATGCTAGTGAGTAGTTGTGAATTTGAGAGATACTTGTGTTAAAGTTTGTGATTCCCGTAGCATGCAGGTTGTCGGTGTACAAAAGTGGGGGTCCTTTTTGTACCATTTTATTTGTGCGCGGGTAGTCGCAGCCACACGCCTGTGGCCACGCTTGGCAGAGCAGAGGAAGTGAAGAGACAAGACTACTAGAGCAGCACCAAGCCGAAGGCGCAAGAAGCAGAGGGGCGAGGTGAAACTCCCCCGGCAAGAGCCTTGCCAGGGCAACTTTCCCAACACCAGCAGAGCCGCCATCCTTGAGCCTAAGAGTCCCGACGCCATCAACCACATCGGAACCAAGGCTCGGGAGGCGCCTCCATGGTGGCATGCAGACCTTTGTGAAGACAAAGGGCCTGCGAGGCCTAGATAGGAACCAAGAAACAAGACAACAATAAGGCCCCTTGCCGAGGATGCCCACGAGGCCCCGACAAGGCTCCTGCCAAAGATACCCACAAGGCCCCGGCAAGACTCTTGCCGAGGGCGCCCACAAGGCCCCCACAAGACCCTTGCCGGGAAGATCAGCAAGAGCGCAGCAAGGCCTTGCCGCCCCGTCGCCACCCCAGTTCAGCGGCCGACCCACCAACTAAACAAGTACCCACATGGTAGTACGTGGCTCCTAAGCCAACTAGTCAAGCACCTACGTGGTGGCATGTAGATCTTCGTGAAGACCCTGCCACCACGCCAGCTCAGCAGCTTGCCAGCCTACATGGCGCTGCATGCCTCGTTGGCCTGGACGCGTGTCGGAGCAAGGTGAAGCGGCGACGGACGGGACATGCTTTGTTGCCATCCCCGATAAAGCAAGAGGACACCCAAGTAGCACATTTAATGTGTTTTGTCCCATAATGTCAGAGGATAAACTCGACCACTGTACAACTTTCCACCTCCTGTGTGCCACTGTGGCAGCCCCTTTGACTATAAAAGGAGGCCCGCGGCGTACTATGAGAGGATTTAGACTTTTTGAATCCTGCATGCTTTGTAGCTAGTCCAATAACACCAGATAAACACAAACCAACAGGAGTAGGGTATTACGCATCATTTGTGGCCTGAACCTGGATAAACTCCCCCGTATTGATCTTCTAAACCCGCTCTTTCCATAGCCCCTTGCCCGCTGAGGGAGTCCTGGATTAGGGGGTATCCGGACAGCCGGATTATATCCTTTGGCCGGACTGTTGGGCTATGAAGATACAAGATTGAAGACTTCGTCTTGTGTCCGGATGGAACTCTACTTGGCGTGGAAGGCAAGCTAGGCAGTACGGATATGGATATCTCCTCCTTTGTAACCGAGCTTGTGTAACCCTAGCCCCCTCCGGTGTCTATATAAACCGGAGGGTTTTAGTCCGTAGGACAACATACAATCATACCATAGGCTAGCTTCTAGGGTTTAGCCTCTCCGATCTCGTGGTAGATCAACTCTTGTAATACTAATATCATCAAGAATAAATCAAGCAGGACGTAGGGTTTTACCTCCATCAAGAGGGCCCGAACCTGGGTAAAACATCATGTTCCCTGCCTCCTGTTACCATCCGCCTTAGACGCACAGTTCGGGACCCACTACCCGAGATCCGCCGGTTTTGACATCGACATTGCTGCTTTCATTGAGAGTTCCTCTATGACGTCGCCGTAAGGAAAGGATGCCTCATCTCGTTGTTAAAAACAACATTACTGCCGGGGGAGCTCTGGCTGTCGGCCAAACTCTCCGGCTGGGCAGTTTCGTCATGACTGCCTGTTCGGCCGCGGCACCAACGATGACTTCTCGGGTCATCAAAAATAGCCTCCACGTCGGCTCGGAATTCGCCGAGCAGATGGATCCAATGGAGCTCTCCTCCCTAAACGAGCTCTTGGATCACATCATTGCCTTGGGAGCCGCTATGGACTATGATCGGATTGGGATTAAACCCGATCAAAGGGAGATTAACTCTCCGCCGGTCACCCATCATGTTGCGGTGGTGGAGGAACAATGCGGCAATTCTCCCTTTATCTTGAAGACTAACTATGTCCGAATTCCCGAGCTCTCTGAGTTGGATACCTGTTTACGGGAGGGCATCACCCAAACCCTGAACCTAGAGTCAGGCAGCGGGCCAGACTCATCGGGCAACATACCGGAATCCGAACTTCCAAGATCGGAAACCCCTCGGCCCCTGGGTCTTAGATCAGGTAGGGGTCCGGACTCAAATCCACCCACCCACCCAGACATAAACGATCTTTCCCACATTAGGCAAGAGCCCCATGAAATAGTACATCATTATTGGGCCAGATTCCTCCTCGTGATGAAGAAGGTTAAGGGCTGTTGCAAGGAAGACGCAGTCTCACTTTTCTGCAATAACTGCACGGACAAGGGAATCCTTAACGCCATAAGTCGCCGTGACATATCACGCTTCGCCGACTTGGCGTCCATAGTACGAAAGTACTGTGCGATGGAAAGTGCCTAGAAAACCGAAACCAAATTTTGGGATAATCCGGCTCCGTATATGCACCCAGTCCAAGGTAAAAGGGTGCACTATCATAAGACACCCGTGTTCATTACGAAGAAGAAAAAACCCTCTATAGGGCACGGAACCGTATTGGAGGGATGGCTTAACGGACCCTGCAAAATTCATAGCACAGCGGATACAATACCAACACACAGCCTTAGAGCATGTTGGATACTCCGGCAGGTGGCCAAAAGCGGTGAGGATCTTCTTATCCCAAATACCACAGAGCACCATCCCATGGATAACAATACGGTGTTAACAATATTTGAGACCTTCACGTCAAATAATAGGCGCAAGCGAACACTCCGCAACATGGCCGAAATCTGCCACGTAGCAGCAATAAATCCATGGAGTGCCACGGCTATTACCTTCAATGCCAATGATGAACCTAAAATTAAGAACAACCCGAGCACCAGCCGCATTGGTCCTTAGTCCAATCGTGGACGGCTTTCGACTCACCAAAGTACTCATGGATGGCGGCAGCGGATTAAACCTCATCTATGAGGAAACTCTTCAAAAAATGGAAATAGACTGGAACCGCATTGAGCAAACTAGCACAACCTTCAGAGGAATCATACCCAGTCGAGAGGCACAATGCGCTGGGAAAATCACACTAGATGTGGTATTCGGTACGCCAGAGAACTATAGGTCCAAACAAATTACATTTCAAGTGGCCCCGTTCAGCAGTGGATACCACACCCTTTTAGGACGTGAACATTCATGATCTTCCAAGCCGTACCCCATTATGGGTACATGAAGCTCAAAATGCTCGGGCCCAACGGAATCATCACTCTCACCAGTGATACGGACACAACACTCCGCGCTGAAAACAAAACAGCCGCACTGGCCCTCGAGGCATTATCTGAAGCCCTCTCGACCAAGGAATTAACCATGCTACGCTCCACAGTGGACAGGGACGACATGATACTCGACAAGAGATCCAAGTCCACCTCTTTTAAACCAGCGGATGAAATAGTCAAATTCCAAGTCCACCCAACGGACCCTACAAAAACAGCCTCCATCGGGGCACAGTTAAACCCCGCCGTGGACGCCGCACTACGAGAGTTCCTGAGCGAGAATTGGGACATATTCGCATGGCATCCCTCAGACATGCCAGGAATCCCACGCAGGCTGGCCAAGCATAGCCTCAATATCCTAAAGGGATTCAAGCCAGTCAAGCAAGCTCTTCGGCGTTTCTCCGAACCTAAGAGACAGGCCATGGGAGAGGAACTAGCCAAGTTATTGGAGGCCGGATTCATCAGAGAAATAAAACACCCGGACTGGCTAGCAAACCTGGTGATGGTACCAGAGAAGGATAAATCCTGGCGCCTTTGTGTCGATTTCAAGGACCTCAATAAAGCTTGCCCAAAGGATCCCTTCCCCCTCCCCCGCATCGATCAATCGATCAAATTATTGATGCTACCGCAGGACATGAGTCATTGTGTTTCCTCGACGCATACTCCGGTTACCACCAAATCAAGATGGCGGAGTCCGACCAAGCCGCAACGGCATTCATCACACCATACGGTCCCTTCTGTTTCAACACAATGCCTTTTGGGCTCAAAAACGCCGGTGCAACATATCAGCGCATGATTCAGACATGTCTGGAGAAACAAATCGGCAAAACAATAGAGGCATACGTAGACGACGTGGTCGTCAAAACCAAACACGTCGACTTTTTGATAGACGACTTGAGGCTCACATTCGACAACCTCCAAACATACGACATCAAGCTCAATCCGGAAAAATGCGTTTTCGGCGTACCAGCCGGAAAGCTCCTGGGTTTCATTGTCTCCAGTAGAGGTATTGAAGCTAATCCGGCCAAAATCCAAGCTTTGTCACACTTGGCTACCCCAACAGACCTCAAACAAATCCATAAGTTAACTGGATGCGTGGCGGCTCTAAGCCGCTTTATCTCCCGCTTAGGAGAAAAGGCATTACCCCTTTATCGTCTCCTTCGGCGCACCGAACACTTCGAGTGGACGGATGCTGCCACAACCAGATTGGAAGAAATAAAAGCCATACTGGCAACCAACCCAATCCTGGCCGTGCCAAACGTCGGCGAACCAATGCTGTTGCATATTGCGGCAACTCATCAAGTTGTAAGCGCAGTGCTCGTCGTCGAACGAGAAGCTGACGGACATAAATTCCCTCTTCAAAAGCCGGTATACTATGTATCCACTGTCCTTACTCCATGCAAATCACGGTACCCACATTATCAAAAGATAGCTTATGCGGTATTCATGGCATCCCGGAAGCTGCGACACTACTTTCAATAGTGTTCGATTACAGTAGCCTCGGAAGTGCCACTTAATGATATTATAGACAACCGCGACGCTACGGGCCGGATTTCCAAATGGGCTATTGAGCTCCTCCCGTTCTACATAACATACAAACCTCGGCGAGCCATTAAGTCGCAAGTATTGGTCGACTTTGTCGCCGAATGGACGGAGGCCGAACTCCCTAAAGAGTACGGTGCATACTCCAATTGGATCATGCACTTCGACGGTTCTAAAATGCTGGCTGGCCTAGGGGCTGGCGTCGTCCTGACGTCCCCAACCGGAGATACCATTCAGTACGTACTGCAAATATTGTATATAGATTCCAACAACGCAGCCGAATACGAAGCTCTGTTGCATGGTCTTCGGATGGCAGCCTCCATGGGCATTCAATGCCTGGAGGTGCGTGGGGATTCAAAACTCGCAATATCCCAAATAAATGGAGACTTTGACGCCAAGGCTCCAAAAATGGCGGCCTATTGGAACGCCATCCTAAAAATGTCAGCTCGGTTCGAGGTGCTCAAATTTCGCCATGTGGCTCGGGAAAACAATCAAGCGGCGGATATCCTCGCCCGCATCGGCGCAAAACACGATGTGGTCCCCCCAACATATTTTTGGAGAGGCTATTCAAGCCATCTATAGTATGGGAAGGGGACACCGGTAACAATAGTCCGGACCCGGCCAAAATACCCGACACCGAACACTCTAACACAATCGGAGGCTCAGCTACCGAAATAACACCTTCAGCCCACGTAATAATGGCCATCATTGCCCCGTGGATAGAACAATTCCTGGCCTACCTAACTAGACAGGAACTTCCGAAGGACCAAAATGAGGCACGCTGCATAGTGCGGCGATCCAAGGCCTACAGGGTCCATGAGGGAGAATTATACAAAAAAGCACTACCGGAGTCCTTCAAAGATGCATCTCCGAAGAGGAAGGGCGGAACCTTTTGGCAGAAATTCACGCCGGACTCGGCGGTCACCACGCCGCAGCCCGGGCTCTTGTAAGCAAGGCCTCTCCGTACATGATTCTATTGGCCAACGGCCCGGGCAGATGCACAGGACTTGGTCCAACGTTGTGCCGGTTGCCAGCTCTTTGCAAATCAAAGCACATGCCACCCACCGCCCTCCAAACAATCCCCATTACGTGGCCCTTCGCGGTCTGGGGGCTTGACATGGTTGGACCTCTTAAAGGGGGAACCCACAAGAAAAAATACTTACTGGTCATGGTGGATAAATTCACCAAATGGATAGAGGCCAAACCTGTTAAAACAGCCTAATCCGGACCGGTGATAGACTTCATATCCGGGGTCGTACACCGTTATGGCGTCCCCCACAGCATCATCACTGACAACGGCACGAACTTCACGGCCGATGAGGTAAAACTCTGGTGCAGCAAAATGGGCATCAAGCTCGATTATGCTTCAGTCTATCACCCACAAACCAACGGCCAAGTTGAGCGAGCAAACGATCTTATAATGAGCGTCATTAAACCCAGATTAGTGCGTTCCTTAACGGAGTCTAACACGCACTGGGTAGAGGAGCTCGACTCCGTACTCTGGGGGCTGCGGACCACGCTGAATCGTAGTACCGGATATACACCCTTCTTTATGGTGTACGGCGCAGAGGCAGTCTTGCCCTATGACATAATTCATGACTCACCTCGAGTGCGCATGTACGAAGAAATAGAAGCCAAGCTCGATCGGCAGGACAGTCTGGACACCCTCGAGGAGGAGCACGACGTAGGAAAAGCCCGTTCCGCATTTTATCAGCAACAGGCTCGCAGATACCAAAGCAGAGAAGTACGGGCCAAAACTTATAATGTTGGCGAACTAGTTCTACGCCTGCCGGATAAGAAAAAGAACAAAGCTCGAGCCCAAATGGGAAGGTCCCTTCATTATTGACCAAGTTCTGACCGGTGGAGCGTACCGACTGCGGGATGCATTGACTAATCGACTCGAGCCGAACCCATGGGACGCGGCCAGGCTCCGAAGATTCTACGCCTAGCACCGGACTCTATGTTCGTCCTCTTCCTCTGTCCATTTTTTGCATATACATTATCTGTCTTGTTTTTCTTTCTTTTTTTCTTTTTTTCTTTCTCTAGGCCTTCAAGGGCCAACTTGTGCCTCGCTTGCACATTATAGATGCGCTAGCCATGCTCATCATACCTGGGGGCTTCTTTCACAGAAGCTTAATTATTTATCTGGGCCTCATGCCCCGCACATGTGTTATGCTTCCGCATGTACCTTTTTTCGCCATTATATGCATCGATATGACTTAAGTTTTGGCCAAGCTGGGTTGCCTGGCTCTTGTATTTATGCCCTACGTTCCCATTAATTCGGCTAGGGCATAAGGGGAGCACCTCTGCGATTGTTACTGCCAGGTCAGCCGGATGTGTACCTTAGACTGGGTGAAGCCGAAAGCTAGCGTTCTTAAGGGAATATTCGGTCGGTGAACAAACGATGATTTTTATTTATTTTCCATATCTGCCCCCAGATGTTTTTCCTGCGTTTCTTATTGCAGTCCGGACATGCACTTTAGGGCATGCTTACCCAGGGAAAGGAACCCTTAATGGAACTATTCTCCCTGGAAGATGTTTCTTACTACTCATGTAATATAACATAACTAGTTGGGCACTTGTCTGTTCAAGCACTAATGACCCCTATGCCTGGTCTCCACGCATACCCCAGTTCTTATATAACTGAGCGGGTATTCGGATACACTCCGGACTGTCGGGTCCCGAGGTTGAAGCGAAAAGGTCCGCCAAGACAAATGATCTACAATTCGGCTAGAAGGCATTATACATGTCACTTTAATTACATAGTCATGCAGACTGACTAAATTCCTCTTCTATACCATCCAACAGGCGGTCTAGCCTACAATCCTATTGGGAATACTTTGCGGCTAATTCTACTTGCCCATAAACTAAGCTAACGGGGATCTCTTTTCCGTCGGGCCCCACAGGTCCGACCTCGGCCATGTGATTTGGGTCAGTGTTGGTATACCGCGTCTTCACCATGGCCCAGGCTTCTCTGGCACCTTGACGGCAGGCCGATATCTTCCATAATCGGAAGTGCCGCCATGCTCCCTTGAGCTTCTCCGTAAGCTCTGCAACGCCTTCTGCAGGGAGACGGATGGCCGCAATGCCTGGGTAACACCTTGCATCACCCACCGAACTTGTTCGTGCAGATGTGAGAGCTCGGATAGAAGACCACCAGCAGACCCGGGCATTTCCTCCGCGGGACGACCCGTCAGCATACCTACAGACATAATGCTGTTAGTCGGCTTCTTCGCCGAACTCCTTCAAAAGGATTCGTTCAAGCACTTACTGAAAATGCCGTGCCGAAGCCGCTTATTCTCCTTCTCAGAGTCTGCAAGCTGGGATCGAACGTCTTTTAGTTCCACGCTCAGCTTCATATTAGCGTCTTGGAGATTGTTTTTCTCCCGCCTAACCTCAGTCAGTACGCGTTTGCCAGCCTCTAGATGTCGCACGACATGTTGGTCCTCCGGATTTTCTCCGGATTCATCTGCAACATCTATTGTTAGATCTGCAGCCACGCCGCACACTATATGGTAACCATCATTCTTTAAAGTAAATGTTACCAGCGGGAGACTTTTTCGGTTCCTTCAATGAGGCAACAACGGCCCGCAGTTGGGTCTTGCATTCTTCCAGCTCCTGTGACAGCCTAGTATTCTTCTCTATAAGAACCTGCACAATAAAGATGATCCTTAAATCAGTTCTGCTAACTGTTTCAAGTCTCAGGGGCTACTGATACATATAAATCATCAGATTTACTTACCCGTACATCCTTTACATATTGATCTGTGGCTCTGGCTAGACCATCTTGAGCAGCATGGAGGTACGCCTCTCCAGAATTGAAGGCATCAAATGCCTCTGGTGAGAAACAAGCGTCATGAAGTACGGTCCGACGGCGCCTATGATTCATGGCGCTTTCCACTTCTGAGTTTGTAGCGGATAATCTATCCGCATCCTCTGTAGGGGGATTATCCGACGCCCGCCCCATATCGGCTTCCGCCTCTGTGTCCGGTCCTGGCGCCCGACTGGTGGAAGCGTGATTAGCAACATTGCCTGACATATTTCAGTGAGCGTTTTTTTGTTAAAAAAACACGGGCATCATTACATTTCGAGAAAGACAACAACCATAGAGCGGGGTTTCTATTATACCTTTGCGCCGGCATCTCCATCCTGACCGCCTTCCTTTTTCGCCTGCCCGGCCTCGGTGCCTCTTGTTGGCAAGTTGCTGCGGGTTCGGCAGGGCGTCCCAAATGCCTTCCCTGTAAAAACGCCATATGTATATGGTAGGTGAAGTTTCTAACAGGGGATCCTAGTTTTTGGAGTTGGGATTTTTTGGTTTTCTTACGTGCGATGCAGGAAGCAGTCCGGGATAGTCGGCCGTAATGGCCACCATGGCATCATCGCAGCTTAACTGATAGAACTGCCGGTCTATCAGATCCACGAATATAACCGGATCTTCTTCAAGTCCGGAGTCGAGGGCCCGGTCAGGGTCCTCTGGTTGTGGAGAAGGGTTGCTGACCTCCTTTATGGCTTTTCGCAATTCCTGCCGCAAAGTGGCAAGGTGAATACTTACGACAAAGAATGCGGGAAAAATGGGAGTAAGGAGATATAACTTACCCAGCTTGGAGGATTTTACATGGAGAATCCGTCCCGTGGCTTGATGCGTATGAACTCCTCTTCTTCTCCCTTGAACAATTCAGACAAAATTTTTGCTAAAGCGGCAGCATTGTCCGGACCCTTACGCCCGCAGCGGGTGGCATCATCCACCCCGTTAAAACACCACAAGGGGTGCCCACGATATTGAAATGGTTGCACTCCCCGCATTATGCAAATCGACATAACTTCGATTACTGTCAATCCTGATTGAGCCAGTGCTTTAATCCGGTTCATCAGGTAGAGGACTTCTCCATTGTCTTCCACCTGGGGGCTCCGTGGGCGCCAACTTCGGCGTTTCTTCAGAGGAGCATTGCTGAACTCAGGAAGACCCCGCCGAACAGGGTCCGGAAGGGGAACGTCCTCCATATAAAACCATTTCGAAGGCCAGTCTTCAGACGACTTCTTCGGGGTACCGGACAGGTATCCGGTATCGGCGATGCGCCATATTTCGGCTCCACCCACTTGATAAAGTGACCCCCTCTATGTGCGAGGGACGAGGCAAAATAGCCTTTTCCACAGCTCGAAGTGAGCCTCGCAGCCTAGGAACAAATCGCAGAGAGCAACATAGCCGGCGATATGTAGAATGGAGGCAGGGGTGAAATTGTGTAATTGGAGGCTATAGAACTCCAGGAGCCCGCGGAGGAACAGATGAATTGGAAATCCGAGTCCCCTTAATAAATAAGGAACAAGGCAGACCCGCTCCCCCATAGAGGGACTAGGAAAGCTCTCCGCTTGCTCCCCACCATTGTAGGTGGCAAGCCCGGCTCGAAGGGCACCATGTATGCTGGAGGGAGAAATCCCTTAGTCTGCAGTTCGATTAATCGACTTTGTGGGACTTAACACCTCTCCCAATCACCGGGCTTAGGGCTACGGTGGTGGGAGGAGGAGTTGCAGAGGTCGGCCATGATGGAATGGATCTTTCCGAAGCGCGCTCTGATGGATTCTCGCTAGGGGAGAATGGTATGGATCGGATATGAGAATCCCCATCCTTTTAATAGACAATTTATTTGTCTGGCTAGGGGTGCGAATGTAAAAATGCCCTGGCGCCTCGTATTCATTCAACGCGTAGGAGATAGCCCTTATTGGGCACAGAAGCCAAGAGGTCCAAACATTTATGGGACCGGACACTGCTTTACAAACGTTCGAAATATGGAGAAGAACCCGCCTTGCAATGCCGAAGACAACACTGCGCGCCGGACTCATCGTCATTGAAGCATGGTTCGGGGGCTACTGAGGGAGTCCTGGATCAGGGGGTATCCAGACAGCCAGATTATATCCTTTGGCCGGACTGTTGGGCTATGAAGATACAAGATTGAAGACTTCGTCTCGTGTCCGGATGGAACTCTACTTGGCGTGGAAGGCAAGCTAGGCAGTACGGATATGGATATCTCCTCCTTTGTAACCGACCTTATGTAACCCTAGCCCCTTCCGGTGTCTATATAAACCGGAGGGTTTTAGTCCGTAGGACAACATACAATCATACCATAGGCTAGCTTCTAGGGTTTAGCCTCTCCGATCTTGTGGTACATCAACTCTTGTAATACTCATATCATCAAGAATAAATCAAGCAGGACGTAGGGTTTTACCTCCATCAAGAGGGCCCGAACCTGGGTAAAACATCATGTTCCCTGCCTCCTGTTACCATCCGCCTTAGATGCACAGTTCGGGACCCCCTACCCGAGATCCGCCGGTTTTGACACCGACACCCACCAACTGTAGAAGGTTTCCCTGTGATCCCATAGGTGTCGTTCTCACCGACATCTTGGCACGCCATGCAGGGGGCGCAAGCTATGAAAATCCGGTTTGGAAGTTAGCGCATCGACTTCATCATCACCATGGCCCCCAAGAAAAAGGGGATCACAGCAATCGGGTCGTTCGGAGCCGATCTGTCCGCGCTAGCGCGAGCAGGCAATCCGGTGGCCACAGATGGTGCCGAAGACATGGCCCGCGAGCATCCTTGACATTCTGGAAATCGGAGCCAAGCAAGCGGCATTGTTCGGATCCGAGATGACGAGCCGCGTGCCACTGTGTCCGGGGGCGGGGCCGTGCTGCCCACGGGCGGTGCGGCAACCTCTACGGCGCCCCAGCTGGCACCCGCGCTGCGGACTTCCCAGGCCGCGTGCGATGAGCAGCACCGTGACGCCGGAGCTCCCAGGCACCGCCACGGGAAGAGCCCTCTGTGCCACTCTCAGGACGTACCAGGCCGACATACACGCCTGGATGCAGGCGAAAGCAGTGTGCGACCGCGAGACCGTGACAGAGCTCCTTCTAACTTGGATAGAAGTCAGAGCGCGTCACGGTCCACACGGCTTTCACCACCTCCCACGCCAGTAGAAGCGCTGGCATGTGTGCAACTGCTCCTCGACTTCCCCCCTACTACGGAGAAGCTCGACGAGTGGAGGGCCACCATCCAAAGCCTCATCAGCTTCGCCAATAAAGATGAGCAGCTCCCAGTGGGACCCTCATGGCGGTGTTCTGTCGAGCCGGTGCATGCCGACGGTGGGAGGACCGGAGATGCTGCGACCACGGTGCACTCTCCTCCCCCACGGTCGCGACAGCAACCACCGACTCGTCGGGCCGACACCTGTGACAACGCTTCCACAACGTCGTCCGACCCGTGAACCCGCTGCGACCAACGTCGAGTTCTTCGAGAGCAAGCTCAAGAAGACGCTCAGACCACCATTGAGCGACGGCGGGAGGCCCGTCATCAGTCGGATCAGCTGCAGGGCCTGTTATGGACCGCCCAGCGCCGGGGGGCTCTGGCGACCTGCCTTACGAGGTGGGTTGTCCTACCTTTACCCGAGAGCCGCGGCAGGTTCAGTGGCCCTCCCACCGCACATTCAAGCCTGATGTTGGGGAAAAGTACAACGGCAAGACTCACCCATCGGAGTTCCTCAACATCTACACCATCACGATGCAAGCCGCCGGGGCTCGCGACGACAAGGTGCTCGCCAACTACTTTACGTTGGCGCTTAAGCCCAACGTCATGTCATGGTTGATGCACCTGCCGGTGGATTCCATCTCTTCCTGGTCGGATCTGTGCCACGAGTTTGTTGGCGCCTTTACCGGAGGCCACCAAGCTCCTGGCCAGGCAAGTGACTTGCATGTCATCCCCCAAAAGGATGACGAGTCCCCGCGTAAGTATATACAAAGATTCAGCCGTGTGCAGTACACCATCCCAGATATTCATCCCGCCGTTGTCATCAGTGTGTTCCATCAGAACGTACACAACCGTAAGATGCGTGAAGAGCTGGCAATGAGCAAGGTCAAGGATGTAGCCGAACTTTATGTTCTGGCAGATAGATGTGCTCGGGCTGAAGAAGGAAGGAAGTACCCCGATGAGGACGCCGGTGCGGAAAACGACTCCACAGACGAAGACGCCGCCGCCCCGACGAAGAAGGGCCAGCGCCGCAACAGGAAGCATAAGGGCAAGAATGTGCTTGCCGTTGAGGGATCCGGCGACCCCGGTGCCGCCAAGAAGGCCAAGGCTGACGTCCCCGACAAGGAGGTCGCCGGGTGCGCCGCCTGCCAGGTGTTGGCGGCCACCGACAAGCCAGGAGGCTCCGGCAAGCAGTACTGCAAGATCCATCGCACCATGGGCCATGACCTCCAGAACTGTCGACAGGTTGAGCTGCTTGCAGAAAAACAGAAGGCTGAATATGAAAGGCGGGACAAGGAGAAGGGTCAGGATGGTGCTGAGGGGTCCGGCAAGAAGCATGGCGGCCAAGGAGGTCGCCGCGGCAAAGATAATCAACAAGAGAGGCCCGCTCGGGGCCACGATAAGAAGGAGGAAGATGATGACCACGACGAGGACAATGAGTCCGGCGAGCATGAGTTCCAGAAAGCTACAGAGGCCATGTGCGTCGATGGTGGCGCCTTGTTGCATACCTCTCACCGCCAACTAAAATAGTGGGCACGAGAGGTTACTGTGGCGGAGCCATCGTTCGATGCCTAGAGGCCACTGAAGTGGTCCAGCACGCCCATCATTTTTGACACTGAGGATCACCCTGGTCGCACAACTACGGTCAGGTGTTTGCTGTTGTTGGTTTCACCAACAATACGCAACCTCAAGGTGACAAAAGTGCTGGTTGACGGTGGGGCCGGTCTGAACTTGATCTCGCCCGCTATAATCAAGAGGCTGCAGATTCCTGATGGAGACCTCGAGGAGCCGGGCACATTTCAAGGGGTCAACCTGGGAAGGATCCAGCCAAAAGGCAAAATCATGCTGCCCGTTACGTTTGGGGGCGAGCTGAACTATAGGACGGAGAAGATCGTTTTCGATGTCGCCGAGATCCCCTTGCCATACAATGGGATCCTTGGCCGCCCAGCGCTGGCCAAGTTCATGGCGGCGACACACTACGCCTACAACACACTGAATATGCCGGGGCCGCTGACCATCATCACCGTCCCCTCTGACAAGAAAGACGCGCTCATCTGCGCTGGCCAACTCTACCGAGAGGCAGTTGCGGCAATTGTTGCCAAGGCACTTGCTCCTGCCGCTCAAGCCCCGGCAAGGAAGAAGGCCGACAAGACCTCTACCGACAAGACCCCTTCTGGCGAGACGTCTTCCGGCAAGACCTCTTGCACCCACTCTGGCAAATGCGCCTCTTCGGAGCGCTGCGCTCCCGTTGAGGATGTGCCAGAGAGCTCCACCGCCAAGAGCAAGAAGTCCAAGGCTGCACCACCAGAAACCAAGAAGGTGTCCATCAAGGAGGACGGCACGGGCGGGGCTTTCACTATAAGCTCCACCCTCGACAGCAAATAGGAAAGCGCGCTCGTCGCCTTCTTGTGGGTGAATGTTGATGTGTTTGCATGGCAAGCATCCGACATCCCCGACATTCCCAGGGAGGTGATTGAGCACCGTCTTGTTGTCTGTCCTCATGCGTGTCCTGTCAAGCAGAAGGTCAAGAAGCAAGCCTTGGAGCGACAAGAGTTCCTCATCGAGGAGATCAGGAAGTTGGAGGCGGCAGGCCTGGTTAGAGGAGTGCTCCACCCTACGTGGTTGGACAATCCGGTGGTGGTGCGTAAGGCAAATGGGAAATGGAGGTTGTGTATTGACTACACAGATGTCAATAAAGCTTGTCCAAAGGATCCTTTCCCTCTGCCATGCATCGACCAGATTGTGGACTCACTGCCGGGTGTGACCTGCTATCATTCCTCGATGCCTATTTAGGATACCACCAGATCTACATGATGAAGGAAGACGAAGAAAAAACCACATTCATCACCCCATGTGGTACGTATTGTTTTGTACGAATGCCTTTCGGGTTGAAGAGCACTGGTTCAACGTTTGCCTGAGCAGTCTAGATTGTTTTTGAGCCCCACTACATAGAAATATGGAAGCTTATATGGATGGCATAGTGGTCAAAACCAAGGACAGGGCCACACTCGTGCAAGATTTAGAAGAAACATTTGCAAATCTGCGCAAGATCAACCTCAAGCTCAACCCAGAGAAGTGCGTGTTCAGTGTCCTCTCTGGAAAACTTCTTGGGTTCTTTGTGTCTCAAGGCAAAATCGAAGCAAATCCCGACAAGATCAAGGCAATCGAGCAGATTGAGGCGCCAAAACGGGTCAAAGATGTCCGTAGGCTCGCCGGCTGCGTTGCTGCCCTGAGTAGGTTCATCTCCAAATCTGCTGAGTGCGCACTCCCCTTTTTCAAAGTTTTGAAAAAGGCGGGTCCAGTAAAGTGGACTCTGGAGGCAGAGGCAATGCTGCAAGATTTGAAGAGGTACCTCTCTTCCACACCAATATATACAAGTCGCGCCTAAACCACAAGAGTCATTGCTACTGTACTTAGCAGCAATGAATCAAGTGGTCAGTGCTGCGCTGGTGGCGCAGAGGGAGCTCGAGGAAGAAGCAGCAGTAGCAGCAGAGCTGCCGGATGGCAGGCCGGGGCCCTCCCCAGCAGAGTCTGACGCCGGCAAGGCCCGATCCCGCCAAGGCAGAGTCTGAGCAGATGGGCGAAGTGGGACATAAGAAGAAGGTGGTGCAACACCCTGTTTATTTTGTCAGTTCCCTCTTGCAGGGGGGCTAGATCAAGATATTATGGTATACAGAAGCCACTTTTCGGCCTCCTCATGGCCTCGAGAAAGCTGTGTCACTATTTCCAAGCACATGAGATCACCGTCGTCATCCGCCTCCCTTTGCAACGGATTTTGCACAACCCAGATGCAACTAGGAGGATTATGGAGTGGACATTGGAGCTGTCAAGCTTTGGCCTCAAGTTTGAAAGTACTTCAACGATTAAGAGCTGAGCCTTGGCAGAGTTCATAGCAGAATGGACTCCAACGCCCGACGAAGAGATTCAAGAGACCGCCCTGCCCGGCAAGGAGACGTACCATGATTGGATTATGTACTTTGATGGAGCTTTCTCACTGCAAGGTGCCGGTGCCGGTGTGCTACTTGTCGCACCCACAAGAGAGCACCTCAAGCACGTGATCAAGATGTACTTTCCTTGGGAAAAATCAATGAACAACACGGCGGAGTATGAGGGATCGCTTGCCGGTCTCAGGATTGTGGCAGACCTCGAAATCAAGAAGCTCATCATCAGAGGTGATTCACAGCTCGTCGTCAAGCAAGTTAACAAGGATTACCAGAGCCCGTTGATGGAAGCCTACATGAAGGAAGTGAGGAAGTTGGAAGAATGTTTTGATGGCCTACATGCAGAGCATGTTCCCCGAGTGGAGAACAGCATTGCCGACGACCTGTCGAAATGCGCTGCCCTCAAGTTGCCTATGGAACCAGGTACCTTTATACTTCAGTTAATTTAGCCATCCATTGAGCCATCAGCAGGGCATAACAAGCGAAGGAAGACAAGCACCGGCAAGTACCTTCCCGCCGAGCTCCCAGGAGCCGCCGGTAAGGAGGTTGCCGGGTACCCCAAGCTTGCCAAGGGCTCCGGCAGGGCCTCAGGCCCTGACCGTAGAGACGACTGCCTTAAGGCCAAAGATGAGCCTTTAGTCCTCGCCGTTGAGCCCCAGGCTTCGGCATGGGCGCAACACACCGTTTGTTTCCTCCAAACAGGAAACTCCCTGAGGAATAGGAAGAAGCAGAAAGAGTAGCCCATTGGTCTAACATGTACTAGTTTGTAGATAATACCCTGTACAGAAGGAGGCCAAATGGCGTGAATCTGAAGTGCATTCCTCAAGAGGACGGACTGGAGCTGTTGGGAGAGATACATGGAGGCGTATGTGGCTCCCATATAGGGTCGAGAGCCCTTGCCGGCAAGGCATTCCGGCAAGGTTTCTTCTGGCCCACAACCCTCCAGGATGCAGCTGCACTAGTAACCAAGTGTGAAGCATGCCACTTCCATTCAAAGAAGCTTCATCAACCAGCTCAAGCCCTTCAAACAATCCCTCTCTCCTGGCCATTTTCGGTCTGGGGGCTCGACATACTGGGCCCCTTCCCCCGCGCTGTCGGGGGCTTTGAGTACTTGTACATCGCAATCGACAAGTTCACAAAGTGGCCTGAAGTGGAAGCAGTGAGGAAGGTGATAGCACAGTCAGCCGTCAATTTCTTCAAGGGGCTAGTTTGCCGTTTTGGTGTGCCGAACAGGGTCATCACCGATAACGGCACGCATTTCACAAGCCACACCTTCATGCAGTACATCCAGGACCTCAGCAGCAAGGTCTGTTTCGCTTCAGTGGTGCACCCACGGAGCAACGGCCAGGTGGAGTGGGCAAATGCTGAAGTACTGCGAGGCCTGAGGACAAAGACTTTTGACAGGCTGCATAAGTGTGGAAGGCGCTGGATTGATGAGTTGCCGACGGTTCTTTGGTCGATCAGAACAATGCCAAATCGAGCCACCGACCAGACACCCTTTGCCCTGGTATACAGGGCAGAAGCAGTTCTCCCCACGGAACTCACATACGGGCTACCTTGAGTGCTCGCTTATGATGAGCTTGAGCAAGAGCAGTTGCGCAAGATGATGCAACGCTCCTTGAGGAAGATCGTCTTCGGACGATTGTGTGAGCTGCGCGCTATCAGGAAGCCTTCCGCCGCTACCATAGCCGCAAGGTTCATGCCCGAAGTTTTGAGAAAGGCGACCTTGTTCTTCGGTGCGTTCAGTCAGCCAAGAATTCCAACAAGTTGACACCAAAGTGGGAAGGCCCTTATTAGGTAACACGAGTCACCAGGCCTGGCGCAGTTCGCCTGGAGACCAAAGATGGTATTCCAGTGAGCAACTCCTGGAACATCGAACATCTTCGTAAGTTTTACCCATGAGGCGCGATTGCCGGGCCACCCGGCAAACCACCTTTTGTACAAGCCTTGCCGAAAAGGCATGTAACCCTTTGTACAGAGCCAGTCTCAGACCCTGAGCATAAATGAATGAAATGATGGTGCCCTAAGTTTTAGCATGCATGCTAGGTTGAGTCCCTCTCTTTGATAGGGTTGATAGTGCTTAGAGGCAACTAACCCCTAGCATAGAGGTCTAGTGTGTGTCTTTCTGTCCTTTCTAGTCTTTTCTTTGGTTCGCAGGCTGCACAGGCGTTTCTGCCAAACCATTTAAGAGCAGGGAGACGGACCGACATCCTCGACCCCGACAAGCCATTGCCGGGGGCTGCAGATTCAAGTATCCGACCACATCAAGCCAAGGTTGCCGGGGGCTATAAACTCAGATAAGTCTTTTATCTCCTGTTATGCATTTCCGTATGGGACTTGGATGTATGAGACTTCATTTGTTCCCGGGCCACCGTGCTCCCCCTTTCCTATGCCGAAGAACTCTTCTTTGGGCCGGGACTTGGTTGTAGTTGCGGTGACAAGGAAACAAACAAAGGGCCTAATCCTACTTCGCCCCTACCTCCGCCAAGAGCGTGAGTATGGTCGAGCTATGAAGTGGGAGGACGACAAGGTCTGCTGCCGGGCAACAGTGCTTATCTTAAGATAACAAGGACTCGTTCCTTGGTGTGAGCCTTGCTCACGCACAAAAGAACCCGGCAAGCCCCCTTTTTCATTAATACGTTGCGAACAAGTACAACTCATACCGAATGTCAACATGAGCAAGGGGATTACAAGGTTTAAATCTGACAAATGCCCGCAGGCTTAAAAAAAGATAAGTGCCCCGTAATCCCCGTTCTTGCCGGAAGTACCTTTCTACACTCAGGAGCAAATGCTCCTGGTATGAATAGTAAAACAGAAAAAACAGAAAAAATGTTCAAAAAATTCTGAATTTTTTTTGTGACATAATTTCACAAATGTTTGTTTTGCATGCAAAATTTCATTGGGAAATCACATTGGTGGAAGGTGTGCCAAAAAAACAAAATCAGAGCTCCAAAATGCTTTTGTAAGTAACATTTTCAGAGCATCAATTTTTTTTACCACGCCTTCCACCAATGTGATTTTGCAATGAAATTTTGCAGGCACAACAAACATTTGTGAAAGTATGGCACAAAAAAATTTCAGAATTTTTTGAATTATTTTTTAATTTATTTGATTTTACTGTTCACACCAGGAGCATTTGCTCCTGGGTGTAGAAACTCCACGTACTGTTCTTGCCCCTTTCTTCCGAGGTGCGGTAGGTGAAGGCAAAAAGGAAGCGGAGGGGAACGAGCCGATGGAGAGCTTGACGAGGAAGACCCTCGGCAGGGCACGTGGCCGAGGGAGGAGAGCGGCGCGGTCAGTCGGAGTCGGAGTCTGCGTCCTCCCGCCTGACGCCGTCGTCACCGCTGTCGCTGTCCTCCTTGTCACTCCCGCTCAAGGAGGAGGTTTCGTCGTCAGTGGAGCTCTCCACGCAGCACCTTAGGCGAGTACCCAAGTTCCCAAAAACCTTGATGGAGAGCAGACCACTTTCCATCAATTTGAAGTGGAGGACGAGCCCCTCTGATAGGCTATGGGCATGGGCGAAGGCTTTCCACCCATGGCGGAGATACATGACATGAGGGGCGGGGAAGTCGACATTGACCCGCATGCCGCCATTCCCGCAGCCCCTCATATGCAACCTCAAGGCTTGTGGCAGGTCGAGCTCCATCTCCCGAGCGAACGGAGTGGGGAGACGAAGGCGACCGCACACTGGCTTGTGCAGCCTGATGAAGAATTCGCAGGGTTGGTCTCTGACATGGCCCTCCATTGGGGGAAGAGCCGCCGGCGTAGGCATGGCCAATGCACCGCCCCGTCCTCCTCTCCCCCGAGTGCCTCGGCGGCCTTGGCCTCGGCCCCTCCCTCTTCCTCTCACGGCCGGCTCCGCCGCCACGAGCTCTTGGGGAGGGGGGCACGCTGTGGAGGAGAGACTCTTGTCGCTGCCATCGGAGCGCCGTCGCGCCCTCTCGCCAAAGCAAAGGGAAGGAAGGAGTCAAGATGGAAGGAAATAGATGTTGGAGGATTGAAGGGTGCCATCCCCTTCCTCTTCTTATAGAGGGACGGGGCTGGGGCTCGGCCGCCCCACTTAACCAATCCAGCCGCCAGGAGCGCAGGGAATCGGGACCGACCCGCTGCTCCAGTTTCCCGCCTCGCCATTAAGGCCCGTGCCCTCTGCGTCCGCCGCCTTCCCTCCTTGGGGCATGGGGGACACATGGCGAGCAGGCCAGAATCGAGAAGACAAGTGAAGCGACTGTATTCCACCACGTGATCGTGGGGCGCGGGCGCCTTGAAGGCCACGACCTGAGTCCACTTAGTAAATGAGTGGCGCCCCTACGTTTTCCTCTTTTTATGGGGAAGGCACGTGCCGCCTCTTTACCATTTACCATGATGTGATGCAGGCGTGCATCAACCTCCCCACGCACGACCCCCACATCACGCATTCAACGCGGGTCATGGGGAAGCGCAACTGGCGAGGGAGTTAACTGGTGAGGGAGTTACTACGGTAAAACTACACCGCCCGCGCGCCCGCGCACCGTTCTGGGCCTGGCCCAATAATGGTCCATGCTTATATGTGGCCCAGTCCCGGGGCTCCTGTCGGTGTGCAAAAGTAGGGGTCCTTTTTGTACCCCTTTACTTGTGCGCGGGCAGTCACAGCCACACACCTGCGGCCACACTTGGCGGAGCAGAGGAAGCGAAGACACAAGACTGGCTACCAGAGCAGCGCCAAGCCAAAGGCGCAAGAAGCATAGGGGCGAGGTGAAACTCCCTCGGCAAGGCCCTTGCCGGGATGGCCTTCACGGCCTCGGCAAGAGCCTTGCCGGGGCAACTTCCCAACACCCTTGAGCCGACACCCTTGAGCCTAAGAGTCCCGACGCCATCAACCATATCGGAACCAAGGCTCAGGAGGCGCCTCCATGATGGCATGCAGACCTTTGTGAAGACAAAGGGCCTGCGAGGCCTGGATAGGAACCAAGAAACAAGACAACAATAAGGCCCCTTGCCGAGGATGCCCACGAGATCCCGACAAGGCTCCTGCCAAAGATACCCAGGAGGCCCTGGCAAGACTCTTGCCGAGGGCGCCCACAAGGCCCCAGCAAGACCCTTGCCGGGAAGATTAGCAAGAGCGCGACAAGGCCTTGCCGCCCCATCGCCACCCCAGTTCAGTGGCCGACCCACCAACTAAACAGGTACCCACGTGGCAGTACGTGGCTCCTAAGCCAACTAGTCAAGCACCTACGTGGTGGCATGCAGATCTTCATGAAGACCCTGCCACCATGCCAGCTCAGCAGCTTGCCAGCCTACATGGCGTTGCATGCCTCGTTGGCCTGGACGAGTGTCGGAGCAAGGTGAAGCAGCGACGGATGAGACAGGCTTCGTTGCCATCCCCGATAAAGCAAGAGGACACCTAAGTAGCGCATTTAATGCATTTTGTCCCGTAATGTCAGAGGATAAACTCGACCACTGTACAACTTTCCACCTCCTGTGTGCCACTATGGCAACCCCTTTGACTATAAAAGGAGGCCCGCGGCGTACTGTGAGAGGATTCGGACTTTTTGGACCTTGCACACTTTGTAGCTAGTCCAAGAACACCAGATAAACAGAAACCAGCAGGAGTAGGGTATTATGCATCATTTGCGGCCTGAACCGGGATAAACTCCCCCGTGTTGATCTTCTAAACCCACTCTTTCCACAGCCCCGCACCCGCCAACCATAGAAGGGATTCCCTGTGATCCCATAGGTGTCGTTCTCACCGACACACGTATGGTGAACCATTATGTGATGAAGTTGGAGCATGATTTATTTATTGATTTTCTTCCTTATGAGTGGCGGTCAGGGACGAGTGATGGTCTTTTCCTACCAATCTATCCCCCTAGGAGCATGCGCGTAGTAATTCGTTTCGATGACTAATAGATTTTTGCAATAAGTATGTGAGTTCTTTATGACTAATGTTGAGTCCATGGATTATACACACTCTCACCCTGCTACCATTGCTAGCCTCTCTAGTACCGTGCAACTTTTGTCGGTACCATAAACCCACCATTTACCTTCCTCAAAACAGCCACCATACCTACCTATTATGGCATTTCCATAGCCATTCTGAGATATATTGCCATGCAACTTTCCACCGTTCCGTTTATTATGACACGCTCCATCATTGTCATATTGCCTTGCATGATCATGTAGTTGACATCATATTTGTGGCAAAGCCGCCATTCATATATAATTCTTTCATACATGTCACTCTTGATTCATTGCACATCCCGGTACACCGTCGGAGGCATTCACATAGAGTCATGTTTTGTTCTAAGTATCGAGTTGTAAGTAAATAAAAGTGTGATGATCTTCATTATTAGAGCATTGTCCCGGTGAGGAAAGGATGATGGAGACTATGATTCCCCCACAAGTCGGGATGAGACTCCAGACGAAAAATAAAAAAGTAATGGAAAAAGGAAAAAATAGGCCATAAAAAGGAGAAAAGGCCCCCCAAAAATAAAAAAATAAAAATAATGAGAGAAAAAGAGAGAAGGGACAATATTACTATCCTTTTTCCACACTAGTGCTTCAATGTAGCACCATGATCTTCATGATAGAGAGTCTCCTCTTTTGTCACTTTCATATACTAGTGGGAATTTTCATTATAAGAACTTGGCTTGTATATTCCAATGATGGGCTTCCTCAAAATCCCCTAGGTCTTCGTGAGCAAGCAAGTTAGATGCACACCCACTTAGTTTCTTTTTGAGCTTTCATACACTTATAGCTCTAGTGCATCCATTGATGGAAATCCCTACTCACTTACATTGATATCTATTGATGGGCAACTCCATGGCCCGTTGATACGCCTAATTGATGTGAGACTATCTTCTCCTTTTTGTCTTCTCCACAACCACCATTCTATTCCACCTTTAGTGCTATATCCATGGCTCACACTCATGTATTGCGTGAAGATTGAAATTTTTTGAGAACATCAAAAGTATGAAACAATTGGTTGGCTTGTCATCGGGGTTGTGCATGATTAAATACTTTGTGTGATGAAGATAAAGCATAGCCAGACTATATGATTTTGTAGGGATAGCTTTCTTTGTCCATGTTATTTTGAGAAGACATGATTACTTTGTTAGTATGCTTGAAGTATTATTATTTTTATGTCAATATTAAACTTTTGTTTTGAATCTTATGGATCTGAATATTCTTGCCACAATAGAGAAGATTACATTTATAAATATGTTAGGTAGCATTCCACATCAAAAATTCTGTTTTTATCAGTTACCTACTCGAGGACGAGCAGGAATTAAGCTTGGGGATGCTGATACGTCTCCAATGTATCTATAATTTTTGATGTATTCATGCCATGTTTATAATATTTCTACATAATTTTGGTATGATTTGGTTAGAACTAACCTGGACTGACGCTGTTTTCAGCAGAACTACCATGGTGTTGTTTTTGTGCAGAAATAAAAGTTCTCGGAATGCACTGAAAATCAATAGAGATTTTTTCTCGAAAATATAAAAATACTGGAACGAACAGTTACCGAAGGGGAGTCCCGTGGGCCCCACAAGGGTGGAGGGCACGCCCACCCCCCTAGGGTGCTCCCCTGTGCCTCGTGGACTTCCCGTGGGGCCCCCCTGACTTGTTCTCAATGCCAACCTCTCCTATAAATCCCCAAACCTCCAGAAAATAACCTAGATCGGGAGTTCCGCCGCTGCAAAACTCTGTAGCCACCAAAAACCAATCGAGATTCTGTTTTGACACCCTGCTGGAGGGGGGAATCATCACCGGTGGCCATCTTCATCATCCCGATGCTCTCCATGACGAGGAGGGAGTAGTTCACCCTCGGGGCTGAGGGTATGTACCAGTAGCTATGTGTTTGATCTCTCTCTCTCTCTCTCTCGTTCTTGATTTGGCACGATCTTGATGTACCGCGAGCTTTGCTATTATAGTTGGATCTTATGATGTTTCTGCCCCTCTATCTCCTTGTGATGAATTGAGTTTTCCCTTTGAAGTTAACTTATCGAATTGAGTCCTTAAGGATTTGAGAACAGTTGATATATGTCTTGCATGTGCTTATCTGTGGTGACAATGGGATATTCACGTGATCCACTTGATGTATGTTTTGGTGATCAACTTGTGAGTTCTGTGACCTTGTCAACTTATGCATAGGGGTTGGCACACGTTTTCGTCTTGACTCTCCAGTAGAAACTTTGGGGCACTCTTTGAAGTTCTTTGTGTTGGTTGAATAGATGAATCTGAGATTGTGTGATGCATATCGTATAATCATACCCGCGGATACTTGAGGTGACATTGGAGTATCTAGGGGACATTAGGGTTTTGGTTGATTTGTGTCTTAAGGTGTTATTTTACTATGAACTCTAGGGCTGTTTGTGATACTTAGAGGAATAGCCCAACGGATTGATCGAAAAGAATAACTTTGAGGTGGTTTCGTACCCTACAATAATCTCTTCGTTTGTTCTCCGATATTAGTGACTTTGGAGTGACTCTTTGTTGCATTTTGAGGGATAGTTATATGATCTAATTATGTCATCCTTGTTGAGTGAACTTGCACTAGTGAAAGTATGAACCCTAGGCCTTGTTTCAATGCATTGCAATACCGTTTTCGCTCACTTTTATCATTAGTTACCTTGCTGTTTTTTATATTTTCATATTATAAAAACCTATATCTACCATCCATATTGCACTTGTATCACCATCTCTTCGGCGAACTAGTGCACCTATACAATTTACCATTGTATTGGGTCTGTTGGGGACACAAGAGACTTTTTGTTATTTGGTTGCAGGGTTGTTTGAGGGAGACCATCTTCATCCTATGCCTCCCACGGATTGATAAACCTTAGGTCATCCACTTGAGGGAAATTTGCTGTTGTCCTACAAACGTTTGCACTTGGAGGCCCAACAACGTTTACAAGAAGAAGGTTGTGTAGTAGACATCAACACACGACACCTCCGCGATCTGCACACCTTCAGCTCGGTGACATCCCTCGAACTCTAGATCCAACTGAGGCCGAGGGAGAGTTTTGCCAGCACGACGGCGTGTTGGCGGTGATGATGAAGTTACCGACGCAGGGCTTCGCCTAAGCACTACGACAATATGACCGAGGTGGAAATCTGTGGAGGGGGGCACCACACACTGCTAAGAAATCAACTTGTGTGTCTATGGGGGGCGCGCCCCAAGGGGGGGGGAATCCTACTCCTACTAGGAGTAGGTTCCCCCCTTTCCTAGTCCAACAAGGAGGGGAAGGAAAGAGGAAGGGAGAGAAGGAAGGAAGGAGGGGGGGTGCCGCCCCCTCCCCTTGTCCAATTCGGACTGGGGGCGCGCGCCGCCTCCTAGCCGGCGGCCCTCTCTCCTCTAAGGCCCATGGTGGCCCATTAACTTCCCTGGGGGGGAGGGTCCGGTAACCCTCTGGCACTCCAGTTTTATCCAAAACTCCCCGGAACACTTCTGGTGTTCGAACAACATGGTACAATATATCAATCTTTATGTATCGACCATTTCGAAACTCCTCGTCATGTCCATGATCACATCCAGGACTCCGAACAACCTTTGGTACATCAAATCACATAAACTCATATTACCAATCGTCATCGAACGTTAAGCGTGCGGACCCTACGGGTTCGAGAACTATGTAGACATGACCGAGACACTTCTTCGGTCAATAACCAACCGCGGAACCTGGATGCTCATATTGGTTCCTACATATTCTACGAAGATCTTTATCAGTCAAACCGCACAACAACATACGTTGTTCCCTTTGTCATCGGTATGTTACTTACCCGAGATTTGATCGTCGGTATCATCATACCTAGTTCAATCTCGTCACTAGCAAGTCTCTTTACTCGTTTCGTAATGCATCATCTTTGTAACACCCCTAGTGTCATGCTACAGTAACCCCCTGTTAATGGTGCCATGTCATCATGTTACTGTTGCTAATCCTCACTTGATCCAAATCACTATTCATATTCAAACTCAAATTTAAAGTCAAAAATTCAAATTTGCCAAAAATTCAAATTTAAAGTCAAAAATTCAAATTTGATTCCACACCCCTATTCAATAACTCTAAGTAATTCTCGTTGCTTATGAGTTTAATAATCATTCAAGTCATTCCTAGCATAATCGGATATATC
Source organism: Triticum aestivum (assembly GCF_018294505.1). Lineage (NCBI taxonomy): Eukaryota > Viridiplantae > Streptophyta > Magnoliopsida > Poales > Poaceae > Triticum > Triticum aestivum. Next base: position 559,114,365 of record NC_057800.1, on the reverse strand, counting down.
ATTATCATGCTAAATTTTAACTGTGCTACCCGGTCCTTCTTCCTGGAGCACAACTTCCGACGACGAGCTAAGCTTACGTTGATTTTTCCTCATCTTGTCAATTCACCTCAAACAACAAGCTTGGTTTCGAGCTTGTGTCATATCCGTGGTTCCAATAACCTTCCGCTTCATCATTCCTTTTGCTTGATGTCGTCGCTGTTCGATGGCCTCTTCATAGTACCTCGACAAAATCTATCGTGATCCCCATCAGTATACTGACCCGTTTCAGGATATCAATCGAATTCATGATGAGAAATACAATCCTTGCCCCTCGATGATTTACATTATCATAGACAACATTATTGCCTTCCCGCCAACACAAACTTGTTCATATAATTTTGGTAATACATCCTTTTTTTGACATGTCGATGGATTGTTGCTGAGCCCATCGGCCACACCCTCATCTTTCCTTGCTGAAATTGTATGACTTATTTTCTAAGTTGTTTCTGATGGATCCTTTGTGTATCTGAAGTCCAACCTTTCCCTGATGACCATGTCAACACTATCCCGAAGCATGTGTATGGTACTCCGATCATCAACAAGAACATTGGGAGCGCAATGCTAACTGTTCTTGATCAATTATCCAAACACTGTTGTATGGGTAAACCTGATAAGTTCCTTGCCCCTTTATCTAACGGTTTAATACTTGGAGTCTAATCATGCTCTGCCTTTCCTTGGGAAAGATATACTCTAATACTTGGGTATAAACATCTTTCCTTTCCATTGGTCTGATTATCATAATAATCACATTTTCCTTTCCATTGTTTTGTTTAACCTTTCTGGTAATCAAACTTGCCTGAGCAGAGATAATTTACTGCTTATGTAAACACCTCGGTGTACAAGCTCTGTCAGTAAGACCTTGTTACTATTGTTGATGACATTCCGGTAACCACCGATGGACGAGAACTTTGCCTATTGGTCTGCCTCATTTCAACGAGCAGGAAAATGGTTCTCTTCGTCTCTCGCCCTTGGTACCAACGTTGTTGCCAACATAATTAATAGACTATCCTCTGACCTGCCTTGCTATCATGACCATGCAAATGATAGGACCCTTCCCGCTTTCAACCCAAATGGTGGGCCCATAACCCATAGTTTCACAGGATCGAAACCTGACTCTCCTTACAACCTTGATGCCGAAATATTCTTTACACTTGGCTTCATATCATGTCACGAGCCACCTTCCGAGAGATGATCTATTCCCGATGCTCTGAACCCCCTTTCTGACACTCTGTTCAAGTATCAATCGTTGTTCATTCAGTTGAAACTTCCTATTGTACCTTCATACTTTGCTCTCGATGTTTTATTAAGTTTCAACTCGAGAGATACTTTGGCCTCATTCCCTGAATTGTGCACCAGATAATTAACCCTATAAGGGTTAGTTCTCCCGAAGTTACTCTTTACTTCCGCACTTAAATCTCGGGACGAGATTTCTTGTAGTGAAGGAGATTTGTAACACCCCTAGTGTCATGCTACAGTAACCCCTGTTAATGGTGCCATGTCATCATGTTACTGTTGCTAATCCTCACTTGATCCAAATCACGCTTCATATTCAAACTCAAATTTAAAGTCAAAAATTCAAATTTGCCAAACCTGAAAACTAAAATGTTCAAAGTGTGGAAAATAATCCCCGGGTATTTATCATGTTGGAACCAACCTCTTTTGGATTCCGAAAGTGCCCCTGGAAATTATTTAGTGGTCCAACATCATATTAATTGGCCTTTTCATTTAAAAAAATATGCCTGAACAATTTCGTTGGCTCTAAAACTTTTTGAGCAACACCACAATTTGGTGCATGAATTATGTGCCAAGTTTCATTCTTAACAACCTCCATTTTTGTGCTCCAACTATTTGCAAAACAGAAGAGGAAAATAAGAAAAGGGAAAAGACAAAAAAGGAGAAAAGCAGAACCCCCTTTTTCCCCACCGGGCCTCAACCCCGTCGGCCCAGTCGGCCACGCTCACAGGCTGGCCCACCCATCGCCTCCTTATCCCCCCCACTCTCGTGACCTAAACCGCTGCCCCCCACTCCCCACGCACCCCCACTTCCCCGATCCCCTTCTGGATCGGGGCAATGTCCCCGGTGACGACCCTAATCACTGTCGCCATCGCTGCCTCGACATGCAGCACTCCATCACCGGACCGCCGCCATCGTCCTCAACCTCCTCCTCATGGCCCTGTCCTCCTCCCCGTTCTGGAAGGGCACCCGACGGCGCCACCCGCCATCCCGATGTCGCAATCGCAACTCCGGCCCGTCCCCGAGCATGCTTTAGCACCTCTACAGGGCCTTGTGAGCCCTCATCCCCTTCCCCTCCCCCTCCCGTCGCTGTAGGACGCCACCACTGATGCGCCCGAACCTCTCCGTCCGCTCCCGCGCGCGTTGTCCCGCCTGCAGCCGCTGCCCGGCGGCGCCCGCACTTGCTGCTACTGAGGCACTGCTGCTGCCGTGCCTCGCGCACCTGCTGCTGCATTTGCCGCGGCTCCCGGCCATCCCGCCTCTCCGGTCCGAGCCAGCGCTCACCGCGTCCAACCGCCGTCCGGGATCCCCTGCAGACGCCTCGCCGCTGTTCGCCATCGCGGCCCGCACCTGCGCCCCTGGCCTTGTCTCCGGCCGCCGATCAACTGCGCCACACCCCCTGGCCGCCCTTGCCCCTCGCCGGTGCAACCCCCCAGCCGCCTTGGCCTCGCCTCTGCCTTGCCCCGCGCCCGAGCGGGCTTCGGCCTCGACGGGCGCCAGCACCCGTCACCCGCGCGCCCGTTTAGCCTCATGGGCCACTGACCACAGGGGCCCACACCCCCTTTTTTGTAAAAAAAGATTTATAAATAAGTAATAATTAATTAATTAATTAGGTAAATAATTAACCTAATTAACTGTGATTAATTAGTCTAATTAACTAAATTAGTTAATTTAACCATGTTAAATTAGTTAGGTCAATGACAGATGGGCCCCCTGCTCTGTTTGACCAGTCAACGCTCTATTGATTGCTGAGGTCATGGTGACGTCAGGTTGACGTCATAATTCCCTTTCTGATTTAAAAATAATTCCAGAAATGCTTTTATCTTTGAAAAATCATATAAAATAAACCGTAACTCGGATGAAAAGTTTTCTGCATGAAAGTTTCTCAGAACGACAAGACAAATCTGAATATGCGATCCGCTTGTCTGCCACATGCCCCTAACTACCTAAACATGCAACTTTTCCCCTCCGTTTCATCTGTCCGAAAATGCTAAACCTGGGGAAACATTCCCGGATGTTATCCCCCTTCGCCGGTAACATGTAGCACCGCGTTAGAACACGTCTAGCTCTGCCTGTTCTCCTGTTATGCTCTTGCTTGCTATGTATTTACTGTTTCTCCCCCCTCTTCTCTCCGGTAGACCCCAAGACTGCCGCTAATGCCGCCGTGTTCAACTACGTCGACGACGACCCCTTCTTCTTGTCTGAGCAACCAGGCAAGCCCCCCTTTGATCATCTCGATATCGCCCATTCCGTTCTCTCATGCTTGCATTAGATTTTGCTACTGTTATTGTTTGCTCCTATTCTGATGCATAGCCTGCTTATTGCAACCTGCTATTTGTTACCTACCTGCTTATCCTAAACTGCTTAGTATAGGTTGGTTAGATACTTACGAGGCGTGGCCGGGCATTCTTAGCCCTTGCCGCAAGTACTCGAGATGGGGCGACGGGGTCACATCGATCGTGAGTCTCTGCTCGTTACCGCGTGCTCCTAATCCACTATGATTTGGATATTTGATCTGAGGGGCCTCTGGCCTGATAGCACTAACCATCACGTGGGCATAGTATGAGCGTTCTGCGTCGTATACATCAGCCGAAGCTTAATAGACGTCAGGACTGAGCGGCGCGCGCCGGGTTGGACTAGTAAGCACCTACCTTATTGAATGAGGTAGCTAGGTCTGCTCACTGGCCGCGTACGCAACGTGTAGGAGTTCCCTGGGAGATGGCCCATGACCCCTGGGGGCATAGGTTTAGTCCGGCGTGCTGGCCCCTCCATTAAGCCTAGGTCGGGTTGCGGCTTATTGTTTGGCCGAGGCCGGGCATGACCCAGGAAAGTGTGTCCGGCCGGAGTTAATCGAGCGTGGTGGGTAAGTTGGTGCACCCCTGTAGGGAAGAAAACAACTATCGATAGCCTGTTCTACGGTAACGGACACTTGGAGTTGTATCCCGATCGATACAACTAGAACTGGATACTTGTGATGAGACTGGATGGTGATGAGTAATGGATTGTGATGATAACTAGATAGTATGGCTCTGGGATTGCTTTCTCGCAGGGAATCGAGAAAGGATCTCTGGACGAGGTTGATGACACTCCTACTACTTTACTTTTTGCTACTCTATTCCTTCCTGTTGCTGCAAGATGATGGTTTCCAGAAGATGCTAGTCTTCGATAGGCTAGGCTTTCCCCTTCCCTTTTGGCATTCTGCAGTTTAGTCCACAGATACAACCCATTCCTTTGATACAGATGCATACTTAGTTTAGATCTGACGTAAGTCTTGCAAGTACTTTGGATGAGTACTCACGGTTGCTTTGCTACTTCTTTTTTCCCCATACCCGATTGTTGCGACCAGATGACGGATCCCAGGAGCCAGACGACGCCACTGATGACTACTACCCAGAGGATGCCTAATACTACGTAAAGACCGCAGATGACTAGGAGTAGTTAGGAGGCTCCCAGGCAGGAGGCCTTGCCTTTTCGATCGTTGTTGCTTTTGTGCTAGCCTTCTTAAGGCATACTTGTCTAACTCATGTCTGTACTCAGATATTGTTGCTTCCGCTGACTCTTGTGTATTCGAGCTTATGTATTCGAGCCCTCGACGCCCCTGGCTTGTAATATAAAGCTTGTATTATTTTTAATTTGTGTCTAGAGTTGTGTTGTGATATCTTCCCGTGAGTCCTTGATCTTGATCGTACACATTTGCGTGTATGATTAGTGTATGATTGAATCGAGGGCGTCACAAGTTGGTATTAGAGCCGACTGCCTGTAGGTAGACCCCTTTCCAACTACTTGGCCGAAGTTGAGTCTAGTCACTGAAAAAAAAACTTTTACTAACATTGGCTGTGTGTCTTACGGGCCCTCGTCGCCATTGGGTGGTATTAGGATCTTTTACTCCTCATCTATACTCCGGGACTCTGATCTCTCTTCCATTCGGGTTAAAATATTTTACTAACTCTAACTTTAGGTTCTCGTAACCACTTCCTACCGGAGAGCCCCTTCAGTCCAGATGATCGCTTGCTGCTTCAGAAGATTTTGAAGATACTCTTCGATGTTTCCCTGAAACCCTTGTGCCCTTCGCTATTGCAATTCCATATCACCGATAAATCCCTCTCGATAACTACATACACCTGTCGTTCATATTGTCATCCCCAGTTGATCTTGTTATTACAAGATGCCTTGTAATACTTTCAGGTATTTCGAGAATCCATTGTGCCTGCTGCATTGTAGCTCCTTTTCCGCCTGTATAAGTGTATGAATAATTCCTCACAATTATCAGGGATTCATTCATCCCTAATTGTTTAGATATTTCACAAAAGTCTTTGAAATACCATTCAATCTTCCGAAAATCCTCCGCAGCCTATTGTTGTTGAAATTGTTGTTTGCTTGCATTATGGTTAATTCCATATTTCTAGCATCTTCTTGTTTGATCCAATATGTCGCGAATGCTCGTAATCCTCAATCAGATCCTAGCATTCATCCTTCCGGCTCAGATGTCACTCCAAACATGTGCTTGTTCTTGTCAAATCAAACCTTGATTGATTGTCGATCTGTATCGATTCAACTCAATTATCTTTTGGTTAGAGCCTCTGCTTCAGATCTTCTGATTTGAAAATCGTAATTCATTTGTATGCAAGCTTTGAAGTTATCCAGTTATATCTATAACCCGATGCCTTTGCATTCTTTCTTCTTCTGGATGAGTATCGATACTCACATCAGGTCTTTTATGGACCGCCATATCCTTGGTTGGATTATTATCCGACGATGTCCTTCATATTCATTAAACTTGTGAGTTTTGCCCTGACACATAATGCCTTTGGTAAATTCTATCATCTGCTTTTGTCAACCATGCTCTGCTTTCGAGCTGGTATATTTTAATCCTGAAGTTAGTGGTATATGTTCCTAAGATACCCCTACGGGTTGAACCTATGCCTTCCCTAATCTGTGTGAACTCAAAAGAGATGTGAGTCTTACTCTTTTGGTGCTTCACCAGATAAATATTTCGCACTACAAATTCTTCGAAATCGAGAAATGAATGAAAATTTGTGTATTGGAGAAGTGGGAGTCGACCTTGAACCTTGCGTTCATGCCCATGGACACGATGCCGATCTTATCATGGAAGCTTCTCGTAAAAATAATACCCCCTTGGTATAAGTTCATCTTATATCTGGGATTTGGTTTTCTGTAATCATGGTTCCGGCCATATTGATATTCTTTGATTCCTTTTCTCAGACAAGTTAAAGCACTTGTCTTCTACAGACCAATGCATCTCCGCAACCTCTATTTAGATCTTCCTTCGAGTATTACCCTCTGGTATCTCGAGAATAACAAAGAACTGTGTTGCTTCTTATGAGTCTTCATCTAGTATTGCGTCTAGCCGATTTCAGATTTCCCCGGGTTCCGAGTTATTAGTCACTCGAGGACCCGATAAGTGAATCAATTCCACACCTCGATTCAATAACTCTAAGTAATTCTCGTTGCTTACGAGTTTAATAATCATTCAAGTCATTCCTAGCATAATCGGATATATCATTATCATGCTAAATTTTAACTGTGCTACCCGACCCTTCTTCCTGGAGCACAACTTCCGACGACGAGCTAAGCTTACATAGATTTTTCCTCATCTTGTCATTTCACCTCAAACAACAAGCTTGATTTCGAGCTCGTGTCGCATCCATGGTTCCAATAACCTTCCGCTTCATCATTCCTTTTGTTTGATGTCGTCACTGTTCGATGGCCTCTTCATAGTACCTCGACAAAATCTGTCGTGATCCCCATCAGTATACTGACCCGTTTCAGGATATCAATCGAATTCATGATGAGAAATACAATCCTTGCCCCTCGATGATTTATGTTATCATACACAACATTATTGCCTTCCCGCCAACACAAACTTGTTCATATAATTTTGGTAATACATCCTTTTTTTGACATGTCGATGGATTGTTGCTGAGCCCGTCGGCCACACACTCATCTTTCCTTGCTGAAATTGTATGACTTATTTTCTAAGTTGTTTCCGATGGATCCTTTGTGTATCTGAAGTCCAACCTTTCCCTGATGACCATGTCAACACTATCCCGAAGCATGTGTATGGTACTCCGATCATCAACAAGAACATTGGGAGCGCAATGCTAACTGTTCTTGATCAATTATCCAAACACCGTTGTATGGGTAAACCTGATAAGTTCCTTGCCCCTTTACCTAACGGTCTAATACTTGGAGTCTAATCATGCTCTGCCTTTCCTTGGGAAAGATACACTCTAATACTTGGGTATAAACATCTTTCCTTTCCATTGGTCTGATTATCATAATAATCACATTTTCCTTTCCATTGTTTTGTTTAACCTTTCTGGTAATCAAACTTGCCTGAGCAGAGATAATTCCCTGCTTATGTAAACACCTCAGTGTACAAGCTCTGTCAGTAAGACCTTGTTACTATTGTTGATGACATTCCGGTAACCACCGATGGACGAGAACTTTGCCTATTGGTCCGCCTTGTTTCAACAAGCAGGAAAATGGTTCTCTTCGTCTCTCGCACTTGGTACCAACGTTGTTGCCAACATAATTAACAGACTATCCTCTGACCTGCCTTACTGTCATGACCATGCAAATGATAGGACCCTTCCCGCTTTCAAGCCAAATGGAGGGCCCATAACCCATAGTTTCACAGGATCGAAACCTGACTCTCCTGTACAACCTTGATGCCGAAATATTCTTTACACTTGGCTTCATATCATGTCACGAGCCACCTTTCGAGAGATGATCTATTCCCGATGCTCTGAACCCCCTTTCTGACACTTTGTTCAAGTATCAATCGTTGTTCATTCAGTTGAAACTTCCTATTGTACCTTCATACTTTGCTCTCGATGTTTTATTAAGTTTCAACTCGAGAGATCCTTCGGCCTCATTCCCTGAATTGTTCACTAGATAATTAACCCTATAAGGGTCAGTTCTCCCGAAGTTACTCTTTACTTCCGCACTTAAATCTCGGGACGAGATTTCTTGTAGTGGAGGAGATTTGTAACACCCCTAGTGTCATGCTACAGTAACCCCATGTTAATGGTGCTATGTCATCATGTTACTGTTGCTAATCCTCACTTGATCCAAATCACTGTTCATATTCAAACTCAAATTTAAAGTCAAAAATTCAAATTTGCCAAACCTGAAAACTAAAATGTTCAAAGTGTGGCAAATAATCCCCGGGTATTTATCATGTTGGAACCAACCTCTTTTGGATTCCGAAAGTGCCCCTGGAAATTATTTAGTGGTCCAACATCATATTCATTGGCCTTTTCATTTTAAAAAAATATGCCTGAACAATTTCGTTGACTCTAAAACTTTTTGAGCAACACCACAATTTGGTCCATGAATTATGTGCCAAGTTTCATTCTTAACAACCTCCATTTTTGTGCTCCAACTATTTGCAAAACAGAAGAGGAAAATAAGAAAAGGGAAAAGACAAAAAAAAGGAGAAAAGCAAAACCCCCTTTTTCCCCACCGGGCCTCAACCCCGTCGGCCCAGTCGGCCACGCTCACAGGCCGGCCCACCCATCGCCTCCTTATCCCCCCACTCTCGTCACCTAAACCGCTGCCCCCACTCCCCACGCACTCCCCCCCACTTCCCCGATCCCCTTCTGGATCGGGGCAATGACCCCGGCGGAGACCCTGATCACTGTCGCCATCGCTGTCTCGACATGCCGGACCCCGTCACCGGACCGCCGCCGTCCTCCTCAACCTCCTCCTCACGGCCCCGTCTTCCTCTCCGTTCCCGGATCTGGAAGGGCACCCGACGGCGCCACCCGCCGCCCCGACGTCACAAACGCAACTCCGGCCCGTCCACGAGCATGCTTTAGCACCTCTACAGAGCCCTGTGAGCCCTCATCCCCTTCCCCTTCCCCTCCCGTCGCCGAAGGACGCCACCACCGACGCGCCTGAACATCTCCGTCCACTCCCACGCGCGTGGTCCCGCCTGCAGCCGCTGCCCGACGGCGCCCGCACCTGCTGCTACTGAGGCACTGCTGCTGCCGTGCCTCGTGCACCTGCAGCTGCATTTGCCGCGGCTCCCGGCCACCCCACCTCGCCGGCCCGAGCCAGCGCTCACCGCGTCCAACCGCCGTCCGGGATCCCCTGCAGACGCCTCGCCGCTGTTCGCCATCGCGGCCCGCGCCTGCGCCCCTGGCCTCGTCTCCGGCCGCCGACCAACCGTGCCGCACCCCCCTGGCCGCCCTTGCTCCTCGCCGGCGCAACCCCCCAGCCGCCTTGGCCTCGCCTCTGCCTTGCCCCGCGCCCGGGCGGGCTTCGGCCTCGACGGGCGCCAGCACCCGTCACCCGCGCGCCCGTTTAGCCTCATGGGCCACTAACCACAGGGGCCCACACCTCTCTGTTTTGTAAAAAAGAGATTTATAAATAAGTTATAATTAATTAATTAATTAGGTAAATAATTAACCTAATTAACTGTGATTAATTAGTCTAATTAAGTAAATTAGTTAATTTAACCCTGTTAAATTAGTTAGGTCAATGACAGATGGGCCCCCCCTGCTTTGTTTGACCAGTCAACGCTCTGTTGACTGCTGAGGTCATGGTGACGTCAGGTTGACGTCATAATTCTCTTTCTGATTTAAAAATAATTCCAGAAAATGCTTTAATCTTTCAAAAATCATATAAAATAAACGGTAACTCGAATGAAAAAGTTTTCTACATGAAAGTTGCTCAGAACGACAAGACGAATTCAAATACGCGATCCGTTCGTCTGCCACATGCCCTGAACATGCAAATTTTCCCCTTCGTTTCATCTGTCCGAAAATGCTAAACCTGGGGAAACATTCCCGGATGTTATCCCCCTTCGCCGGTAACGTGTAGCACCGTGTTAGAACACGTCTAGCTCTGCCTGTTGTCCTGTTATGCTCTTGCTTGCTATGTATTTATTGTTTCTCCCCTTCTTCTCTCCGGTAGACCCCGAGACTGCCGCTGATGCCGCTGTGTTCAACTACGTCGACGACGACCCCTTTTTCTTGTCTAAGCAACCAGGCAAGCCCCCCCTTTGATCATCCCGATATCGCCCATTCCGTTCTCTCATGCTTGCATTAGATTTTGCTACTATTATTGTTTGCTCCTATTCTGATGCATAGCCTGCTTATTGTAACCTGCTATTTGTTACCTACCTGCTTATCCTAAACTGCTTAGTATAGGTTGGTTAGAGACCCATCAGTGACCCCCCCCCCACTTGACCCGACTGCCCCTCTGGATTATCAGAAGACCCGATCAACGAGATCGAAGACCAGGCCCCGACACCTCACGTCACATCCCGCCCCTTTGTTGCTCGACTCTGCAGGGTTACCATCGAGTGCCGAGGGTGGAACCTCATACATCACTCCTGATGAGATCTCTGTAGTGTAGCTATACGGCCGAGGTCATCGAGGGTGATTTCCTCCTTAACCACTTCCGTTACCGCTCTGTCATGCAACCCCTCAAGGGTGAACCTCGAGGGTGGATCCTCTTACGTTCACCTTGATGATAACATCGAGTGGGATTCACCGGGGGTGATTCCTCGGGTTTTCCCCTTGGTGTTAGACACACAGTTACTATGGTTACTATGACTTTGCACTGAACCAGGTTAATAAAGACGGGTCGACCCTGAGTGGTACCCGCGCGAGCTTAATTGCGACTGATGTGGAGTCGGGTTGACCTGGAAGGTGCCCACGAGATACTTACGAGGCGTGGTCGGGCATTCTTAGCCCTTGCCGCAAGTACTTGAGACGGGGCGATGGGGTCACATCGATCGTGAGTCTCTGCTCGTTACCGCGTGCTCCTCATCCACTACAATTTGGATATTTGATCTAAGGGGCCTCTGGCCTGATAGCACTAACCATCACGTGGGCATAGTATGGGCATTCTGCGTCGTATACATCAGCCGAAGCTTAATAGACGTCAGCGACTGAGCGGCGCGCGCCGGGTTGGACTGGTAAGCACCTACCTTGTTGAATGAGGTAGCTAGGTCTGCTCACCGGTCGCGTACGCAACGTGCAGGAGTTCCCGGGGAGATGGCCCATGACCCCTGGGGGCATAGGTTTAGTCCGGCGTGCTGGCCTCTCTATTAAGCCTAGGTCGGGTTGCGGCGTATTGTTTGGCCGAGGTCGGGCATGACCCAGGAAAGTGTGTCCGGCCGGAGTTAATCGAGCGTAATGGGTAAGTTGGTGCACCCCTGCAGGGAAGAAAACAACTATCGATAGCCTATCCTACGGTAACGGACACTTGGAGTTGTATCCCGATCGATACAACTAGAACTGGATACTTGTGATGAGACTAGATGGTGATGAGTAATGGATTGTGATGATAACTGGATAGTATGGCTCTGGGATTGCTTTCTCGCAGGGAGTCGAGAAAGGATCTCTGGCCGAGGTTGATAACACTCCTACTACTTTACTTTTTGCTACTCTACTCCCTCATGTTGTTGCAAGATGGTGGTTTCCAGAAGATGCTAGTCTTCGATAGGCTAGGCTTTCCCCTTCCCTTCTGGCATTCTGCAGTTTAGTCCACAGATACAACCCATTCCTTTGATACAGATGCATACTTAGTTTAGATCTGACGTAAGTCTTGCGAGTACTTTGGATGAGTACTCACGGTTGCTTTGCTACTTCTTTTTCCCCCATACCCGATGGTTGCGACCAGATGACGGATCCCAGGAGCCAGACGACGCCACTGATGACTACTACTACCCGGAGGATGCCTAATACTACGTGAAGACCGCAGATGACTAGGAGTAGTTAGGAGGCTCCCAGGCAGGAGGCCTTGCCTTTTCGATCGTTGTTGCTTTTGTGCTAGCCTTCTTAAGGCATACTTGTCTAACTTATGTCTGTACGCAGATATTGTTGCTTCCGCTGACTCTTGTGTATTCGAGTCCTCGAGGCCCCTGGCTTGTAATATAAAGCTTGTATTATTTTAATTTGTGTCTAGAGTTGTGTTGTGATATCTTCTTGTGAGTCCTTGATCTTGATCGTACACATTTGCGTGTATGATTAGTGTACGATTGAATCGAGGGCGTCACAAGTTGGTATCAGAGCCGACTGCCTGTAGGTAGACCCCTTTCCAACTACTTGGCCGAAGTTGAGTCTAGTCACTGAAAAAAAACTTTTACTAACATTGGCTGTGTGTCTTACGGGCCCTCGTCGCCATTGGGTGGTATTAGGATCTTTTACTCCTCATCTATACTCTGGGACTCTGATCTCTCTTCCATTCGGGTTAAAAGATTTTACTAACTCTAACTTTAGGTTCTCGTAACCACTTCCTACCGGAGAGCCCCTTTAGTCCAGATGATCGCTTGCTGCTTTAGAAGATTTCGAAGAGACTCTTCGATGTTTCCCCGAAACCCTTGTGCCCTTCGCTGTTGCAATTCCATATCACCGATAAATCCCTCTCGATAACTACATACACCTGTCGTTTATATTGTCATCCCCAGTTGATCTTGTTATTACAAGATGCCTTGTAATACTTTCAGGTATTTCGAGAATCCATTGTGCCTGCTGCATTGTAGCTCCTTTTCCGCCTGTATAAGTGTACGAATAATTCCTCACAATTATCGGGGATTCGTTCATCCCTTATTGTTTAGATATTTCACAGAAGTCTTTGAAATACCATTTGATCTTTCGAAAATCCTCCGCAGCCTATTATTGTTGAAATTCTTGTTTGCTTGCATTATGGTTAATTCCATATTTCTAGCATCTTCTTGTTTGATCCAATATGTCGCGAATGCTCGTAATCCTCAATCAGATCCTAGCATTCATCGCATTGTAGAATTGAACCAAACAAAACAGCTAACTAAACACCACAACATAGGGATGGCAACGGGGCCCCGTACCCGCCAAGCCCATGTGGTTTTCATCTATTAAGGGGTGGGGATGGGCGAAAAACATCCCCATGGGGATATTTACCAAACTAATTTATTCCCCATCTTATGGAGAAGAAAGATGCTAAACCTAGACTTATTCGATGGGTTCTCTTGCTACAAGAATTTGATTTACATATCACTGATAGAAAAGGAGCTGAGAACCCTATAGCTGATAACTTGTCTAGGCTTGAAAATGTGCTTGCTGACCCACTACCTATTGATGATAGTTTTCCTGATGAGCAGTTAGCTGCAATAAATGTTTCTCATAACACTCCTTGGTATGCTGACTATGCTAATTACATTGTTGCTAAATATTTACCACCTAGCTATACATACCAAGAAAAGAAAAAAAATCTTCTATGATTTAAGACATTACTTTTGGGATGACCCACATCTTTCTAAAGAAGGATGATGTCTACTACGCAACTTTATCCTTGTAGACGTTGTTGGGCCTCCAAGTGCAAAGTTTTGTAGGCAATAACAAATTTCCCTCAAGTGGATGACCTAAGGTTTATCAATCCGTGAGAGGTGTAGGATGAAGATGGTATCTCTCAAACAACCCTGAAACCAAATAACAAAGAGTCTCTTGTGTCCCCAACACACCCAATACAATGGTAAATTGTATAGGTGCACTAGTTCAGCGAAGAGATGGTGATACAAGTGCAATATGGATGGTAGATAGGTTTTTGTAATCTGAAAATATAAAAACAGCAAGGTAACAAGTGCTAAAAGTGAGCGAAAACGGTATTGTAATGCTTCGAAACAAGACCTAGGGTTCATACTTTCACTAGTGCAAGTTCTCTCAACAATGATAACATAATTAGATCATATAACAATCCCTCAACATGCAACAAAGAGTCACTCCGAAGTCACTAATAGCAGAGAAACGAAGAGATTATTGTAGGGTACGAAACCACCTCAAAGTTATTTTTTCTGATCGAACTATTGGGAAATTCCTATAACTGTCACAAACAGCCCTAGAGTTCGTACTAAAATAACACCTTAAGATACACATCAACCAAAACCCTAATGTCACCTAGATACTCCAATGTCACCACAAGTATCCGCGGGTTTGAATATACGATATGCATCACACAATCTCAGATTCATCTATTCAAACCAACACAAAGAACTTCAAAGAATGCCCCAAAGTTTCTACCGGAGAGTCAAGACGAAAACATGTGCCAACCCCTATGCATAAGTTCACAAGGTCACAGAACCCGCAAGTTGATCACCAAAACATACATCAAGTAGATCACGTGAATATCCCATTGTCACCACAGATAAGCACATGCAAGACATACATCATGTGTTCAAATCCTTAAAGACTCAATCCGGTAAGATAACTTCAAAGGGAAAACTCAATCCATTACAAGAAGGTAGAGGGGGAGAAACATCATAAGATCCAACTATAATAGCAAAGTTGGTGGTACATCAAGATTGTGCCAAATCAAGAACACGAGAGAGAGAGATCAAACACATAGCTACTGGTACATACCCCCAGCCCCGAGGGTGAACTACTCCCTCCTCGTCATGGAGAGCGCCGGGATGATGAAGATGGCCACCGGTGATGGTTTTCCCCTCCTACAGGGTGCCGGAACGGGCTCCCGATTGGTTTTTCATGGCTGAAGAGTCTTGCGGCGGCGGAACTCTCGATCTTGGTTCTATTCAGGAGGTCTGGGGATATATAAGAGGTGTCGGCGTCAAGAACAAGTCATGGGAGTCCACAAGGGGACCACAAGGTTGGGGGGGAGTCCCCACCCTTTTGGTGGCCTCGAGACTCCTTAGGTGCATCTACGGTACTCCGTGGGCTTCTTTTGGTCCATAGAGAATCGTCGTAAAGTTTCATGTCAATTGGACTCCGTTTGATATTCCTTTTCTGTGAAGCTCAAAAACAAGGAAAAAACAGAAACTGACACTGGGTTCTAGGTTAATAGGTTAGTCCCAAAAATCATATAAAATAGCATATAAATGCACATAAAACATCCAAAACAGATAATATAATAGCATGGAACAATCAAAAATTATAGATACGTTGGAGACGTATCAGGCATCCCCAAGCTTAATTCCTGCTCGTCCTCGAGTAGGTAAATGATAAAAACAGAATTTTGATGTGGAATGCTACCTAACATATTTATCAATGTAATTTTCTCTATTGTGGCAAGAATATTCAGATCCATAAGATTCAAAAGAAAAGTTTAATATTGACATAAAAACAATAATACTTCAAGCATACTAACAAGGCAATTATGTCTTCTCAAAATAACATGGCCAAAGAAAGCTTATCCCTACAAAATCATATAGTCTGGCTATGCTCCATCTTCATCACACAAAATATTCAAATCATGCACAACCCCGATGACAAGCCAAGCAATTGTTTCATACTTTCGATGTTCTCAAACTTTTTCAACTTTCACGCAATACATGAGCGTGAGCCATGTACATAACACTATAGGTGGAATGGAATATGGTGATTCTGGAGAAGACAAAAAGAAGGAGATAGTCTCACATCAACTAAGCGTATCAACGGGCTATGGAGATGCCCATCAATAGATATCAATGTGAGTGAGTAGGGATTGCCATGCAACAGATGCACTAGAGCTATAAGTTTATGAAAGCTCAAAAAGAAAGCTAAGTGGGTGTGCATCCAACTTGCTTGCTCATGAGGACCTAGGGAAATTTGAGGACGCCCATCGTTGGAATATACAAGCCAAGTTCTATAATGAAAAATGCCCACTAGTATATGAAAGTGACAACATAGGAGACTCTCTATCATGAAGATCATGGTGCTACTTTGAAGCAAAAGTGTGGTAAAAGGATACTAGCATTGCCCCTTCTCTCTTTTTCTCTCATTTTTTGGGCCTTCTTTTTTATTTAGCCTTTCCTCTTTTTTTGTTTCCTCACATGGGACAATGCTCTAATAATGAAGATCATCACACTTTCATTTACTTACAGCTCGATACTTAGAACAAAATATGACTCTATGTGAATGCTTCCAGTTCCGATGGTGTATCGGAATGTGCAATGAATCAAGAGTGACATGTATGAAAGAATTATGAATGGTGGCTTTGCCACAAATACGATGTCAACTACATGATCATGCAAGGCAATATGGCAATGATGGAGCGTGTCATAATAAACGGAACGATGGAAAGTTGCATGGCAATATATCTCAGAATGGCTATGGAAATGCCATAATAGGTAGGTATGGTGGCTGTTTTGAGGAAGGTATATGGTGGGTTTGTGGTACCGGCGAAAGTCGCCCAGTACTAGAGAGGCTAGCAATGGTGGAAGGGTGAGAGTGCGTATAATCCATGGACTCAACATTAGTCATAAGAACTCACATACTTATTGAAAAATATATTAGTCATCAAAACAAAGTACCACGTGCATGCTCCTAGGGGATAGATTGGTAGGAAAATGCCATCGCTCGTCCCTGACCGGCACTCATAAGGAAGACAATCAAAAAATATCTCATGCTCCAACTTCGTTACATAACGGTTCACATGCGTGCATGCTACAGGACTCACAAACCTTAACACAAGTATTTCTCAAATTCACAATTACTCACTAGCATGACTCTAATATGACCATCTTCATATCTCAAAACAATCATAAGGAGTCAAACTTCTCATAGTATTCAATGCACTTTATATGAAAGTTTTTATTATATCCCTCTTGGATGCCTATCATATTAGGACTCAATTCATAACCTAAGCAAATTACCATGCTGTTTAATGACTCTCAAAATAATATAAGTGAAGCATGAGAGTTCAACAATTTCTTCAAAATAAAACTGCCGTTGTGCTCTAAAATGATATAAGTGAAGCACTAGAGCAAACGACAAACTACTCCAAAAGATATAAGTGAAGATCATTGAGTAGTCGAATAATTATGTAACTATGTGAAGACTCTCTAACATAAATAAAATTTCAGATCTTAAGTACTTTATTCAAACAGAAAGTGAAATTAAATAAAATGGCATTGCAAGGATAACACATATCATGTGAAGAAGCAAAAACTTAGGCTCAACCAAAACTGACTGAGAGTTGTTGAAGAAGAAAGGTGGGATGCCTACTGGGGCATCCCCAAGCTTAGATGCTTGAGAATTCTTGAAATATTAGCTATGATTGCCTTGGGCATCCCAAGCTTGAGTTTTTGTGTCTCCTTAATTTCTCTCATATCACGGTTTCCCTAAATCTTAAAAACTTCATCCACACAAAACTCAACATGAAGTCATGAGATAAGTTAGTATAAATCAACGCAAAAACCTTATCATTCTCTACTGTAGCAAATCACTAAAATTATTATTTGACATTGCATACTAAATGCCTCTGCATATTTAATAGTCCTATCCTCAAATAGAATCTTTAAACAAGCAAACATATGCAAACAATGCAAATATAACAACAATCTGTCTAAACAGAATAGTCTGTAAAGAATGCAAGAGGAATCATACTTCCCTAACTCCAAAAATTCTAAAAAATAACAAGACTATAGAGAATTTGTTGTTACTCATTGCGTAAAAATTTCAAGATTTTATCATGTTTTTACTATTCACAAATATTCAAAACATAACATCAAACTTTCTGTTTTTAAAACAACAACATATAGACTTGAAAAATAAGCATGTTAAAGGCTATACTTGACATTTTTATTGAACTAAAAGATGCAAAACATTACTCTAAATAACAGCAAGCAAATCCTAATAAAATAAAATGACACTCCAAGCAAAACACATATCATGTGGTGAATAAAAATATAGCTCCAGCTAAGGTTGTCGATGAACAGAGACGGAAGAGGGGATGCCATCCGAGGCATACCCAAGCTTAGGCTCTTGGTTGTACTTTAATATTACCTTGGGGTGCCTTGGGCATCCCCAAGCTTAGGCTCTTTCCACTCCTTATTCCATAGTCCATCGAAACTTTACCCAAAACTTGAAAACTTCACAACACAAAACTCAACAGAAAACTCGTAAGCTCCATTAGTATAATAAAGCAAATCACCACTTAGGTACTGTTGTGAACTCATTTTTTATTTATATTGGTGTAATATCTAATGTATTCCAACTTCTCCATGGTTCATACCCTTCGATACTACTCATCTATTCATCAAAATAAGCAAACAACAGATAGAAAACAGAATCTGTCAAAAATAGAACAGTCTGTAGTAATCTGTAACTCTCAAATACTTCTGTAACTCCAAAAATTCTGAAAAATTAGGAAAACCCGAGAAAATTGTTTTTAACCTTCTGCAAAAATAATCAGTATTTTATCACACTTTTTTTAAAAATGATAATTGTTTTCCTGAGCCAAAAGTTTCTGTTTTTCAGCGAGATCAAATCAACTATCACCATAGGTCTTACTAGGCACTTTTATTGAAAAAAATCTATAAAACATGATTACTACAGTAGCATAATCATGTGAACACACAAAAACGGTAGTGGTAAATATTGGGTTGTCTCCCAATAAGCGTTTTTCTTTAATGCCTTATTAGCTAGGCATGATGATTTTCAATGATGCTCACATAAAAGATAAGAATTGAAGCATAATTGGAGCATCATGAAGCATATGAATAGCACATTTAAGTCTAACCCACTTCCTATGCATAGGGATTTTGTGAGCAAACAACTTATGGGAACAAGAATCAACTTGCATAGGACGGTAAAACAACCATAACTTCAAGATTTTCAACACATAGAGAGGGAACTTGATATTATTGCAACTCCTACAAGCATATATTCCTCCCTCATAATAATTTTCAGTAGCATCATGAATGAATTCAACAATATAACCATCACATAAAGCATTCTTTTCATGATCTACAAGCATGGAAATTTTACTACTCTCCACATAAGCAAATTTCTTCTCATGAATAGTAGTGGGAGCAAACTCAACAAAATAACTATCATGTGAGGCACAATCCAATTGAAAATTAAAATCATGATGAAAAGTTTCATGGTTATCATTATTCTATATAGCATACATGTCATCTAGATAGCAACTTTGTTCTCATAATCAATTGGAACCTCTTTCGAAATAGTGGATTCATCACTAAATAAAGTCACGACCTCTCCAAATCCACTTTCATAATCATTATAAGATTCAACACCCTCCAAAATAGTGGGATCATTACTTCCTAAAGTTGACACTCTTCCAAACCCACTTTCATCAATATAATCAGCATAAATAGGAGGCATGCTATCATCATAATAAATATTCTCAGCATAACTTGGGGGGCAAAAAATATCATCTTCATAAAACATAGCATCTCCAAGCTTGTGGCTTTGCATATCATTAGCATCATGGATATTCAAGAAAATCATACTAACAACATTGCAATCATGCTCATCATTCAAATATTTAGTGCCAAACATTTTAATGCATTCTTCTTCTAACACTTTGGCACAATTATCGGAATCCTTATTTTCACGAAAGACATGATAAATATGAAGCATATGAGGCAACCTCAATTCCATTTTTTGTAGTTTTATTTTATAAACTAAACTAGTGATAAAACAAGACACTAAAAGATTCGATTGCAAGATCTAAAGATATACCTTCAAGCGCTAACCTCCCCGGCAACGGCGCCAGAAAAGAGCTTAGTTGACGGGGTGTTAGTGCCGCTTACCTAGCCTCCCCGGCAACGGCGCCAGAAAAGAGCTTGATGTCTACTATGAAACTTTATCCTTGTAGACATTGTTGGGCCTCCAAGTGCAGAGTTTTGTAGGACATTAGCAACTTTCCCTCAATTGGATGACCTAATGTTTATCAATCGATGGGAGGCGTAGGATGAAGATGGCATCTCTCAAACAACCCTGCAACCAAATAACAAAGAGTCTCTTGTGTCCCCAACACACCCAATACAATGGTAAATTGTATAGATACACTAGTTCAACGAAGAGATGGTGATACAAGTGCAATATGGATGGTAGATCTAGGTTTTTGTAATATGAAAATATAAAAATAGCAAGGTAACAAGTGCTAAAAGTGAGCAAAAATGGTATTGCAATGCTTCTAAACAAGGCATAGGGTTCATACTTTCACTAGTGCAAGTTCTCTCAATAATGATAACATAATTAGATCATATAACAATCCCTCAACGTGCAACAAAGAGTCACTCCAAAGTCACTAATAGCGGAGAACAAACGAAGAGATTATTGTAGGGTACGAAACCACCTCAAAGTTATTCTTTCCGATCGATCTATTGGGCAATTCCTGTAAGTATCACTGATACATCTCCGTCGTATCTATAATTTTTGATTGTTCCATGCCAATATTATACAACTTTCATATACTTTTGGCAACTTTTTATACTATTTTTGGGACTAACATATTGATCCAGTGCCTAGTGCCAGTTCCTGTTTGTTGCATGTTTTTTGTTTCGCGGAAAATCCATATCAAACGGAGTCCAAACGGGATAAAACTGACGGAGATTTTTTTTGGAATATATGTGATTTTTGGGAAGAAGAATCAACGCAAGACGATGCCCGAGGGGGCCACGAGGTAGGGGGGCGCCCCCCAGGGGTCAGGCGCACCCTGGGCCCTCGAGGCCACCCCGTAAGGCGGTTCGTGCCCTTATTTCGCCGCAAGAAAGCTAATATACGGATAGAGATCGTGTCCAAAATTCATCCCAATCAGAGTTACGGATCTCCGGTAATTTAAGAAACGGTGAAAGGGCAGAATTAGGGAACGCAGAAACAAAGAGAGACAAAGAGACATATCCAGTCTCGGAGGGGCTCTCATCCCTCCCACGCCATGGAGACCATGGACCAGAGGGTAAACCCTTCTCCCATCTAGGGAGAAGGTCAAGGAAGAAGAAGAAGAAGGGGGGCTCTCTCCCCCTCGCTTCCGGTGGCGCCGGAGTGCCGCCGGGGCCATAATCGTCACCACAATCTACACCAACACCTTCACCGCCATCATCACCAACTCTTCCCCCCCTCTATGCAGCGGTGGAACCCCTATTTTACCCGCTGTAATCTCTACTTAAACATGGTGCTCAACGCTATATATTATTTCCCAATGATGTATTGGTATCCTATGATGTTTGAGTAGATCCGTTTTGTCCTATGGGTTAATTGATGATTGTGATTGGTTTGAGTTGCATGTTTTATTATTGGTGCTGTGCTATGGTGCTCTCCGTGTCACGCAAGCGTGAGGGATCCCCGCTGTAGGGTTTGCACTATGTTCATGATTTGCTTAGGGTGGGTGGCGTGAGTGACAGAAGCACAGACCTGAGTAAGTAGGTTGTTTGCGTATGGGAGTAAAGAGGACTTGATGCCTTATAATGCTATGGTTGGGTTTTATCTTAATGATCTTTAGTAGTTGCGGATGCTTTCTAGAGTTCCAATCATAAGTGCATATGATCCAAGAAGAGAAAGTATGTTAGCTTATGCCTCTCCCTTAAATAAAATTTTAATAATGATTACCGGTCTAGTTATCGATTGCCTAGGGACAAATAACTTTCTCATGACAACAAGCTCTCTACTAAAACTAAATTAGTTGTGTCTTCATCTAAACAGCCCCTAGCTTTTATTGACGCGCTCTTTATTATCTTGCAAACCTATCCAACAACACCTACAAAGTACTTCTAGTTTCATACTTGTTCTAGGTAAAGCGAACATTAAGCGTGCATAGAGTTGTATCGGTGGTCGATAGAACTTGAGGGAATATTTGTTCTACCTTTAGCTCCTCATTGAGTTCGACACTCTTACTAATCGAAAGAGGCTACATTTGATCCCCTATTCTTGTGGGTTATCAAGAGCTTTTTCTGGCGCCGTTGCCGGGGAGCAATAGCGTGGGGTGAATATTCTCGTGTGTGCTTGTTTGCCTTATCACTAAGTAATTTTTATTTGCTATTCTTAGTTGTTTTATATCTTTAGTTATGGGTAGGAAACGCAAAATACCAAAAAAATTAGTTGTACCTACTGAACGAATGGTTGAAGAACCACTCAAAATCTATCACACTACTAAAGCTTTTTACTTGGATCATCTTTGATCCCTGTGTGCTCGTGCTGAAACCCAACTAGCTTAGTTGAGGGAAAATCTTTAGATGAACATGCTTGTTATGTCCGACACCGCTTATCTCAAAAAGGGAAACTTTTACTGGATAAAATTCATCGTCTGCAATGCTATGCTTGGAATTTATGTGAAATATATGGTGTTACTTGTGTATCTGAAAACCCTAAGAAACACCTTCCCTACCAATGTGAGTTTAGTGATAATGGAATCGTATCTTCATATGCTAAGGGTGTTTATAATTACTATGATGTTCAACAAATTGAAGAATTTGTTGCTTTTAAGGGTGCTTATGAAATTGCTTCTTTGATTGAAAAGTATGATGTTACTCTTTACAAATCTGAAAATTTTGCCATGCTTAAATATTGTTATGATAATTATGCTTCTAATGCCTATGTTAAACCATATATTGAGGACTCCTCCGTTGTCCAAGAAGAGACTAATATTTTGCAAGAGTCTATGGAAGAAGAAATTGATGAAACTATGAGCTCATTGGATGGAAAAGATGATGAGGAGAGCGAAGAACAAAAGGAGGAAGATCGGATTAGCTACCCGTGCCCACCTTCTAATGAGAGTAACTCTCCAACTCATACATTATTTAATGTCCCTTCGTTCTTACCGAAGGATGATTATTATGATGATTGTTACGATCCCATTGATTCTTTTGAAATACCCCCTTTTGATGAACTTGATGCTTGCTATGCTTGTGGCCATGATGCCAATATGAATGAGGCTTATGGTGATAAACTTGCTATAGGTCCTTATGTTAAACATGAAATTGTTGCTATTGCACCCACACATAATAGTCCGATAACCCACAAGTATAGGGGATCACAACAGTTTTCGAGGGTAGAGTATTCAACCCAAATTTATTGATTCGACACAAGGGGAGCCAAAGAATATTCTCAAGTATTAGCAGCTGAGTTGTCAATCCAACCACACTTGGAAACTTAATATGTGCAGCAAAGTATTTAGTAGCAAGGTAATGTGATAGTAGTGGTAACGGTAGCAAAAGTAATATTTTTGGGGTTTGTAGTGATTGTAACAATAGCAACGGAAAAGTAAATAAGCGAAGAACAATATATGAAAGCTCGTAGGCAATGGATCGGTGATGGAGAATTATGTCAGATGCAATTATTCATGCAACAGTTATAAAATAGAGTGACACAGAACTAGCTCCAATTCATCAATGTAATGTAGGCATGTATTCCGAATATACTCATACGTGCTTATGGAAAAGAACTTGCATGACATCTTTTGTCCTACCCTCCCGTGGCAGCGGGGTCCTATTGGAAACTAAGGGATATTAAGGCCTCCTTTTAATAGAGTACCGGACCAAAGCATTAACACACAGTGAATACATGAACTCCTCAAACTACGGTCATCAACGGGAGTGGTCCCGATTATTGTCACTTCGGGGTTGCCGGATCATAACACATAGTAGGTGACTATAGACTTGCAAGATTGGATCAAGAACTCACATATATTTGTGAAAACATAATAGGTTCAGATCTGAAATCATGGCACTCGGGCCCTAGTGACAAGCATTAAGCATAGCGAAGTCATATCAACATCAATCTCAGAACATAGTGGATATTAGGGATCAAACCCTAACAAAACTAACTCGATTACATGATAAATCTCATCCAACCCATCACCGTCCGGCAAGCCTACGATGGAATTACTCACGCACGGCGGTGGGCATCATGAAATTGGTGATGGAGGAAGGTTGATGATGACGATGGCGACGGATTCCCCTCTCCAGAGCCCCGAACGGACTCCAGATCAGCCCCCCGAGAGAGTTTAGGGCTTGGCGGCGGCTCCGTATCGTAAAACGCGATGAATCCTTCTCTCTGATTATTTTCTACCCGAACCCGAATATATGGAGTTGGAGTTGAGGTCGATGGAGCGTCAGGGGGTCGACGAGGTAGGGGGCGCGCCCAGGGGGTAGGCGCCCCCACCCTTGTGGACAGGGTGTGGGCCCCCTGACGTGGATTCTTCTTCCAGTATTTTTTATATATTCCAAAAATAATCTCCGTTGATTTTTAGGTCATTCCAAGAACTTTTATTTCTGCATAACACCATGGCAATTCTGCTGAAAACAATGTCAGTCCGGGTTAGTTCCATTCAAATCATGCAAGTTAGAGTCCAAAACAAGGGCAAAAGTGTTTGGAAAAGTAGATACGACGGAGACGTATCAACTCCCCCAAGCTTAAACCTTTTCTTATCCTCAAGCAATTCAGTTGATAAACTGAAAGTGATAAAGAAAAACTTTTACAAACTTTGTTTGCTCTTGCTGTTGTAAATATGTAAAGCCAGCATTCAACTTTTCAGCAAAGATTATGAACTAACCGCATTCGCAATAACATTTAGGTCTCATGTTTACTCATATCAATGGCATAATCAACTAGCGAGCAATAATAATAAATCTCGGATGACAACACTTTCTCAAAACAATCATAATATGATATAACAAGATGGTATCTCGCTAGCCCTTTTTGAGACCACAAAACATAAATGCAGAGCACCTTTGAAGATGAAGGACTGACTAGACATTGTAATTCATGGTAAAAGAGATCCAGTCAAGTCATACTCAATGTAAACTAATAGTAATGGATGAAAATGATAGCAGTGCTCTCCAACTGCTACTTTTTAATAAGAGGATGATGACTCAACATAAAAGTAAATAGATAGGCCCTTCGCAGAGGGAAGTAGGGATTTGTAGAGGTGCCAGAGCTCGGTTTTGAAATAGATATGAATAATATTTTGAGCGGTATACTTTCATTGTCAACATAACAACCGAGAGATCTCGATATCTTCCATGCTACACACATTATAGGTGGTTCCCAAACAGAATGGTAAATTTTATACCCCCCTCCACCAACAAGCATCAATCCAAGAGTCCCGGGGGAGTTTTGTTTGCAGTTATTTTGATTTGATTTCCATAAAGCATGGGACTGGGCATCTCGGTGGCCAGCCATTTTCTCGTGAGTGAGGAGCGGAGTCCACTCCTCTTGAGAATAACCCGCCTAGCATGGAGGATACAGACAACCCTAGTTGATACATGAGCTATTCAAGCATACAAAACATAATGTTTATTTGAAGGTTTAGAGGTTGGCACATACAAATTTACTTGGAACGGTAGGTAGATACCGTATATAGGTAGGTATGGTGGACTCATATGGAAAAACTTTGGGTTTTATGGAGTTGGATGCACAAGCAGTATTCCCGCTTAGTACAAGTGAAGGCTAGAAAAAGACTGGGAAGCGACCAGCTAGAGAGCGACAACAGTCATGAACATGCATTAAAATTAATCAACACCAAATGCAAGCATGAGTAGGATATAATTCACCATGAACGTAAATATCGTAGAGGCTATGTTGATTTTGTTTCAACTACATGCGTGAACATGTGCCAAGTCAAGCCACTCGAATCGTTCGAAGGAGGATACCACCCTATCATACCACATCACAACCATTTTAATAGCATGTTGGCACGCAAGGTAAACCATTATAAACTCCTAGCTAATTAAGCATGGCATAAGCAACTACAATCTCTAATTGTCATTGCAAATATGTTTCTTTCATAATAGGCTGAATTAGGAACGATGAACTAGTCATATTTACAAAAACAAGAGAGGTCGAGTTCATACCATCTTTCCTCATCTCAATAAGTTCATCATATAATCATCATTATTGCCTTTCACTTGCACGACCGAATAGTGTGGATAATAATAATAGTGCACGTGCATTGGACTAAGCTGGAATCTGCAAGTATTCAATTCATGGGAGAAGACAAGGTAATATGGGCTCTTTGTTAGATCAACAATAATGCATATGAGAGGCACTCAACATTTTCATTATGGTCTTGTCCTCTCGACCCCCAAAGAAAAGAAACAAAACTATTTACATGGGAAAGCTCCCAACAAGCAAAAGAAGAACGAGAAATCTTTTTGGGTTTTCTTTTTAATTACTACTACTACTACAGGCATGGAAAGTAAACTAACTAAAGGCTAAAACTAATTTTTTTGGTTTTTCTTCAGGTTTTTCAAACACACAAGAAGAAAGCTTAAAAGGAAAATAAACTAGCATGGATGATACAATGAAAAAGTATGAGCACCGACAACTAGCATGAGTGTGTGAACATGAATGTAATGTCTGTGAGAGATATGTACTCCCCCAAGCTTAGGATTTTGGCCTAAGTTGGTCTATGCCCATGGATCAAAGTGGCCCTCTCCGGTGTAAGGGGGAGTGTCCTCTGGGTGCCACTGGTTGGCGATCTCCTCCGGTTTCCACTGATAAACTAACTGTCGATAAGGGTCCAGGGGTGGTTCCGGCTCAGGCTCTGGAGTTGGTGTCACGCTCCAGTATGCATAAACGTCCTTCGGCAAAACAAGGTACTTGCCTGAAAATATGTTAAACAAAGAGGGAGCAGGCAAGGTAATAGTCTCAAAGTTATTCTTACCAAAAATTAGTCTATAGTTAAGCAACTTCTTCTTATTCTTAACAATAAAATCATGTGCTATCATGCTCTTATAATCTAGAAAAATATTAGGCAGCAACTTTTCCTCTTTCTCATAATGCCTAATAGGTATGTTAAAGTGTGCAGCAAGGCGCGAAGCAAAGATGCCTCCAAGGATGGGGCCCTTAGTACGGTTCAGGTTTAACCGCTTAGCAACAATAGCGCCTACCTGAAGGTGGTATCTTGAAACAAGGCATGGCGCAGAATAACAATATCAGGAGCACTAAGGTTCCCATAGTTCCCGCGACCAATTAAGCATCTACTAGCAAATATTGAAAAGTAACGTAGAACAGGAAAATGTATGCTAGTGATTCTTGCATCAGAAACTTTCCTTGTTTCCCCTACAACAATCATATCAATAAATCCCTCCACATCATCACGATGTGGTTCCTCTATGCTACCCTCAAAAGGTATCAAACAAACCCGACAAAAATCATGAAGTGACATCTCCTTATGCTCATCATATAAATAAAATTCCACCGAAGGTGGTGAGCTCCTAGCATGGAAATGAAAGTTTTGCACAAAGATATTGGTGAGTAAGAGATATTGTTCGCGTTGGTCGGGGAGGAAGGCGGTGAGGCCTGCATTTTCAGCCAAATAATAAAAATCTTCATAAATCCCGGCCTCTTTCAAGAACTCATCACAAGGCCATTCACATGGCCGAACCTTCGTAGTACGAGGGAGATTATACTTGGACTTCTTTTTCTCTTCACTTTGCTTATCCTTCGAGCTTCGGCTCGACGAGCCCCTCAAAAATCTCTTCATGATTTTCTGAAAATTTCTGAAATTTTTAGTAACTTCAAAATAAAAGTGAACCAAACTCAATAAAATTGATAGCAACTACTCCCAAAAGTGCCTAGAGACTATATCATGCATTAGAACTACTTGGGACCATATAAATTTGACATGCAAGCTCAAGAACAGGGTCACCTAAGCAGCAAAAATTTGCAATAAATAAAGCACTAGAACAAAAACTAATTAGATCATTGGAGGAGTCACATACCAAGGAACAATCCTCCAAAGCAGTTTTGTGAATGGAGCTTTGAGCTAGGAGATCGAAAATGGCAGCAAGAGGAGCAAGAACTCGGGTTTGAGATGGCTAGTGATTTTTCGGGGAGGAAGAAGGAGTGTGTGGTCGCTGGAATAAGTGGAGGGGACCCACGTGGGGTCCACGAGGCAAGGGGGCGCGCCCAGGAGGGTGGGTGCGCCCTCCACCCTCGTGGGCACGTGGCTGCTCCCCCTGCTGTGTTTTCAGTGCCAGATATTCTCAAATATTCTAGAAAAATCATATTTAATTTTCAGGGCATTTGGAGAACTTTTATTTTCGGGGTATTTTTTTATTGCACGGATAATTCAGAAAACAGAAATAAAATAATATTTTTGCTTTATTTAATATAAATAACAGAAAGTAAAAAGAGGGTACAAAGAGTTGTGTTCTAACTTCATCCATCCCATGCTCGTAAAAAGGAATCCACTAACAAGGTTGATCAGGTCTTGTTAACAAACTCATTTCGAATAACATGAAACCAGAGAATTTTCGAATAACACTAGGTTACCTCAACGGGGATATGCACATCCCCAACAATGAAAATATCATATTTCTTCTTGACAGTAGGAAGAGGAAATTCAAAACCTCCAATAGTAATTGTTGAAAATTTCCCAATAGAATTGATACCGTGGACTTGAGGTTGTTTCCTCGGAAAGTGTACCGTATGCTCATTACCATTAACATGAAAATTGACATTGCCTTTGGTGCAATCAATAACAGCCCCTGCAGTATTCAAAAAGGGTCTTCCAAGAATAATAGACATACTATCGTCCTCGGGAATATCAAGAATAATAAAGTTCGTTAAAATAGTAACGTTTGCAACCACAATAGGCACATCCTCACAAATACCGATCGGTATAGCAGTTGATTTGTCAGCCATTTGCAAAGATATTTCAGTAGGCGTCAACTTATTCAAATCAAGTCTACGATATAAAGAGAGAGGCATAACACTAACACCGTCTCCAAGATCACATAAAGCAGTTTTAACATAGTTTCTTTTAATGGAGCATGGTATAGTTGGTACTCCTGGATCTCCAAGTTTCTTTGGTATTCCACCCTTAAAAGTATAATTAGCAAGCATGGTGGAAATTTTAGCTTCCGTTATCTTTCTCTTATTTATAACAATATCCTTCATATACTTAGCATAAGGATTCATTTTAAGCATATCAGTCAAATGCATACGCAAAAAGATAGGTCTACTCATTTTAGCAAAGCGCTCAAAATCCTCATCATCCTTTTTCTTGGATGGTTTAGGAGGAAAAGGCATGGGTTTCTGAACCCACGGTTCTCTTTCTTTATGTGCTTCCTAGCAACAAAGTATCTCTTATCATA
Organism: Triticum aestivum; assembly: GCF_018294505.1. Taxonomy (NCBI): domain Eukaryota; kingdom Viridiplantae; phylum Streptophyta; class Magnoliopsida; order Poales; family Poaceae; genus Triticum; species Triticum aestivum. Next base: position 559,085,300 of record NC_057800.1, on the reverse strand, counting down.
ACATTGATTCTTTGATTGTGGGTTATCAAGATCAATAGCAGGTTCAATTTCTACATCATTATTATTGCTAGGTTGAGCATCAACATGAACATCATCATTAACATTATCACTAGGTTTATTTTCATTACCAGATTGTGTTTCAGCATCATAGATAGAAGCATGCAAAGTCCTATCATTAGGATTCTCAGGTGTATCTACAACAAGTTCACTAGAAGCATGCAAAGTCCTATCATTTTTCTTTCTCTTCCTTTTGGAAGGACTAGGTGCATCTATAGTAGTTCTCTGAGCATCAATTCTCTTAGGATGGCCCTCGGGATACAAAGGCTCCTGAGTCACTTTACCTCCTCTAGTTTCAACTCTAACAGTAAAGTCATTATTCTTACTATTCAATTCATTGAGCAAATCATTCTAAGCTTTAAGTACTTGTTCTACTTGAGTGGTAACCATAGAAGCATGTTTACTAATAAGTTTAAGTTCACCTTTAACACTAGTCATATATTCATTCAATTGTTCAATCATATAAGCATTGTGTTTCAGTTGTTTACCAAAATAAGCATTAAAATCTTCTTGCTTGACCATAAAGTTGTCAAATTCATCCAAACATTGGCTAGCAAACTTAGCAGGAGGGATTTCAGCTTTATCATATCTATAGAGCGAGTTTACCTTTACTACCTGTGTTGGGTTATCGAGATCATGTGTTTCTTCAATAGGTGATGAATTAAGACCATGTATTTCTTCAACAGGAGGTAAATTCTTAACATCTTCAGCTTTTATACCTTTTTCTTTCATAGATTTCTTTGCCTCTTGCATATCTTCAGGACTGACAAATAGAATACCCCTTTTCTTCGGAGTTGGCTTAGGAGTTGGTTCAGGAAGTGTCCAATTATTTTCATTAGTCAACATATTATTCAATAGCAATTTAGCTTGATCAACAGTTCTTTCCCTAAAAACACAACCAGCACAACTATCCAGGTGGTCTCTAGAAGCATCGGTTAGTCCATTATAAAAGATATCAAGTATTTCATTTTTCTTGAGAGGATGATCACGCAAAGCATTAAGTAATTGGAGAAGCCTCACCCAAGCTTGTGGGAGACTCTCTTCAATTTGCACAAAATTATATATTTCCCTTAAAGCAGCTTGTTTCTTATGAGCGGGGAAATATTTAGCAGAGAAGTAGTAAATCATATCCCGGGGACTACGCACACAACCAGGATCAAGAGAATTAAACCATATCTTAGCATCACCCTTTAATGATAATGGAAATAATTTAAGGATATAATAGTAGCGAGTTTTCTCATCATTAGTGAACAGGGTAGCTATATCATTTAATTTAGTCAGATGTGCCACAACAGTTTCAGATTCATAGCCATAAAAAGGATCAGATTCAACCAAAGTAATTATATCAGGATCAACTGAGAAATCATAATCCTTATAAGTAATAAAGATAGGTGAAGTAGCATAAGCAGGATCATATTTCATTCTAGCATTCAGAGATTTTTCTTTCAGCTTAGCTAATAGTTTCTTAAGATCACTTCTATCATTGCATGCAAGAAACTCTCTAGCAGTTTCTTCATCCATAACATAACCCTCAGGAACAACAGGCAATTCATATCTAGGGGGAGAATCTTCATCATCACTTTCATCAATATTATCAGTTTCAATAATTTCATTCTCTCTAGCCCTAGCAAGTTGTTCATCAAGAAATTCACCAAGTGGCACAGTAGTATCAAGCATAGAAGTAGTTTCATCATAAGTATCATGCATATCAGAAGTAGCATCATCAATAACATGCGACATGTTGGAATTAATAGCAGAAGCAGGTTTAGGTGTCGCAAGCTTACTCAAAATAGAAGGTGAATCAAGTGTAGAGCTAAATGGCAGTTCCTTACCTCCCCTCGTAGTTGAGGGATAGATTTTGGTTCTTTGATCTTTCAAGTTCTTCATGGTGACAAGCAGATATAAATCCCAAGTCACTCAAAGAATAGAGCTATGCTCCCCCCCAATGGTGCCAGAAAATAGTCTTGATAACCCACAAGTATAGGGGATCGCAACAGTTTTCGAGGGTAGAGTATTCAACCCAAATTTATTGATTCGACACAAGGCGAGCCAAAGAATATTCTCAAGTATTAGCAGTTGAGTTGTCAATCCAACCACACCTGGAAACTTAATATCTGCAGCAAAGTATTTAGTAGCAAGGTAATATGATAGTAGTGGTAATAGTAGCAAAAGTAATATTTTTGGTTTTTGTAGTGATTTTAACAATAGCAACGGAAAAGTAAAAAAGCGAGGAACAATATATGAAAAACTCGTAGGCAATGGATCGGTGATGGAGAATTATGTCGAATGCGATTATTCATGCAACAGTTATAACATAGGGTGACACAGAACTAGCTCCAATTCATCAATGTAATGTAGGCATGTATTCTGAATATAGTCATACAGGCTTATGGAAAAGAACTTGCATGACATCTTTTGTCCTACCCTCCTGTGGCAGCGGGGTCCTATTGGAAACTAAGGGATATTAAGGCCTCCTTTTAATAGAGTACCAGACCAAAGCATTAACACATAGTGAATACATGAACTCCTCAAACTACGGTCATCACCGGGAGTGGTCCCGATTATTGTCACTTCGGGGTTGCCGGATCATAACACATAGTAGGTGACTATAGACTTGCAAGATAGGATCAAGAACTCACATATATTCATGAAAAGATAATAGGTTCAGATCTGAAATCATGGCACTCGGGCCCTAGTGACAAGCATTAAGCATAGCAAAGTCATAGCAACATCAATCTCAGAACATAGTGGATACTAGGGATCAAACCCTAACAAAACTAACTCGATTACATGATAAATCTCATCCAACCCACCACCGTCCAGCAAGCCTACGATGGAGTTACTCACGAACGGCGGTGAGCATCATGAAATTGGTGATGGAGGAAGGTTGATGATAACGATGGCGACATATTCCCCTCTTCGGAGCCCCTAACGGACTCCAGATCAGCCCTCCCGAGAGAGTTTAGGGCTTGGCAGCGGCTCCATATCTTAAAACGCGATGAATCCTTCTCTCTGATTTTTTTCTCCCCGAACCCGAATATATGGAGTTGGAGTTGAGGTAGATGGAGTGTCAGGGGGCCCACGAGGCAGGGGGCGCGCCCCCACCTCATGGACAGGGTGTGGGCCCCCTGACGTGGATTCTTCTTCCAGTATTTTTTATATATTCCAAAAATAATCTCCGTTGATTTTTAGGTCATTCCGAGAACTTTTATTTCTGCACAAAAATAACACCATGGCAATTCTGCTGAAAACATCGTCAGTCCGGGTTAGTTCCATTCAAATCATGCAAGTTAGAGTCCAAAACAAGGGCAAAAGTGTTTAGAAAAGAAGATACGATGGAGACGTATCATAGTCCTATTATCTTTTTGAATTCTCCAAACTACACTATATCGGAGAAATTTTCTCTTATTAAGGATTATGTTGATGGGTTGCATTTTACCGTTGCACATGATGATTTTGATGAATGTAATATACATGTGCTTGCTGCTCCTACTTGCAATTATTATGAGATAGGAACTACATCTCCACCTCTCTATGTTTCCAACACGATAAAATTGCAAGAAACTGTTTATACTATGCATTGGCCTTTACTATGTGTGCATGAATATTTTTTTATGACATGCCTATGCATAGGAAGAGAGTTAGACTTCGTCATTGCTTGATATATGTTGCTTTGTGCTCACTACTAAATTCCAAATCATTGCTAATTCAAATTGGTTTTGATATACCTTGGGATCCGGGTGGATCCATTACTTGAGCACTATATGCCTAGCTTAATGGCTTTAAAGAAAGCGCTGCCAGGGAGACAACCTGAAAGTTTTAGAGAGTCATTTATTTCTGTTGAGTGCTTTTATAAAGTTTAAAAACAAAAAATAAAGAGGGGAACCTAAAACTTTTTCAAAAAGAAAAGCGGAGGTGAAAAAGACGAGCATTGTTAAAATGGGAGCTAGCCTTCAACTTTGTTCATGCCCATGGAAACTTTGTGACCCTTGATTACAAAAACTTTTCAACAAAAATAATTATTCCCTTGTACAATTCCTTTGTATTATAAAAATAATGTGCCAAGATTTGCCTTTAGGATGTTTACATTGCTTGTTGGTTTGTGCGGTGCAGAACAGAAACTTTGGCTGTAGTGCGCGATTTTACATTTTTTACTGGAACGTCAAACGGTTCTGAAACTTTTTTCACTGTCTTTCTATACAAATTGTTTATTTTTGCAAATTTTGGAAGAATGTTTTTAGTACCAGAGGTATGGTTAATGTTCAGATTACTATAGACTGTCCTGTTTAAGACAGATTCTGTTTTTGATGCATAATTTGCTTGTTTTGATGAAACTAACAATTTCTATCAGTGGATTAAGCCATGGAAAAGTTATATTACAGTAGCTACAATGAAAAAACAAAATATGGATTGGTTTGCAACAGTACTTAGAGTAGTGATTTGCTTTATTACACTAATGGATCTTACCGAGTTTTTTGTTGAGTTTTGTGTGGATGAAGTGTTCGAAGATCAAGCAGGTCTCGATGTGAGTAGAAGGAGGAGAGGCAAGAGCTCAAGCTTGGGGATTACCAAGGAACCCCAAGTAAATATTCAAGGATACTCAAGCGTCTAAGCTTGGGGATGCCCCGGAAGGTATCCCATCTTTCTTCAACAAGTATCAGTATGTTTTTGGATTCATTTCGTTCATGCGATATGTGCAAATCTTGGAGCGTCTTTTGCATTTAGTTTTCACTTTTCTTTTATGCACCATGCTGGTATGAGATAGTCTCTAGTTGATTTATATAACTCTCATTGCACTTCACTTATATCTTTTGAGTATGGCTTTATAGAATGCTTCATGTGCTTCACTTATATCATTTGAAGTTTGGATTGCCTGTTTCTCTTCACATAAAAAACCGCCATTTATAGAATGCTCTTTTGCTTCACTTATATTTGTTAGAGCGTGGGTATATATTTTGTAGAAATAATTAAACTCTCTTTCTTTACTTATATCTATTTAGAGAGATGACAGGAATTGGTCATTCACATTGTTAGTCATAAAATCCTATGTAAAACTTGTTGATCACCGAATATGATATGTTTGGTTCCTTGCAAAAGTTTTGCGATATAAAGGTGGTGATATTAGAGTTGTGCTAGTGGGTAGTTGTGAAATTGGGAAATACTTGTGTTGAGGTTTGCAAGTCCTGTAGCATGCACGTATGGTAAACATTGTGTGACAAATTTGAAGCATGGGGTGTTCTTTGATTGCTTTCCTTATGAGTGGCGGTCGGGGACGAGCGATGGTCTTTTCCTACCAATCTATCCCTCTAGGGGCATGCATAGTAGTACTTTGCTTCGAGGGTTAATAAACTTTTGCAATAAGTATATGAGTTCTTTATGACTAATGTTGAGTCCATGGATTATACGCACTCTCACCCTTCCATCATTGCTAGCCTCTTATGTACCGTGCATTGCCCTTTCTCACCTCGAGAGTTGGTGCAAACTTCGCTGGTGCATCCAAACCCCGTGATACAATATGCTCTATCACACATAAACCTCCTTATATCTTCCTAAAAATAGCCACCATACCTACCTATCATGGCATTTCCATAGCCATTCCGAGATATATTGCCATGCAACTTCCATCATCATCATATACATGACTTGAGCATTTATTGTCATATTGCTTTGCATGATCGTAAGATAGCTAGCATGATGTTTTCATGGCTTGTCCGTTTTTTGATGTCATTGCTACGCTAGATCATTGCACATCCCGGTACACCACCGGAGGCATTCATATAGAGTCATATCTTTGTTCTAGTATCGAGTTGTAATATTGAGTTGTAAGTAAATAAAAGTGTGATGATCATCATTATTAGAACATTGTCCCATGTGAGGTTATCAAAATAAAAGAGGCCAAAGAAGCCCAAATAAAAAAGAGAGGCTAAAGAAGCCCACCAAAAAAGAGAAAAAAACAAAAAATGAGAGAAAAAGAGAGAAGGGATAATGTTACTATCCTTTTACCACACTTGTGCTTCAAAGTAGCACCATGCTCTTCATATAGAGAGTCTCATTGAGTTATCACTTTCATATACTAGTGGGAATTTTCATTATAGAACTTGGCTTGTATATTCCGATGATGGGCTTCCTCAAATGCCCGAGGTCTTCATGAGCAAGCAAGTTGGATGCACACCCACTTAGTTTCAGTTTGAGCTTTCATATACTTATAGCTCTAGTGCATCTGTTGCATGGAAATCCCTACTCCTCACATTGACATCAATTGATGGGCATCTCCATAGCCTGTTGATTAGCCGCATCGATGTGAGAGTTTCTCCTTTTTTGTCTTCTCCACACAAACTCCACCATCATATTCTGTTTCACCAATAGTGCTATGTCCATGGCTCACGCTCATGTATCGCGTGAGGGTTGAAAAGGCTGAAGCATGTTAAAAAGTATGAACCAATTGCTCGGCTTGTCATCGGGGTTGTGCATGATGGGAGCATTTTGTGTGACGAAAATGAAGCATGGCCAAACTATATGATTTTGTAGGGATGAGCTTTCTTTGGCTACGATATTTTGAGAGGACATGATTGCTTTATTAGTATGCTCGAAGTATTATTTTCTTAATGTCAAATGATAGACTATTTCTTTGAATCACCCGTGTCTTAATATTCATGCCATGATTAGATTACATGATTAACATTATGCTAGGTAGCATTCCACATAAAAAATTATCTTTTTTATCATTTACCTACTTGAGGACGAGCAGGAATTAAGCTTGGGGATGCTGATACGTCTTTGTCGTATCTATAATTTTTGATTGTTCCATGCCAATATTATACAACTTTCATATACTTTTGACAACTTTTTATACTATTTTTGGGACTAACATATTGATCCACTGCCCAGTGCCAGTTCCTGTTTGTTGCATGTTTTTTGTTTCACAGAAAATCCATATCAAACAGGGTCCAAACGGGATAAAAACTAACAGAGATTTTTTGGAATATATGTGATTTTTGGGAAGAAGAATCAACGCGAGACGATGCCCGAGGGGGCCACGAGGCAGGGGCGCGCCCTGGGCCCTCGTGGCCACCCTGTAAGGCGGTTGGTGCCCTTCTTTCGCCGCAAGAAAGCTAATATCCGGATAGAGATCGTGTCCAAAATTCAGCCCAATTGGAGTTACGGATCTCCGGGAATTTAAGAAATGGTGAAAGGGAAGAATCACGGAACGCAAAAACAAAGAGAGACAGAGAGACAGATCCAATCTCGGAGGGGCTCTCGCCCCTCCCACACCATGGATACCATGGACCAGAGGGGAAACCCTTCTCCCATCTAGGGAGAAGGTCAATGAAGAAGAAGAAGAAGGAGGGGTGCTCTCTCCCCCTCACTTCCGGTGGCGCCGGAGTGCCACCGGGGCCATCATCGTCACCGCAATCTACACCAACAACTTCACAGCCATCATCACCAACTCTTCCCCCCTCTATGAAGCGGTGTAACCCCTCTTTTACCCGCTGTAATCTCTACTTAAACATGGTGCTCAACGCTATATATTATTTCCCAATGATGTATGGCTATCCTATGATGTTTCAGTAGATCCGTTTTGTCCTATGGGTTAATTGTTGATCGTGATTGGTTTGAGTTGCATGTTGTATTATTGGTGTTGTCCTATGGTGCTCTCCGTGTCGCGCAAGCATGAGGGATCCCCGCTGTAGGGTTTGCAATATGTTCATGATTTGCTTATGGTGGGTGGCGTGAGTGACAGAAGCACAGACCCGAGTAAGTAGGTTGTTTGCGTATGGGAGTAAAGAGGTCTTGATGCCTGATAATGCTATGGTTGGGTTTTACATTAATGATCTTTAGTAGTTGCGAATGCTTGCTAGAGTTCCAATCATAAGTGTATATGATCCAAGAAGAGAAAGTATGTTAGCTTATGCCTCTCCCTCAAATAAAATTGCAATAATGATTACCGGTCTAGTTATCGATTACCTAGGGACAAATAACTTTCTCGTGACAACAAGCTCTCTACTAAAACTAACTTAGTTGTGTCTTCATCTAAACAGCCCCTAGCTTTTATTTACGCGCTCTTTATTATCTTGCAAACCGATCCAACAACACCTACAAAGTACTTCTAGTTTCATACTTGTTCTAGGTAAAGCGAACATTAAGCGTGCGTAGAGTTGTATCGGTGGTCGATAGAACTTGAGGGAATATTTGTTCTACCTTTAGCTCCTCATTGGTTTCGACACTCTTACTTATCGAAAGAGGCTACAATTGATCCCCTATACTTGTGGGTTATCAGTCACAAACAGCCCTAGAGTTCATACTAAAATAACACCTTAAGATACACATTAACCAAAACCCTAATGTCACCTAGATACTCCAATGTCACCACATGTATCCACGGGTTTGATAATACAATATGCATCACACAATCTTAGATTCATCTATTCAAACCAACACAAAGAACTTCAAAGAGTGCCCAAAAGTTTCTACCAAAGAGTCAAGATGAAAACGTGTGCCAACCCCTATGCATAAGTTTACACAGTCACTGTTGGGGATATAGCTATTGAGTTAACCCACCCAGGAGGGCCGGGTTATACTTCTGGCGACTCACAAGATAAAGCCCATGAAGGAATCGAAGATGGCGGTTCATGAGGATGACTTATGAAGAGCCCAAGGCCCAAAGGCGGCTTAAGGCCCGTAGGTGTAAACCGCCATATGTATGTGACTTGTATTATAAGGCAATTGTAATTAGGTCACCGGACCGGACATGTTTATGAGCCGGCCGAGACTCTGTAAGCCGGCAGGCGTCAACCTTAGTATATAATGGGACAACCCGGCGGCGAGTTAGGGAGACAGACAACAAATCGAGAACTAGGTCAAGCGTAATCGCTCCCTAGTAATCGGAACCTAAGCAATACCACCTCTAATTGGACTAGGCCTTTACCTTCATCGCAAGGGGCCGAACCAGTATAAACTCTCGTGTCCTTTGTCCCGTTTAACCCCTTTAAGCTAACCTAGTGCGATGACTCCACGACTAAGTCCACACACTAGGACATCTTACGTGAAAATTCCATGATAGTTGGCGCCCACCATGGGGCTAGCGCATGGTGGTTTCGAGTTCTTACAGGGCAGCTTCGAAGGGATCAAGGGATACGCTATGGGCCGTATGACCAAGAGTCGTCGCGGCAAGCTCTACATCGACGATGCAGGCTGGGGCCCCGAGGCCGGCTCAGTTGAGTACGGGTACCAGGTCCCCTTTGGCGGAATCCATGTCTTCATCGGCAAGATCGGCGAGCCGGGCACGGAGCCGGACATCTGCACTGACATCATCGAGACGACTCAGCGTGCATGACCCACCCAAGTTCAACCCGCCGTGAAACGTGCCTTTGTTGGATTTATCCACGGAGCTGAGTTGGAAGGATCCATGTCTGGTGGTGAGACGACCATTTATTCTGATGGTGAGTCGTCCACGGGAGAGACTACTTCATTGTACCAATTACAAGACGGCAGGCTTGGGGGCTGTTCCGATGGCGATAGTATTCGGGACCCCTATGAGTCGCCGAACCGAGTTGCGATCTTTATGGCCGGAACACAGTCAGTGCAAAATTCTTCAACAGCAGCAGCAATGATTTCCGGGTTAGCAGCGGCAACGACAGCCGGGGCAGGAGGCTCTGCGCGCCCGCCGGCTCATGTTTTGTCCGACTTATTAGACGCTTTGACAACACTGCGGACGGTGGTGGTTAACCCGACGAACCAAGATCAGCACAATGCGAAAGTCGCAAAATTGCGAGATCAGATAGCCCAAGCCACGAAAGACCTGGCAGCTGAGGACACTAGGATGGCCACATAGCAGGCTACGTTGGATGCTCACGCGCAGTGGATTCAGTCGGAGTCTTTTCGGCTCATGCTAGATCAGAACGCCTCAAACAAAGTCATGAGGAGGAGGCATCAGAGTCGTCTGCCTTCGGTCTATGAGGCAAGAAATCTCTTTAATACGCTTGGAGTGGGGACCAGTAACCCGGTAGGGGTAAACCGGGTTGAAGCACCTGGGACGGGAACGTCGGCTCAGCCGCTCACGATGGACCCGCTTCGCCAGAACAATATTCCACCACAGCACGAGCCGATGCCAGCGGGTCATTACTCTAACCCTTTGGATAACATGATCGCTGCGGCATCATGATTAGCAGCTCTCCCAGTTGAAGGCGAGTCACCAGCAGCAGTTGAAACGCGAAGGGCTAGAGAGCTACTTCAGACTACATTGGTTCAGCAGCAGGCTTATTCTTACAGCCGTGAGAGAATCCATTCAACCCCCCGCCCAAGCCGAAGTTATAGCATACACATGGATTCCCTAGCAGTGTCAAGCAGTGAGCGACGTCGTAACCCGCCCCATGGACATGACCCACCTCGTAATACTCAGGCTCTGATAGATCAGGATAGAGCACGTCGGGAGGTTGAGTTGGTGGTTCAGTACGCGGCTCATCAGCCCTCACTAGTTTATCCGACAACTTCGTTGTAAGCAGGCGTGACCTCCCGAAGCACGGGTGTACCCTATTTAGTGCCGACTCTACGTAATGAGTGTCTACCCAAGGATTTCAAAGGACCTCGTAAGGTGCCTAACTACACAGGCGACTTACCCCCTGAGGCATGGATTGAGAGTTACGAGATGGCCATCGAACTGTTGAAGGTCAGCGATGCCGCGTGTGCGTACTTTACCATGATGCTGGATGGGACCGCCCGTACTTGGTTAAAGGACTACCTGCCAACTCCATTGGGCATGGGCCGAGTTAAAAGCCTGATTTATCCAGAATTTTAAGGATACGTGTAAGCAGCCCATGTCGATCGTGGATTTGGATGCCTGCGCCCAAGAGGAGGGCGAGTCAACGACACATTGTGTGCACCGGGTTAAGGCCATCCTACACTCATCAGATAACATCAATGCTGGCTCAACAGTCCTTGTGTTGGAGAAAAACTGCCGTTTTGTGCCTCTTAAATAGAAGTTAGGGCGGCTTAAGCGCCATTGCAATGATATGGGGGAGCTGATGGCGGCTCTAATTAAATATGCTGACTCTGATGGTACCAAGGACCCCGAGTCTGATGATGACAAGCCGGGATAGGGAAAGAAAAGTGGCAACACTAGAAACCAACATCATAACCCGACGACTTAGGGGAGTAATGGTAAACGTAAGATTGATAATAATCCAGATTTTGTGGCCAATACCAACACGCAGAACAATGGTCAGCATCGTAAGGGAAAGCCACCTCCTTGGGCAGGAGGGTCAGGTATAAATCTGGAGCAGATGTTGAATCAGCTCTACCCAAAGCATGGCTCGCGGGACAGGCCATCTACGCATCTTTGGAAAGACTGCTACGTTATGAAGGATTTCAAAAATTCTGACTTGTTCCAGTACAATCATGGACCAGGTGGCGACTCAAGTTCCGGTTCTTATGGTCCGGGTCATGGTGGTGGCGGCTCTAACTCTGGTTTGTAGGGTCACCAGGGTAACCAAGGTAATCAGGGAGGTTTTCATCAACAGCCTGGTCCGAGGAGTCAGCAACAACAATCTAGGTATCAGAGTAACCCGAAACAGTTGAATAGTGGGCAGTACCACGTCTTCACCACAAGTTTATGCAAGCGGGATCGGAAGCTTCATAAAAGGGCAGTGAATGCCGTTGAGCCGGCAGTTCCCCGTTACTTGTGCTGGTTGGAGCAACCCATTGTGTGGAGCCATGAGGATCACCCGCACCAGGTTGATAATCCGGGTCACCTGACTTTGGTGGTAGCACCCCAAGTTGGAGGATATAAATTCACCAAAGTACTAATGGATGGAGGTAGCAGCATAAATATCCTTTATTATGACACCTTCCGTCGCATGGGGTTAACCGATAAAAATCTTAAGCCATCAAACACTATTTTTCACGGTGTGGTGCCTGGTAAGTCAGCATAGCCAGTTGGGAAAATAGCGCTGGAGATTGCATTTGGGGATGATCATGATTCCAGATCTGAGACGTTGACCTTTGAAGTAGTAAAAATCAAGAGTCCTTATCATGCTTTGTTTGGCAGGCCGGCTTATGCTAAGTTCATGGCAAGACCTTGTTATGTTTATCTACAGCTCAAAATGCCAGGTCACAAGGGGTCCATTATGGTACATGGAAGCCGGAAGATAGCTTTGGAGTGTGAGGAAGGTGATGCAGCCTATGATGAATTGGTCTGCGCAACACAGGAGTTGAAGTTTTACAAAGATAATGTTGACGCGGCTGACATGACGTCTTTGAAAAAGCCAACTATGGAGCATGACATGGCGTTGAAGTTTAAATAGATGGATGACACCAAGCTAGTTTACTTTGTTCCTGGCGATTCATCTAAGCAGTTCAACATCAGCGCTAATCTGGATCCAAAATAGGAAAGCGTGCTCATCGAGTTCATCCCTGAGAATCGGGACATTTTTGCATGGAAGCCTTCTGACATGCCAGGTGTACCGAGGGAACTCGCTGAGCACAGTCTTAACATTGATCCAAAGTTTAAGCCGATGAAGCAGTTTCTCCGTAATTTTAATGAAGAGAGGCGAAAGGCCATTGGTGAAGAAGTGGCCCGACTCTTGGCGGCTGGGTTCATTATTGAAGTTTTTCATCCTGAGTGGTTGGCTAACCCGGTGTTGGTACTTAAGAAGAATGGCACTTGGCGTATGTGTGTAGATTACACGGATTTAAACAAGGCTTGTCCGGCTGATCCTTTTGCTCTTCCTCGTATTGATCAAATTATTGATGCTACGGCGGGTTGTGAGCTTTTGAGTATTTTGTATGCTTATTCTGGTTATCATCATATCAAAATGGTAGTTAAGGACCAGGAGAAGATAGCTTTTATCACTCCCTTTGGAGCCTTCTGTTATGTGTCTATGCCTTTTGGGCTCAAGAGTGCCCAGGCGACTTACCAGCGATGTGTGCAGAATTGTCTTCATAATTAGATTGAGCGCAATGTTCATGCTTATGTGGATGACATTGTGGTGAAATCCAGAAAGAAGGAAACGTTGGTAGACGATTTGAAGGTGACCTTTGATAATCTCCAGGTTTATAAGATGATGCTTAACCCGGCCAAATGCGTTTTTGGTGTGCCGGCAGGCAAGCTCTTGGGTTTTTTGGTTTCTAACAGAGGCATTGAAGCTAATCCGGAGAAGATCAAAGCCATTACTTCTTTGGCTAAGCCGGCGTGTGTTAATGATGTTCAACGTCTGGTGGGTCGTATTGCGGCTCTAAGCCGGTTCATAAGCCGGTTGGGAGAGAAGGCTATCCCTCTGTATCAGATGATGAAAAAGACAAATAATTTTGTCTGGAGTGATGCCTCTAATGCAGCATTTGAGGACTTGAAGAAGCAGTTGGCTGAGCCGCCCGTTATTGCTGCTCCTATTGATAAGGAGCCGTTGTTGTTGTATGTGGCTGCTAATGCCCGGGCTGTCAGCGTAGCTATTATGGTGGAACAGAAGGAGGCAGGCAAGGAATATCTGGTTCAGAGGCCGGTTTACTACATCAGTGAGTTTCTCATTGAGTCCAAGCAGAGGTATCCGCGCTGGCAGAAACTTGTATATGGGGTGTTCATGGCCAGTCGAAAACTTAAGCAGTATTTTTTGGGTCATCCCATCACTGTGGTTAGTTCTGCTCCCTTGGCGGATATTATTCAAAATAGAGAAGCCACAGGTCGGATAGTCAACTGGGCCATTGAGCTTGGACCTCATGGTTTGAAGTATATGCCTCACACGACCATCAAGTCTCAAGCACTGGTGGATTTCATCAATGACTGGATAGAATTGCAGATGCCTGAAGAAAAGCCAGATAACACGTATTGGACTATTCACTTTGATGGGTCCAGGCAATCGGAAGGCTCGGGGGCTGGAGTTGTGCTAGCTTCCCCTCGAGGTGATAAATTTTGTTATGTTCTCAGGTTGATGTTCCCTTGTACTAACAATGCAGCTGAATATGAGGCTTTTCTCCACGGTCTTCGGATGGCTAAGGAGATGAACTTAAGCCGGGTGAGGTGCTTTGGTGACTCAGATTTGGTAGCTCAAGAAGTTTCTGGTACTTGGGATTTTAAGGATCCACTCATGGCGGCTTACCGTCGAGAGGTTGATGCCGTTACGGGTCACTTCAAGGGTTATCAGGTTGAGCATATTGATCGAATGAAGAATGAGGCGGCTGATGCTTTAAGCCGGCTAGGCTCTCAGCATAAGCCAGTGCCACCTAATACTTTTTTAGATATTATGCATAACCCCTTCGTCAAGTTGCCTACAGAAGAAGACCTTGCTATTCCTGACCCAGAAGCACAATTGGTGGCGGCTCTTCATGTAATTCCTGATTGGACAGTTCCATATTTGGCTTATATGACCCAGGGCGAGTTACCTGAGGATGAAACTTTGGACAGGCAGATAACTCGGCGGTCCAAGTCAATGACCATTGTCTACCGAAGAGTCAAGATGAAAACGTGTGCCAACCCCTATGCATAAGTTTACACGGTCACATAACCCGCAAGTTGATCACCAAAACATACATCAAGTAGATCACGTGAATATCCCATTGTCACCACAGATAAGCACATGCAAGACATACATCAAGTGTTCTCAAATCCTTAAAGACTTAATCCAATAAGATAACTTCAAAGGGAAAACTCAATCCATTACAAGAAGGTAGAGGGGGAGAAACATCATAAGATCCAACTATAATAGCAAAGCTCGCGGTACATCAAGATCGTGCCAAATCAAGAACACGAGAGAGGGAGAGATCAAACACATAGCTACTGGTACATACCCTCAGCCCCGAGGGTGAACTACTCCCTCCTCGTCATGGAGAGCGCTGGGATGATGAAGATGGCCACCGATGATGGTTTTCCCCTCCGGCAGGGTGCCGGAGGGGGTCCCAGTTGGTTTTTCATGGCTACAGAGGCTTGCGGTGGCGAAACTCCCGATCTTGGTTCTGTTCTAGAGGTTTGGGGATATATATGAGGTGTTGGTGTCGAGAACAAGTCAGGGGAGTCCACGAGGGGCCCACAAGGTCGGGGGCGCGCCCTAGGGGGGGGCGCCCCCACCCTTGTGGTGGCCTCGGGACTCCTCTGGTGCATCTCTGGTACTCTGTGGGCTTCCTTTGGTCCATAAAGAATCGTCGTAAAGTTTCAGGTCAATTGGACTCCGTTTGATATTCCTTTTCTGCGAAGCTCAAAAACAAGGGAAAAACAAAAACTGGCACTGGGCTCTAGGTTAATAGGTTAGTCTAAAAAATCATATAAAATAGCATATAAATGCATATAAAACATCCAAAACAGATAATATAATAGCATGGAACAATAAAAAATTATAGATACGTTGGAGATGTATCAAAGGAGTAGATGGTATTATTATACGTTGTGTACCTGAGCATGAACATGGACAAATCTTACGGAAATGTCACTCCGAAGCATATGGAGGACATTATGCTGGAGAGAAAACTGCTCAGAAGGTATTGCAATCTGGATTTTATTGGCCTACTCTCTTCAAGGATGCCCGTAAGTTTGTCTTATCTTGTGATGAATGTCAAAGAATAGGTAATATCAGTAAGTGTCAAGAAATGCCTATGAATTATTTACTTAACATTGAACCATTTGATGTTTGGGGATTCGATTACATGGGACCTTTTCCTTCCTCTAATGGGTATACATATATTTTGGTTGTTGTTGATTATGTTACTAAGTGGGTAGAAGCTATTCCAACTAGTAGTGCTGATCACAACACCTCTATTAAAATGCTTAAGGAAGTTATTTTCCCAAGGTTTGGAGTCCCTAGATATCTAATAATTGATGGTGGTTCACACTTCATTCATGGTGCTTTCCGTAAAATGCTTGCTAAGTATGATGTTAACCATACAATTGCATCACCTTATCATCCTCAATCTAGCGGTCAAGTTGAACTTAGCAATAGAGAATAATCTTGCAAAAACTGTCAATGGGTCCCGGAAGAATTGGTCTAAGAAATTAGATGATGCACTTTGGGCTTATAGAACAACATATAAAAATCCTATGGGTATGTCTCCTTATAAAATGGTATATGGAAAAGCATGTCATTTGCCTCTTGAGTTAGAACATAAAGCATATTGGGCAATCAAAGAACTCAACTATGATTTCAAACTTGCCGGTGAAAAGAGGTTATTTGATATTAGTTCATTAGATGAATGGAGAACCCAAGCTTATGAAAATGCCAAGTTATTTAAAGAAAAGGTTAAAAGATGGCATGATAAAAGAATCCAAAAGCGTGAGTTTAAAGTTGGAGAATATGTTCTTTTGTACAACTCTCGTTTCAGATTCTTTGCACGGAAACTTCTCTCAAAATGGGAAGGACCCTATGTTATCGAGGAGGTTTATCGGTCTAGAGCTATCAAAATAAATAATGTCGAAGGTACTAACCCGAAGGTTGTTAATAGGCAACAAATAAAACATTATGTCTCATGTACGCCCATTAATGTTGAAAGTAATATTATCCAAACTTTGACACCGACAGAACACATAAAATAGTCCTTCCGGAAAACTCTAGAATCGTTAAAATTAGGAGGTATGTGATACGAGAAAACGGATTTCGCAAAATCCGCAAAAATATTTCTGTCTGTTTTGGAATATAACAAAAATTAGGAAAATAAGAAACAACCAGGAAGCGTACCCTGATGGGCCCAAGACACCAGGGTGCGCCTGGCTTGCGAGGCCCGCCCAGGTGGGTTGTGCCCTCCTCGGGTACCTTCCGGACTATGTTTTCCTACGGTTTGCTTGTCCCCCAAGGTAAAAAATCTTTATATACCCCCCGAACGTATTGACCACCTTATCACGGAGAAATCTTCTGTTTTCTTTTCCTGTTGTTCCCTCACAGATTCAGTAAGGCTAGCATCATGTCTTCCTCACCCTCCAACAACGGAGAAGAAGACGCAGAGGCGTTTCAGGGAGATCTAAGGAGAGAGGAAGCTAAAGAAGTTGCTATGGAGGAAGAAGAGGAAAATCCTTTTGGGGTTCACTCTCCCCCGTCTGAGAGAGGCACATTGGCGGGTATCTCTACTCATCCGAATCCTCATCAGGCTATGAGATCATCAAATAATCAAGAGGGCCTCGAAGTGCAAGAAGAAATACCACCAAGAAGGCCTCTACACAGGTTACATCGTAAGAAAGCAATTTGATTCACAATTATGGGTTCGTGAATACTCCTCGTAGGCACACACCGTCCAATTGGGACATATCTCTGTAACATCCCAAAACTCTAAATTTTGGAATGTTATATTAAATAAATAGTTTTGATTGATTGTTTGATTGATTGTGTGAAATTGAGTGAAATTTGAAACTATTTGAAAGTTAAATGAGAGGGAATAAAAGGACTTTCTCAAACTTTCACTTTGCATTTTGATCTCCATGAATTCAAATTCTTTTCATCACAAAACCCTGGAGAGAAGATGCCATGACTTCTTCCATTTAAATAAATGTAAGGGGTTTTGAAAAGATTTGAATTTTTATTTGGAATTTTTTTTTCAATTCAGAAACTTTAAACAACTCAATGATTTTCATGAAAGAAGATAAAATGACTTCTTCAAATTAGATGAAATATGAGTTGGGAGTTTAAAAGAATCAAATTGAAAGTCCCTTTGAAATTATTTTCAATTTGGAGTTATTTGGGTTTTATTCAAATTATGTTTCTCCAAAAATAAAATAGATGGAAATTAGGGTAAATGATTCCCTACATTAGAAAATTGGAGAGAAATAAACTTGAATTTATTTTGGTATTTTTAAAATGATTTTTATGAGGTTTTATTGCAGGACAAGCATTGTTTGCTTTACGTAAATTTTTGTGGATTTTATTTGTCACTAGAAAAAATGTTCAAGTTGTAGAAAATATTTTTCTGAAAATTTCGGTATATAATATGCATGTATAAAATATTATTTTTATTTTCTTTATTCATTTTTTCCTTTTTTGTTTCTATTTAAAAAAACTGCGTGTGCAGCTTATAACTATCCGTCGCCCACGGGCGCAACATAGTCAGCAGACAGGCCCGTTACTCTTTTTATTTTTTTGGTTATGCTTAGAAAAAAAATATTATCTTTAGAAATATTTATTTTTCTTAAAAAAAGTAAAAAAAACTACAGTGCGCGCTGCCGGCTGAGCCGCCTAAGGCTTTGGGCCCATACGAGGCGCCTCCCCTTTTCTTTTCTTTTCGTCTATGTTTAGTCCCATATTGCTTAGCCTTTGACCCCTAAACCTCTTTTCCACCTATAAATATAGACCCATATCCTTCAAAAATCATCCGATTCAGGTTAAATCAATATTTTGGTTTGACTAGATTCATTAAAGAAAAATATTTTTCTCCTCTCCGGCGGGACTTCTAAAAATTGTGTCCTCTCTCCAAAGTCGTCTTTTCTCTACCTTATAAAGGTATCTTTCTTTGTTATTTTTCTTTTTATACTTCCGTAATTTATTATTTCTAGACTAGTACGATAGAATAATTAGATTATCAATTAGTCTTTGTATTTATACATTAGACCTAAAATTATTTTAGCCGTAACTATTTTTTTCCGTAAAACAGTTTGGCCCTGATTTTTCAAATAGCCATGAATTTTTACTCATTCATCCAAATTAGATGAAACCAGCGCATATAGTTTTGTCTTGTTTTCACCTATCCAGTGAACCTGTCACATCAACTTTTTAAAATTTTCAAATTTCGAAATTTGTTTAGATTCATATTCAAACTTCTTTTGATCATAACTTGAGTTCCGTAACTCCGATTTAGTTGATTATTTTTTCAAATTGAAGCTCTTGACCTAAACTTTCTGATAAGACCAAATCCACCCAATTTTGGTACTGTTAGAAATTGTTTTCTGTTCGCAAGAGTTATTTGTGTGTTTTCGAACTTTTTTGAGATCTTTTCTTCAATTCTTTTGCATGATTGCTTATGTATGCAATTGCTTGCTCACAATAGATTGACCGGAGTGTGACGAGTAGAACTATCAGGAGTTATGAGTGCAAATCATCTTCATCAACAGTACAAGGCAAGTTCACACTTTGATCATATTTTTTCTACCCAGTTTTTATGCATTAGTTTCACCCTCAAACAGTGCATGAGTAGGATGTGTTAGCATGTGGGTATTTGGGAAGTAGTTGATGAGGTAGGAACCTACTATCTTATATTCAAACCCCTGGGTGTTACTACGTTATGCTTATACTGCTATGCTATGCTCATAGACGTGGTTTGGTTGAGTGTATCCATGATAGATGTGAGAGTTGTTAAATAATGGTTAACTTAAGGTGGCTACTTTAATACACATCTGGGTGGATTGGTTGTGGCACCCTGGGGATACCAGTGGCTTGCCCGGACACCCGGGGAATCCAGTGTTGTCCTAAGAGATCCCGGGGTATCCGTGTGATCATCCTATTGGAATGCCACCCAGGCTCAGAGAGATCATAAGATTATTCATGCCAGAAACTTCCGCGTGCAGCCACAAGCCATTATGGGCTCTGGCATGGTTGAGTAAGTTGTGGGAAACCATTCTATGATGGGCTAGCAGATGTAGGGGATTGTAGGTGTACCGGCCTATCTATCGGTTAAGGTGACCTCTTCGGAAAGACTGTGTCTCGGTCATCCGTTTCTCAAACACCATGCAGTGCGAGAAATACAACGGAGGAGATTGAGTCTTTTGGGGAAAAGTGCGCAAACCTTTGCAGAGTGTACAAACTAATCATGAATAGCCGTGTCCCTGGTTATGGACATCTTGAGTATCTGGTACTTGAATTATTGATTTGATCTCATCACTTTACTTAATTAATTTGTTGGGTTACAATTATTATTTTGGGATTGAGTTGGAGGAGCCTTCTCAATAATTTCAACAAACTATGTAGTTTAATAAAATATATTCCTTTGTTGTAGGGAAAAATTGGCTTTATGCAAAAATTAAACTTAGAGCCTTCACCAACCAAATATGCAAGTAGTGATAGCCATTATTCAGCATTACTCTACAGTGTGAAATTGCCAGTACATTCAATGTACTGACCTACATGGCTGCAATGTCTCATGTTGCGGGAATCTTACGACCAGTAAGTGATACATTAGGGTTATGATTTCTACACTCAACTTTGCCGTTGGTGTGATGGGAATCCACAACCTTGTTGTTACTTGCGCTATTTGGATTGAGGTAATAGTATTTACGTTACTTATTACATGTGATTTACCTCTGTTATAAATCCTTGAGTATTGTGTGTGTCACCATACCGATCCAGGGATGACACTTAAGCACAGAGACTTGATCCATTCGGGTCGGGTCGCTACAAGATGGTATCAGAGCACATGTTGACTGTAGGACGTGACCCCTAGAAACTGGCAAGCCCCTAGGAATGATTTTCTCTAAAACCTTATTTTCAAATAGATCTTCTACCTCTCTTCTTTTCTGAGCTTTATCAAATGCTCCCTTTTAGTTAGACTATAGCCCTTTCCCCTTTTGACCACACGAACATTCGACTAATGAGATCACTCCAAGAAGTACAAGATATCGGACAACTAAGACCACTTTGGAATGAAGAGGATTTTACCGAGCATTATAATAATGAAATTACGATGGTTGAAGATTCCGAAGACTAGGGAAATTTGAAGGCTCTGAAGAATTTCCAGATTGGTATGACCTAGGAAGGCTACCCCTATGGAACTTAGCAGACTATTGAAGTTGTCAATACCTGAGATCAAGGTGTGTCGGAGAAAGACCGGAACATGGAGCGTTAAAACTCAAAGTTTTTGTCAAGAAAACCCTAAGGCAGGAGATATCAACTATGGAATTAATGCTCATGGCAATCACCCGCTTATGCTGTTGTCACTATGTTGAGTTAAGCATGCATTTCTTTGAAAAGATTGGACGACAAAAGGGCTAATGGAGCATCTATCAGCAAAAGATGAAGTTTTAACCTTAGCTGGTGTATCACCAGGATCTAGAGTATTACATCAAGAATTTTAAGATGGACCTGCAGGAAGCCGTATTTGAAAAGGAAGCATTTCGTGAAGAACTCAGGACCCAGAAGCAGAAAGTAGCCAAGCTGGAGGAGCAAAACCTCGAGATACCAGAGATTCGTCAGGAACTGAAGGACAGTAGTACCATGGCTCAGGCCAAGTATGTTGAAACCCAGAAGTTTGGAACGTACTCCAGAATATTAAAGGATGCCACGAGAGACTTCACGTCAACAGAAATGATATGGAAAAAGAACTTGAGAAGGACAAGCACGATCGGAAGAAGCCATCGGAGACATGAACAAGGCTTGAAGAGTTTGGCGACTTTGAAGATTTATTGACCTTTAGAAGACCAAACCCATGTTATATACCTATGTTAGATGCGACATTTGTGAGTTGTCATTTGTTTGATGTTTTCCCGACAGCCACAAGTAAAATATGTCTCTTCAAAACTATTGTTTGTATTGTGTGTATCCCTCTCGATCCCTCTTATCTCACACCAAAACCCATGGAACCAATAGAGGATGAATGGAGATGAACTTATATTTCCAACACCGATACGTCAATTGGAGATGGACCGATGGATTCAGAACATGGAAGATCACATGGAGAATAACACTATAGCCAGAAAGGATATGGCCCAGCATGCTCTTCAGTGCTTTGAAAGAGGTGCTGCTACTTGGTGGAGGATGTAGAAAACCATCAATGGATGGCAAAGAGTAACCACTTGGAAAGAATTTAAGTTGACTCTGCAAAGGTCTCGTCTTGTGTCCCAGAAGTTGAAGCCTTATGGAAATGATATGAAGAAACCTTGCGCATGCAAGCTCTATGGAGAAATAAGACACGACCATAAAGAGCACAAGGATGAATGCCCCCATTGTGAAGAAAGTCACCCAGATGAAGAATGCCCAACTAGGCAGATTACTTGTTTCTTGTGTGAAGGGACTACCCACTACCCTGCTCACTGTCACATTTACCCCATGGTACAAAGAACCATCCAACAGAAGAAACAAGAAATGGAAGGAGCCCTCATGGGAATTTTAGGAGAACCTGTGATGAAGAAAGAGGTGGAGGACATACCCAAAGAATACCCAATTAAACCCTGCATCAAGTCATGCTATTCATGTGGAGAAGAAGGACACATCTCCCAAAATTGTCTGAATGGGGATCTGGTAGAATTCCCGACAAAGGAAGTATAGTATGACCCAACGGAAATAGAAGCCCTGATTGGAATGGAAAAATCCAGGAAGAGAAATAGATTGGATTCCAGGAAGGACCTGAGCCATATCACCTGTTTCAGGTGCAAGGAGTCAGGGCACTACTTCAGGGGTTGCCCAAAAAGGAAGCCGAGGACCCAAGGAGATTTCGGAATCACAAGCAAACCTCGAGACTTGTCAGAAGTAATATGTTCCTGTTGTAATGAAGTAGGGCACTTTGCCAGAGATTGTCCCAATGAGGATATCCGTGTTAAATAGTGGAGTTTGTGAGAAATATAGTAGTAGTGGAAACATTTCTTTTACATTGAGGTGTTGAGTTGAGGCATGTGATGGAAATGCAGGAGATTGTAATAATTTGAGAATCAATAAAGATAGCATCGTTTGGTACTGATTTGGATTTTGTGAGTTGTTACTCTATGAAGGAAGATTTTGACCATTTTTGAGGATATGAGAAATACGGTGTATGGAAGTATTTGTGCATTTCAAGGGTGGTAGTACCCTGTGAGGATACTTGACCCCTGGAAAGGATAATGATATTCCACGGAGTGGACTTCAGACAAAATAAGTAAGAGTTTTAACTCGATATATGGGATACCCCAAGGATATGAAGGGATGAAGTACTATTGGATATAGAGGAGGTATAATGTGGGTAATATGGAGCAATTATGATGAGTCTGAGTAATCCGGTCTCAGTTTGGTACAAATAGAAGGAAGGGGGACAGTAAAATTGGATGGATTTAAGAATGCTGGGAAGCTGGATGTTGGAATAATGATCAGTTGCCTCGATAATGTGTTCAAGGTTTACAAGTGATGAGATAGGCCATAACCCACAGGCTTCAGGACCTGCCAAGAAGCAAGCACACTCTTGCTGAAGGAAAACCCCTGGAAGAAGTTACGACTTTATCAACAGGCGATCTTATAGGAGTAACGCAAAACCTGAGAGTTGTGAAGGAACGATAGATCTTTGTTTGGCTTGTAGAATCCATGGATTTATCCGAACTTGGTTCGTCGACAAGAAAAATTCTGCAATGCTTGTGAGGATGACCGAGTGTTATAATGCGAGATTCGCTAAACCATGTACAAGGTAATGATTTTGGCGCGGGATGGATTGATCACCATACCGACTTACTCTTATTATTCGCCTTGTTATATGGGATGGTAAATCCGAGTGACTTACCCATAGTAGAGCGACGACGATCAAAACCTTGTTTGAACCTTAGAATGGTATGGCAATTTTTCCCTTGTACAAAGGCAGTTGTTGCCAATCGTAGGTTATACAGTGAGGTTCAACCCAGACCCATTTCCTGCAGAAGAAACCATAAATTGATGGCCACCATGAGATATCGATAGTTGTTTAGTATGGGCGCTAGACCTGTCAGCTAAGAGGACCCAGTCACAGAAGAATTGTACCAAGATGAAAGGACATAGGAATTGAGGAAAAATGTTATGACACTAATGGAAGAGCCCAGAGGAGGAATTATCCTGAAGATCTGAGAAGATCGACACTGCCAACAAAAAGGATGGAGTATATGAGTTTTGATGGAACCATAACCATGTTTCTAAGGGTGGTAGCACCAGAACCCGTGTGATGATTGATGGATTTTTAGAAGACCCCCAAACCTAACCTATTTCTTGCTAGCCTCTCCGAATCTCGAGGACGGGATTCATTTTAAGGGTGGTAGATTTGTAACCTCCCAAAATTCTAAATTTTGGAATGTTATATTAAATAAATAGTTTTGATTGATTGTTTGACTGATTGTGTGACATTGAGTGAAATTTGAAACTCTTTGAAAGTTAAATGAGAGGGAATAAAAGGACTTCCCCAAAATTTCACTTTGCATTTTGATCTCCATGAATTCAAATTCTTTTCATCACAAAACCCTGGAGAGAAGATGCCATGACTTCTTCCATTTAAATAAATGTAAGGGGTTTTGAAAAGATTTGAATTTTTATTTGGAAATATTTTTTTCAATTCAGAAACTTTAAGCAACTCAATGATTTTCATGAAAGAAGATAAAATGACTTCTTCAAATCAGATAAAATATGAGTTGGGAGTTTAAAAGAATCAAATTGAAAGTCCCTTTGAAATTATTTTCAATTTGGAGTTATTTCGGTTTTATTCAAATTATGTTTCTCCAAAAATAAAATATACAGAAATTAGGGTAAATGATTCCCTACATTAGAAAATTGGAGAAAAATGAATTTGAATTTGTTTTGGTATTTTTCAAATGATTTTTATGAGGTTTTATTGCAGCAGTAACATTGATTGCTTTACGTAAATTTTTGTGGATTTTATTTGACGCTAGAAAAATGTTCAAGTTGTAGAAAATCCTTATCTAAAACTTTCGGTATATAATATGCCTATATAAAATTTAATTTTTATTTTCTTTATTCAGTTTTTCCTTTTTTGTTTCTATTTAAAAAAATTGTGTGGGCACCCTATAACTATTCGTTGCCCACGGGCACAACATAGTCAGCAGACATGCCCATTACTGTTTTTATTTTTTGGTTATGCTTAGAAAAAAATAATATCTTTAGAAATATTTCTTTTTCTTAAAAAAAGTAAAAAAAAACTACGGTGCGGGCGGCCGGCCGAACCGCCTAAGCTTTAGGCCCATGCGAGGCGCCTCCCCTTTTCTTTTCTTTTCGTCTACGTTTAGTCCCACATTGTCTAGCCTTTGACCCCTAAACCTTTTTTCCATCTATAAATATAGACCCATAGCCTCCAAAAATCATCCGATTCAGGTTAAATCAATATTTTGGTTTGACTAGATTCATTAAAGAAAAATATTTTTCTCCTCTCCGGCGGAACTTCTGGAAATTGTGTCCTCTCTCCAAAGTCGTCTTTTCTCTACCTTATAAAGGTATCTTTCTTCATTATTTTTCATTTATACTTCCATAATTTATTATTTCTAGACTAGTACGATAGAATAATTAGATTATCAATTAGTCTTTGTATTTATACATTAGACCTAAATTCTTTTAGCCATAACTATTTTTTCCGTAAAACAGTTTGGCCCTAATTTTTCAAATAGCCATGACTTTTTACTCGTTCATCCAAATTAGATGAAACCAGCGCCTATAGTTTTGTCTTGTTTTCACCTATCCAGTGAACCTGTCACATCAACTTTTTAAAATTTTAAAATTTCGAAATTTGTTCAGATTCATATTCAAACTTCTTTTGATCATAACTTGAGTTTCGTAACTCCGATTTAGTTGATTCTTTTTGCAAATTGAAGCTCTTGACCTAAACTTTCTGATAAGACCAAATCCATCCAATTTTGGTACTGTTAGAAATTGTTTTCTGTTTGCAAGAGTTATTTGCATGTTTTCAAAGTTTTTTGAGATCTTTTCTTCAATTCTTTTGCATGAGTGCTTATGTACGCAATTGCTTGCTCATAATAGATTGACCAGAGTGTGAAGAGTAGAACTATCAGGAGTTATGAGTGCGAATCATCTTCATCAACAGTACAAGGCAAGTTCACACTTTGATCATATTTTTCCTACCCAGTTTTTATGCATTAATTTCACCCTCAAACATTGCATGAGTAGGATGTGTTAGCATGTGGGTATTTGGGAAGTAGTTGATGAGGTAGGAACCAACTGTCTTATATTCAAACCCCTGGGTGTTACTACGTTATGCTTATACTGATATGCTATGCTCATAGACGTGGTTTGGTTGAGTGTATCCATGACAGATGTGATAGTTGTTAAATAATGGTTAACTTAAGGTGGCTACTTTAATACACATTTGGGTGGATTGGTTGAGGCACCCTGGGGATACCAGTGGCTTGCCCGAACACCTGGGGAATCCAGTGTTGTCCTAAGAGATCCCGGGGTATCCGTGTGATCATCCTATTGGAATGCCACCCAGGCTCAAAGAGATCATAAGATTATTCATGCTAGAAACTTTCGTGTGCAGCCACAAGCAATTATGGGCTCTGGCATGGTTGAGTAAGTTGTGAGAAATCTTTCCATGATGGGCTAGCAGATATAGGGGATTGTAGGTATACCGGCCAAACCTAACCTATTTCTTGCTAGCCTCTCCAAATCTCAAGGACGAGATTCATTTTAAGGGTGGTAGGTTTGTAACATCCCAAAATTCCAAATTTTGGAATGTTATATTAAATAAATAGTTTTGATTGATTGTTTGATTGATTGTGTGAAATTGAGTGAAATTTGAAACTCTTTGGAAGTTAAATGAGAGGGAATAAAAGGACTTTCCCAAACTTTCATTTTGCATTTTGATCTCCATGAATTCAAATTCTTTTCATCACAAAACCCCGGAGAGAAGATGGCATGACTTCTTCCATTTAAATAAATGTAAGGGGTTTTGAAAAGATTTGAATTTTTATTTGGAAATATTTTTTTCAATTCAAAAAATTTAAGCAACTCAATGATTTTCGTGAGAGAAGATAAAATGACTTCTTCAAATCATACGAAATATGATTTGGGAGTATAAAAGAATCAAATTGAAAGTCCCTTTGAAACTATTTTCAATTTGGAGTTATTTGGGTTTTATTCAAATTATTTTTCTACAAAAATATAATATATGGAAATTAGGGTAAAATGATTTCCTACATTAGAAAATTGGAGAGAAATAAATTTGAATTTATTTTGGTATTTTTAAAATGATTTTTATGAGGTTTCATTGCAGCAGTAGCACTGTTTGCTTTACGTAAATTTTTGTAAATTTTATTTGATGCTAAAAAATGTTCAAGTTGTAGAAAATCTTTTTGTGAAAACTTCGATATATAATATGCCTATATAAAATTTTATTTTTATTTTCTTTATTCAGTTTTTCCTTTTCTGTTTCTATTAAAAAAACTGCGTGTGCGGCCTATGACTATCAGTCGCCCACAGGCGTAACATAGTCGGCGGACTGGCCCGTTACTGTTTTTATTTTTTCGGTTGTGCTTAAAAAATATCATCTTTAGGAATATTTCTTTTTCTTAAAAAAAAGTTCAAAAAAAATACAGTGCGCGCGGTCGGCCGAACCGCGTAAGGCTTTAGGCCCATGCGAGGCGCCTCCCCTTTTCTTTTCTTTTCGTCTACGTTTATTCCCACATTGCCTAGCCTTTGACCCATAAACCTTTTTTCACCTATAAATATAGACCCATAGCCTTCAAAAATTATCTGATTCGGGTTAAATCAATATTTTGGTTTGATTAGATTCATTAAAGAAAAATATTTTTCTCCTCTTCGGCGGGACTTCTAGAAATCGTGTCCTCTCTCCGAAGTCGTCTTTTTTCTACCTTATAAAGGTATATTTCTTTCTTTTTTTCTTTTTATACTTCCGTAATTTATTATTTCTAAACTAGTACGGTTGAATAGTTAGATTATCAATTAGTCTCTGTATTTATACATTAGACCTAGAATTCTTTTAGCCGTAGCTATTTTTTTCTCGTAAAACAGCTTGGCCTTGATTTTTCAAATAGCCATAACTTTTTACTCATTCATCCAAATTAGATGAAACCAGCGCCTATAGTTTTGTCTTGTTTCCACCTATCTAGTGAACCTGTCACATCAACTTTTTGAAATTTTCAACTTTCGAATTTTGTTCAGATTCATATTCAAACATTTTTTATCATAGCTTGAGTTTCGTATCTCTGATTTAGTTGATTCTTTTTGCGAATTGAAGCTCTTGACCTAAACTTTCTGATAAGACCAAATCCACCCAATTTTGGTACTGTTAGAAATTGTTTTCTGTTCGCAAGAGTTATTTGCATGTTTTCGAAGTTTTCGAGATCTTTTCTTCGATTCTTTTGCATGAGTGCTTATGTTTGCAATTGCTTGCTCACGATAGAATGACCGGAGTGTGATGAGTAGAACTATCACGAGTTATGAGTGCGAATCATCTTCATCAACAGTACAAGGCATGTTCACAGTTTGATCATATTTTTCCTACCCTGTTTTTATGCATTAGTTTCACCCTCAAACATTGCATGAGTAGGATGTGTTAGCATGTGGGTATTTGGAAAGTAGTTGATGAGGTGGGAACCTACTGTCTTATATTCAAACCCCTGGGTGTTACTACGTTATGCTTATACTGCTATGCTATGCTCGTAGACGTGGTTTGGTTGAGTGTATCCATGACAGATGTGAGAGTTGTTAAATAATGGTTAACTTAAGGTGGCTACTTTAATACACATCTGGGTGGATTGGTTGAGGCATCCTGGGGATAGCAGTGGCTTGCCCGGACACCTGGGAATCCAGTGTTGTCCTAGGAGATCCCGGGGTACCCGTGTGGTCATCCTATTGGAATGCCACCCAGGCTCAAAGAGATCATAAGATTATTCATGCTAGAAACTTCCGTGTGCAACCACAAGCCATTATGGGCTCTGACATGGTTGACTAAGTTGTGGGAAACCTTTCCATGATGGGCTAGCAGATGTAGGGGATTGTAGGTGTACCGGCCTATCTATCGGTTAAGGTGACCTCTTCGGAAAGGCTGTGTCTCGGTCATCCGTTTCTCAAACACCATGCAATGCGAGAAATACAATGGAGGAGATCGAGTCTTGTGGGGAAAAGTGCACAAACCTCTACAGAGTGTACAAACTAATCATGATTAGTCGTGTCCTCGGTTATGGACATCTTGAGTATCTGGTACTTGAATTATTGATTTGATCTCATCACTTTACTTAATTAATTTGTCGGGTTATAATTATTATTTTGGGATTGAGTTGGAGGAACCTTCTCAATAATTTCAACAAACTATGTAGTTAAATAAAATATATTCCTTTGTTGTAGGGAAAAATTGGCTTTATGCAAAAAGTAAACTTAGAGCCTTCACCAGCCAAATATGCATGTAGTGATAGCCATTATTCAGCATTGCTCTACAGTGTGAAATTTCCAGTACATTCAATGTACTGACCTACATGGCTGCAATGTCTCATGTTGGAGGAATCTTACGACGAGTAAGTGATACGTTAGGGTTATGATTTCTACACTCAACTTTGCGGTTGGTGTTGATGGGAATCCACAACCTTGTTGTTACTTTCGCTATTTGGATTGAGGTAGTAGTATTTACGTTACTTATTACATGTGATTTATCTCAGTTATAAATCCTCGAGTACTGTGTGTATCAGCATACCGATCCAGGGATGACACTTAAGCACAGAGACTTGATCCATTTGGGTCGGGTCGCTACAATCTCGCCCAAGAGAAAACAGTGCAGGAAGGAACCCCTGGGGGCCGAAAAATAAACACATAATGGCTGAAGTGGAGAAAAACAGTGAGTTACTTCATCAAGCCCTTTGAGAGATTCAAGGTTTCAAGGATCTACTCATGGTTATATTGGAGAATACTACTACACCACCACCTTCTTCATCACCAAAAGAAAACTGAGTATCGGGTATGGGCACTCCCCTTTGCTTCCGTCAAGCTTGGGGGAGGTGCCCTGGTATCGTATCATCCCCACTATCTTTTGCCTTTACTTATCTTAATTCGATCCATAGTTATCTTTTGCTTTAGATGAATAAAATTTTAGTTCGATCCTTTCTTTTCGAGAGTTTGCTTAGTGATACATAATAAACAGAAAGTTTAGTTTGAGTTTAGTTTGAGTTTTTGCTTTCTTTACTTTCTTGTTGGAATAAAAAGAAAGGAAATAATAAAAGGAAAGGAAATAAATCAAGAAGATCATATGCTAATCTTATGGTAGGTGATGACACCACATGAGGAAAAGTATAAGCAGAAAATTTTATTAGAGATTGACAAACATAGCATTGGTCAATGATGCAACTCATGAAAGAATTAATAAGGGAAGAGAAGATTCACATATAAATACACTATCCTAGAAATCTTTTGTGATTGTGAGCCCCCATCAAAATATTATATGCCAAAATTGTTGACGTTGGACAAGGAAGACAACTTAATGATTTATGTTTGTTCATATTCACATAGAAGTCATATTGCCATGGATCCTTTAACATGTGGTGCTTGCCCCCTATCTTTGCTAGCCAAAAATTCCGCACTAAGTAGAGATACTACTTGTGCATCCAAAAACCCTTAAACCCAAATCTTATTTTCAAGTGTCCACCATACCTACCTAAGGATTGAGTCAGATCCTTCAAGTAAGCTGTCATCAATGGAATAAGGCAATAAAAATTGCTTCTAAAAGTGTGAGATCATTTAGTGTAAGAGAAATCGAGTGTTGTACGAACTTGCGACAGTGAAGAATAAAAGCGAGAAACTGCATAATAAAGGCTGCCATCACAAGGGGCAATAGAACGTGATGTTCTTTTGCACTAAGGGGTTGAGCATACAAACAAATGAGCGCATACAACCTTTGCTTCCCTCTGCGAAGGGCCTATCTTTTACTTTTATGTATTTACTTTTATGCAAAGAGTCAAAGTTTTCTCTCCATTCCTTCTTATTTTTCTCCTTTGGCAAGCATCATGTGGCGAGGAAAGATCTAGGCACATATGTCTAGCTGAATATGGGTAGCATGAGTTATTAGTATTGACATCACCCTTGAGGTGAATACGTTGGGAGGCAAAACTATAAGCCCCTATATTTCTATGTGTCTAGTTGAAACGTTTTGCTCATGTGTATACGGTGAGGGTTAGCAATCATAGAAGACTAAATGATGGTTGAGTATGTGGACTTGCCTAAAGGCTCCGATACGTGACCCTTCCTGAAAAGATGATGAATTGTAGTTGCAAAGTTGACTGAGAACATAGTTTGTTGGTTTCTAATAGAGTTTAAGCTTTATACTTCGATAGTGTGATGAATTGTTACTTATTCATGAGAAGTCTATGATAAAATACCTATG
The DNA here is from genome assembly GCF_018294505.1 of Triticum aestivum. Classification (NCBI taxonomy): domain Eukaryota; kingdom Viridiplantae; phylum Streptophyta; class Magnoliopsida; order Poales; family Poaceae; genus Triticum; species Triticum aestivum. The sequence continues at coordinate 559,054,301 of NC_057800.1, read as the reverse complement.
ATAAAAGTTTTATGTTAAAGTTTGTTGTTGTTATAATAATTCACATGATGTTTCTATGTCTGTATTTTGTTTTTATCGACACCTCTCTCTCTCTCTCTCTAAGCATGTGGACATGTTTTTCAATTTCAGTTTTTGCTTGAGGACAAGCGAGGTCTAAGCTTGGGGGAGTTGATACGTCCATTTTGCATCATGTTTTCCTACTATTATTTATGATGTTTTTATGCATAATAATGCATTTTGGAGTAATTCTTATGCCTTTTCTCTCATAATTCGCAAGGTACTCACAAAGAGGGAGAATTTCAGCAACTAGAAATCTGGACCTGGAAAAGCTACGTCGGGCTACCTATTCTGCACAACCCCAAACAAGCTGAAACTTTACGGAGAACTTTTATGGAATATATGAAGAATATTGGAGCAAATAAGTATCATAGGGGTCCGACTAGGTGGGAACAACCCACCTGGGCCACCTGGGCGCACCAGGGAGCCCAGGCGCGCCCTGGTGGGTTGTGCTCACCCAGGCCCACCTCCGGTGCCCATCTTCTGGTATATAACTCATTTTTACCTAGAAAAAAAATAAGGAGAGGACTTTCGGGACGGAGCACCGCTGTCTCGAGGCGAAACTTGGGTAGGAGCACTTTTGCCCTCCGACAGAGCGATTCCGCCAGGGGAACTTCCCTCCCGGAGGGGGAAATCATCATCATCATCATCACCAACAACTCTCCCTACTTGGGGAGGGCAATCTCCATCAACATCTTCAACAACACCATCTCATCTCAAACCCTAGTTCATCTCTTGTGTTCAATCTTGTGACCGGAACTATAGATTGGTGCTTGTGGGTGACTAGTAGTGTTGATTACATCTTGTAGTTGATTATTATATGGTTTATTTGGTGGAATATTATATGTTCAGATCCATTATGCTATTTAATACCCCTCTGATCTTGAGCATGTTTATCACTTGTGAGTAGTTAATTTTGTTCTTGAGGTCATGAGATAAATCGTGTTGCAAGTAATCATGTGAACTTGATATGTATGTGTTCAATATTTTGATAGTATGTATGTTGTGATTCCCTTAGTAGTGTCATGTAAACGTCGACTAGATGATACTTCACCATATTTGGGCCTAAGGGAATGCATTGTGGAGTAGTTATTAGATGATGGGTTGCGAGAGTGACAGAAGCTTAAATCCTAGTTTATGCGCTATTCCGTAAGGGACCGATTGGATCCAAAAGTTTATGCTATGGTTAGGATTTATCCTTAATACTTTTCTCGTAATTGCGGATGCTTGCGAGGGGGTTAATCATAAGTAGGAGGTTTGTTCAAGTAAGAACAACACCTAAGCACCGGTCCACCCACATATCAAATTATCAAAGTAGTGAACACAAATCGAATCGACATGGTGAAATTCCCGTGTACCCTCAAGAACGCTTTGCTTACAATAAGAGACCATTTTGGCATGTCCTTTGCCTCAAAAGGATTGGGCTACCTTGCTGCACTTTTGTTACTATTATCATTACTTGCTCGTTACAAAATATCTTGCTATCAAACTACTCTGTTACTTACAATTTCAGCACTTGCAGACATTACCTTGTTGAAAACCACTTGTCATTTCCTTCTGTTCCTCATTGTGTTCGACACTCTTACTTATCGATAAGAGCTACAATTGATACCCTATACTTGTGGGTTATCAGCATACATGATAGAACCTATGGTTGAGGCATAAGGAATGACTTTCATTTTCTCTCTATCTTTTGCAGTGGTCGGGCTTTGAGTCTGACTCAATTTCACACCTTGTAACACAGGCAAGAACCCTTTCTTTGACGGATCCATTTTGAACTTCTTCAAAACTTTATCAAGGTATGTGCTTTCTGAAAGTCCTATTAAGCGTCTTGACCTATCCCTATAGATCTTGATGCCCAATATATAAGCAGCTTCACCGAGGTCTTTCATTGAAAAATTCTTATTCAAGTATCCTTTTATGCTATCCAAGAATTCTATATCATTCCAATGAACAATATGTCATCCACATATAATATAAGAAATGCTACAAAGCTCCCACTCACTTTCTTGTAAATACAGACTTCACCGTAAGTCTGTATAAAACCATATGCTTTGATCACCTCACCAAAGCTATATTCCAACTCCGAGATGCTTGCACCAGTCCATAGATGGATCGCTGGAGCTTGCTCGCTTTGTTAGCACCTTTAGGATCGACAAAACCTTCTGGTTGCATCATATACTATTCTTCTTTAAGAAATCCATTAAGGAATGCAGTTTTGACGTCCATTTGTCAGATTTCATAATTATAAAATGCGGCAATTGCTAACATGATTCAGACTGACTTAAGCATCGCTATGGGTGAGAATGTCTCATTGTAGTCAACCCCTTGAACTTGTGGAAAACCTTTTGTGATAAGTCGAGCTTTGTAGATGGTGACATTACCATAAATATCTGCCCTCTTCTTGAAGATCCATTTATTCTCAATGGCTTGCCGATCATCGGGCGAGTCCACCAAAGTCCACACTTTATTCTCATACATGGATCCTATCTCAGATTTCATGGTCTCAAGCCATTTATCGGAATCTGGGCTCATCATAGCTTCTTCATAGTTTGTAGGTTCGCCATGGTCTAGTGACATGACTTCCAGGACAGGATTACCGTACCACTTTGGTGCGGAACATGCTCTCACTACTGCAGGATGCTGCTAATGCGACACTACGATCAGAGACCCTTCGACAAAACTGTGTGCGATGCCATAATCGCAAATGGTGGTGTAAAAAAACCGTCACAAAGGTGCAACACATTTGCGATGGAGGATGCATCAAACACGGTTCAGATTTTAGTTGCGTGTGCAATGCAGGGCATATGGTTCGGCTTAGTTAACTATTTGCGACAAGGAGGAACAAAAGAAACAGGCAGCCAGATGAAGGTGTGTGCGATATACAACATACGGTTCACTCGGATGAACTGTTTGTGATTAGGCAACACAAAAGAAATGGGCAACCAGATGAAGGTGTGTGCGATATACAGCTTGCGGTTCACTAGGATGAACTGTTTGCGTTGAGGCAAGAGAACAGAAACAGTTCAATATAACAAGATGTTGTGATACGCCGCAAATAGGTCTGTAATCAGAAATGTGTGCGAATACCGATAATAACAGAAACGGTTCCCTAGTGTGGTCCGTGTTCATCTAATCATCATCTCCTTCTTGTGCTAGCTCGATGTTCCTTCTATGCTAAGTTTCCATTAATTGATGGCGTTTTATGAACATGCCACCATTTCTCGCCATTTCCTCACCTGTTTCCCGCCACCCAGCGATATTGTGCATAGGCGGCGCGTGACGCATGGAGGCGACAAGCATAGCCTGTAGCACATCCACCTTTTCCAAGCATGCCAAACCACCAAAGCATCACCTCTGCCATCAACCTGGTCGACGAGGAAAACAAGCAGGCGCCACGGCCCGTCGAGGACTAGGCACTCCCCGGCAACGCGATGGACGATGTCGTGATGCGCGTCATCGCCAGGGTTGAGCAGACCTTGGGTGCATGGCGCTTGAGCGCCGCGGATCAAGATAGGCATGTCAGCGCCGACAGGCTGCAGCTCGCCGCACAACATGATCGACGGTGCGCCGTAGAGGAAGCTAGGCGCGTCCGCGCCTATAGGCTGCGGCTCACTGCACGGCGAGACCGTTGGAGCGCCACAGAGCGAGAGGCGCGGCACACTGCACAACAAGATCGGATCCATGGCGCTTGCCTGCTGTCGACACGGCGTCGCAGCTGGGTACACGTCCGGTCAGTACCCCCATTCCTCGCTAGGAGTGGAGTGGGCAGAGGCCCTCAGCCCCGTACTTGCACCAGAGGTCAGCTGCGTCGTACTTGCACCGGACGTCCGCCGCACCGTTCGCATGGGTGACACCGTTTGCCTTGTCCGCGGCCTGGTGGATGTCAACGCGTTGGTCCATAGGCTCAACCGCCTCCTTGGCCCAGGTGTCCACCTGGGCGCAGTAGAGGAACATGGCCGTCACATCCTCGAGCTGGTGATCTCCGATGAAATAGCCAACTTGGAGCTCAAGATCGTGCTCCAGATGTACCGCGAGCGTGTCGACCGCTTGGACGAACGCCTGCACGAGTTCAGGCAGAGCCAAGAGCTACCATAGGCGGCAGCTGCTGGTCATGGTCTCATGGACGCGTTTTATTTTGAAAAGTCGTTTCGACGTGGATAGCTATGTATTCACAGCAATCATAGTATTGATCTGTTTATTGCTCTGTTTCAATATGTGTACTCTGTTTTCCATTCTTATATGTTCTGTTTCAATGTGTGTGTATACGCTTTCCATTCTGTATATGTGGATGATAACAGCTACAAAGTGGAATTCAAATTAGTATACAAAAACATATAGAAAGTGGAATTCATAATATATATATAATGTTCATCAGTTTATCACAGAATATATATATATATAATATCATCACATATACGTGATGATACTTAATTACTAGGTACAATGCATAAAATTGAAAACGAACAATACTAAAACTAATAATCCCTCCTGGTGCAAGTATTCTGGCAGCCCCTCCCCAGCAGCTCCCTGGTGCGCAGCGTCTTCCTAGTGCGGAGGCAGTACTCCGCCTCCTCCACCTCACAGCGCTTGACGTACTGATCCGCCTCTTGCTGGCGGACGCGCGCGGCTGATCTTGCCATTTCGTTGGGCACCCACCGGAGCTCCTTGTCGGTGGCACGCTGGAGCTTATCGACCCACCTCCATGTAGCGACGACGCGCCCAGCGCCTATGACCTTCCTCGCGAAGTACCTGTCTTCGTACACCTCCTCGGCACGATGACACACCCGGCCCCAAAGCTCCGCTGCCTCCTTTTTCCAGGCGGCATCACGGGCTTCACAGGGCGCCTGGTACCTGGCTTCCTCCTCCGCCATCTCCTTCTCGAACACCACTTGCCTGGCTTTATCAGCCGGCGACAGCGACTTCCACACACAAAGATTGTACTGGCCCCAAAACCAATCAAAAGTTGGGGGTTCCGGCGCAACCTCGTCCAGCGGCGCATAGGGGTCCTCGTCGCTGCTAATCGAGTGAGCGTCCTCGGGGGGCGGCAACTCCTCGTCGGTGTGTGGGAAGACCGGCGGCGCCATGGCAGAGATTTGAGAGAGAAAGAGAGAGAGAGAGAGAGAGAGAGAGAGAGAGCGAGTGAGGGGAGGATGTAGATGGGAATGCAAGCAGGACGACGTGAGCAAGGTAGTATTTATTGGCGGCCAGAATATAGATCGACGGGGACAGTACACACGCCGGTCGCTGGAATTTATGAGTACTGTAGTTTGAATTACACACGATTCCCGCAGCAAAGTCCGTGTGTGAACATAATAGCCAAAATCCGTGTGTGAACATAATAGCTAACGGTTTCCAATGCAGAACCGTGTCTGATTAATGATCCCCACCATTCACCTACCAAACCTCGAGCCGCGAGATAGACTACCAATCGTGTGGGGCCGGTTATCTTGCCAGATCTTTACATTTTCCTTTTTGAACACCAGATATTTGTTGTCTGATGATTTTTTAACTCGCACACAAGTAAACAAAAAATGATTTTTCAAACCGTTATGGTTAGGCGTTGCATGTAGATGTAGTTCAAATTTGAATTACGGCCATTAAATGGTTAGAAAATCACTTAAATGTCTTTAAAAGGTCAAATGACCCCTGAAATTTTCCAAATTTTCACAAGACAGTTGTATTAGTGCATGTTAAACGTAGAAAAAAATTTGAAGGTCGTAAGAGGAAGCTATCTCCCGTTCGTCATCAAACATGCATTGTTCCCTCTCGGAACCATGAGCCTTCTAGTGAGTTGCTCCGGTTTGTGAGGGGTGTGTGTCCAAACTTCCGTCAAACATGCCAATTTTTTTACCACATCATCTTGGTGGCATGACATTACATCAACCAAGGTTTCATGTGTTTCTGATATTTTTTAATTTTTTGGAATTAAAATGCCATGTCACTCCATGCATACATATGCATGTGTCGGGGGAAACGACACCTACGGGATCACGAGGAATCCCTTTTGCTACGGTTGGCGAGCGCGAGGCTGTGGAAAGAGCGGGATTGAGAGATCAACATGGGGGATTATCCAGGTTCGGGCTGCAAGTGATGCGTAATACTCTACTCCTGCTGGTTCATGTTTATCTGGTGTTCTTGGACTAGCTACAAAGCGTGGAGGGTCCAAAAAATCCGAATCCTCTCTCAGTACACCATGGGCCTCCTTTTATAGTTAAAGGGGCTGCCACAGTGGCACACATGAGGTGGAAAGCTATACAGTAGTCGAGTCTATCTCCTGGCACCATACGACAAACGCATTTAATGTGTTGTCGGCGTGCCCTTCTTGCTTTATTGGGGACGGCAAGGAAGCTCATCCCAGCTGTCTCCGCCTCACCTGGCTTCGACGCGCGTCCAAACTGACGAGGCGTGCAGCGCCACGCTGGCGAGCTGCTGAGTTGGTGCGGTGGCAGAGTCTTCACGAAGATCTGCATGCCACCACGCAGGTGCTTGCCGAGTCGGCCTAGAGGTCCCACGTCGCCATGTAGGTGCTTGCCTAGATGGTGGGCTGGCAGCTGCATGGGAACGACGATGGAGTCTTGGTAGATGCGGGCCTGGCTGCGGCCCCGCGGATGTCTTCGACAAGAGTCTTGCCGGGGCCCCGGCAAGGGTCTTGCCGTGGCATCATGGTCGTCCCCGGCAAGGGTCTTGCCGGGGGTCTCGTGGGTATCCTGGGCAAGGATCTTGTTGAGGATCGTCGTCTTCAGGTTATCATCTAGTCTTGTGTGTTTCTAGTCTCCACAAAGATCTGCATGCCACCATGGAGGTGCCTCCCGAGCCTCGGTTCCAAAGTGGTTGATGGTGTTGGAACTCTTGGGCTCAAGGGTGGCGGTTCTGCTGGTGTTGGGCAAGTTGCCCTGGCACCGGGGCTGTGTGATACGTCTCCATCGTATCTACTTTTTCAAACACTTTTGCCCTTGTTTTGGACTCTAACTTGCATGATTTGAATGGAACTAACCCGGACTAACGTTGTTTTCGGTAGAATTGCCATGGTGTTATTTTTGTGCAGAAATAAAAGTTCTCGGAATGACCTGAAAATCAACAGAGAATATTTTTGGAATATATAAAAAATATTGGCGAAAGAATCAAGGCCAGGGGACCCACACCCTGTCCACGAGGGTGGGGGCGCGCCTACCCCCCTGGGCGCGCCCCCTGCCTCATGGCCCCCCTAGTGCTCCACCGACCTCAACTCCAACTCTATATACTCACGTTCGGGGAGAAAAAAATCAGAGAGAAGGATTCATCGCGTTTTACGATACGGAGCCGCCGCCAAGCCCTAATCTCTCTCGGGAGGGCTGATCTGGAGTCTGTTCGGGGCTCCGGAGAGGGGAATCCATCGCCATCGCCATCATCAACCTTCCTCCATCACCAATTTCATGATGCTCACCGCCGTGCTTGAGTAATTCCATCGTAGGCTTGCAGGACGGTGATGGGTTGGATCAAATTTATCATGTAATCGAGTTAGTTTTGTTAGGGTTTGATCCCTAGTATCCATTATGTTCTGAGATTGATGTTGCTATGACTTTGCTATGCTTAATGCTTGTCACTAGGGCCCGAGTGCCATGATTTCAGATCTAAACCTATTATGTTTTCATGAATATATGTGAGTTCTTGATCCTATCTTACAAGTCTATAGTCATCTATTATGTGTTATGATCCGTTAACCCTGAAGTGACAATAATCGAGATACTTACCGGTGACGATCGTAGTTTGAGGAGTTCATGTATTCACTAAGTGTTAATGCTTTGGTCCGGTACTCTATTAAACGGAGGCCTTAATATCCCTTAGTTTCCAATAGGACCCCTCTGCCATGGGAGGGTAGGACAAAAGATGTCATGCAAGTTCTTTTCCATAAGCATGTATGATTATATTCGGAATACATGCCTACATTACATTGATGAACTAGAGCTAGTTCCGTGTCACCCTATGTTATAATTGTTGCATGAGGAAACACATCCGACATAATTATCCATCACTGATCCATTGCCTACGAGCTTTTCACATATTGATCTTTGCTTAGTTACTTTTCCGTTGCCACTGCTACAATCACTACAAAACTGCTACTGTTACTTTTGCCACCGTTACCTCCAATATCATATTACTTTGCTACTAAATACTTTGCTGCAGATATTAAGTCTTTCAGGTGCGGTTGAATTGACAACTCAACTGTTAATACTTGAGAATATTCTTTGGCTCGCCTTGTGTCGAATCAATAAATTTGGGTTGAATAATCTACCCTCGAAAACTGTTGCGATCCCCTATACTTGTGGGTTATCAAGACTATTTTCTGGCGCCGTTGCCGGGGAGCACAACTCTATTCTTTGAGTCACTTGGAATTTATATCTGTTGATCACTATTAAGAACTTGAAAGATAAAAGAACCAAGATTTTTCCCTCAACTACGAGGGGAGGTTAGGAACTGCCATCTAGCTCTGCACTTGATTCACTTTTGTTTTGAGTAAACTTGCGACACCTACTCCTGCTATTCATTCTGATATGTCGCATGTTATTGATGATGCCACTTCTGCTTTGCATGATACTTATGATGAAACTACTTCTATGCTTGATAATACTATGCCACTAGGTGAATTTCTTGATGAACAACTTGCTAGGGTTAGAGAGAATGAAACTATTTAAACTAATAATATTGATGAAGGTGATGATGAAGATTCTCCCCCTAGATATGAATTGCCTGTTGTGCCTGAGGGTTATGTTATGGATGAAGAAACTGCTAGAGACTTTTTAGCTTGCAATGATAGATATGATCTTAAGAAATTATAAGCTAAGCTGAAAGAAAAATCTTTGAATGCTAGAATGAAATATGACCCCGCTTTTACTATTTCACCTATCTGTATTTTTGATAAGGATTATGATTTGTCTATCGATCATGAGTTAATTACTCTGGTTGAATCTGATCCTTTTATGGCTATGAATCTAAAACTGTTGTGGCACATCTTACTAAATTAAATGATATAGTCACCCTGTTCACTAATGATGAGAAAACTCGCTACTACTTTATCCTTAAGTTATTTTCATTCTCATTAAAGGGTGATGCTAAAATATGGTTTAATTCTCTTGATCCTGGTTGTGTGCATAGTCCCCAGGATATGATTTATTAATTCTCTGCTAAATATTTCCCCGCTCATAAGAAACAAGTTGCCTTAAGGGAAATATATAATTTTGTGCAAATTGAAGAAGAGAGTCTCCCACGAGCTTGGGGGAGGCTTCTCCAATTACTTAATGCTTTGCCTGATCATCCTCTCAAGAAAAATGAAATACTTGATATCTTTTCGAATGGACTAACCGATGCTTCCAGAGACCACCTGGATAGTTGTGCTGGTTGTGTTTTCAAGGAAAGAACTGTTGATTGCTACCCCTTGAGCACTGCATTGGTTTTCCCCGAAGAGGAAGGGATGATGCAGCAAAGTAGCGTAAGTATTTCCCTCAGTTTTTGAGAACCAAGGTATCAATCCAGTAGGAGGCTACGTGCAAGTCCCTCGTACCTGCACAAAACAAATAAATCCTCGCAACCAACGCAAATAGGGGTTGTCAATCCCTATAAGGCCACTTACGAGAGTGAGATCTGATAGATATGATAAGATAATATTTTTGGTATTTTTATGATAAAAGATGCAAAGTAAAATAAAGGCAAAGTAAATAGCAAAGGAAATAACTAAGTAGTAGGAGATCAATATGATAAAGATAGACCCTGGGGCCATAGGTTTCACTAGTGGCTTCTCTCGAGAGCATAAGTATTCTACGGTGGGTGAACAAATTACTGTTGAGCAATTGATAGAATTGAGCATAGTTATGAGAATATCTAGGTATGATCATGTATATAGGCATCACGTCCGAGACAAGTAGACCGACTCCTGCCTGCATTTACTACTATTACTCCACTCATCGACCGTTATCCAGCATCCATCTATAGTATTAAGTTAAAAACAGAGTAACACCTTAAGCAAGATGACATGATGTAGAGGGATAGACTCATGCAATATGAAGAAAACCCCATCTTGTTATCCTCGATGGCAACAATACAATACGTCCTTTCTGCCCCTACTGTCACTGGGAAAGGACACCGCAAGATTGAACCCAAAGCTAAGCACTTCTCCCATTGCAAGAAAGATCAATCTAGTAGGCCAAACCAAACTGATAATGCAAAGAGACTTGCAAAGATAACCAATCATACATAAAAGAATTCAGAGAAGATTCAATTATTGTTCATATACCCACAATTCATCGGTCTCAACAAACACACCGCAAAAAGAATATTACATAGAATAGTTCTCCACAAGAGAGGGGGAGAACGTTGTATTGAGATCCAAAAATAGAGAAGAAGCCATCTAGCTACTAACTATGGACCCGTAGGTCTGAGGTAAACTACTCACACTTCATCGGAGGGGCTATGGTGTTGATGTAGAAGCCCTCCGTGATCGATGCCCCCTCTGGAGGAGCTCCGGAACAGGCCCCAAGATGGGATCTCGTGGATACAGAAAGTTACGGCGGTGGAATTAGGGTTTTGGATCCGTATCTGATCATTTGGGGGTACGTGGATATATATAGGAGGAAGGAGTACATCGGTGGAGCAACAGGGGGGCCACGAGGGTGGAGGGCGCGCCTGGGGTAGGCAGGCGTGCCCCCCTACCTCGTGGCCTCCTCTTTTCTTTCTTGATGTAGGGTCCAAGTCTCCCGGGTCTTGTTCGTTGAGAAAATCACGTTCCCGAAGGTTTCAATCCGTTTGGACTCCGTTTGATATTCCTTTTCTTCGAAACACTAAAACAGGCAAAAAAAGCAATTCTGGGCTGGGCCTCTAGTTAATAGGTCAGTCCCAAAAATAATATAAAATTGGGTAATAAAGCCCACTAATGTCCAAAACATTAGATAATATAGCATGGAGCAATCAAAAATTATAGATACGTTGGAGACGTATCAAGCATCCCCAAGCTTAATTCCTGCTCGTCCTCGAGTAGGTAAATGATAAAAACAGAATTTTTGATGTGGAGTGCTACTTGGCATAATTTTAATGTAATTCTTCTTAATTGTGGTATGAATATTCAGTTCCGGAAGATTCAAGACAAAAGTTCATATTGACATAAAAATAATAATACTTCAAGCATACTAACTAAGCAATTATGTCTTCTCAAAATAACATGGCCAAAGAAAGTTCATCCCTACAAAATCATATAGTTTAGTCATGTTTCATTTTTGTCACACAAGAATGCTCTCATCATGCACAACCCCGATGACAAGCCAAGCAATTGTTTCATACTTTAGTAATCTCAAACCTATAAACTTTCACGCAATATATGAGCGCGAGCCATGGACATAGCACTATGGGTGGAATAGAATATATTGAGGGGGGTTATGTGGAGAAGACAAAAAAGGAGAAAGTCTCACATCAACGAGGCTAATCAATAGGCTATGGAGATGCCCACCGATTGATGTTAATGTGAGTGAGTAGGGATTGCCCATGCAACGGATGCACTAGAGCTATAAGTATATGAAAGCTCAACAAAGAAACTAGTGGGTGTGTATCCAACTTGCTTGCTCATGAAGACCTAGGGCATTTGAGGAGGCCCATCATTGGAATATACAAGCCAAGTTCTATAATGAAAAATTCCCACTAGTATATGAAAGTGACAAAATGAGAGACTCATCTATCATGAAGATCATGGTGCTACTTTGAAGCACAAGTGGTAAGGAAGTAGCATTGTCCCCTTCTCTCTTTTCTCTCATTTTTTTATTTGGGCCTTTCTCTTTTTTATATGGCCTCTTTTTCTTTCTTTTATTTTACGTCCCGGAGTCCTCATCCCGACTTGTCGGGGAATCATAGTCTCCATCATCCTTTCCTCCACTGGGACAATGCTCTAAAATGATGATCATCACCCCTTTTATGTTTCTTACAACTCAACAACTTACAACTCGATACCTTAGAACAAAAATATGACTCCATAATGAATGCCTCCCGGTGGTCGTACCGGGATATGCAATGACTCATGAGTGACATGTATGAAAGAATTATGAACGGTGGCTTTGCCACAAATACTATGTCAACTACATGATCATGCTAAGTAATATGACAATAATGAATGTGTCATGATGACGGAATGATGGAAAGTTGCATGGCAATATATCTCGGAATGGCTATGAAAATGCCATAATAGGTAGGTATGGTGGCTGTTTTGAGGAAGATATAAGGAGGTTTATGTGTGAAAGAGCGTATCATATCACGGGGTTTGGATGCACCGGAGAAGTTTGCGCCAACTCTCAATGTGAGAAAGGGCAATGCACGGTACCGAAGCGGCTAGCAAGGATGGAAGGGTGAGAGTGCGTATAATCCATGGACTCAACATTAGTCATAAAGAACTCACATACTTATTGCAAAAATCTACAAGTCATCAAAAACCTCGGTACTACGCGCATGCTCCTAGGGGAATAGATTGGTAGGAAAAGACCATCGCTCGTCCCCGACCGCCACTCATAAGGAAGACAATCAAATAACACCTCATGTTTCAAATTTGTTGCATAATGTTTACCATACGTGCATGCTATGGGACTTGCAAACTTAAACACAAGTATTCCTCAATTTCACAACTACTCAACTAGCACGACTTTGATATTATTACCTCTATATCTCAAAACAATCATCAAGCATCAAACTTCTCTTAGTATTCAAAACACTCTTAAGAAAATTTTACTAACTTTGAATACCTAGCATATTAGGATTTTAAGAAAATTACCATGCTATTAAGACTCTCAAAATAATCTAAGTGAAGCATGAGAGATCAATAGTTTCTATAAAACAAATCCACCACCGTGCTCTAAAAGATATAAGTGAAGTATTGGAGCAAAACTATATGACTCAAAAGATATAAGCGAAGCACATAGAGTATTCTAAAAAATTCCAAATCATGTATGGCTCTCTCAAAAGGTTTGTACAACAAGGATGATTGTGGTAAACTAAAAAGCAAAGACTCAAATAATACAAGACGCTCCAAGCAAAACACATATCATGTGGCGAATAAAAATATAGCTCCAAGTAAAGTTACCGATAGAAGTAGACGGAAGAGGGGATGCCTTTCGGGGCATCCCCAAGCTTTGGCTTTTAGGTGTCCTTATATTATCTTGGTGGTGCCATGGAAATCCCCAATCTTAGGCTCTTGCCACTCCTTGTTCCATAATCCGTCAAATCTTTACCCAAAACTTGAAAACTTCACAACACAAAACTTAAAGTAGAAAATCTCGTGAGCTCCGTTAGTGAAAGAAAATAAAAGACCACTTCAAGGTACTGTAATGAACTCATTATTTATTTATATTGGCGTTATACCTACTGTATTACAACTTCTGTACGGTTTATAAACTATTTTACTAGCCATAGATTCATCAAAATAAGCAAACAACACACGAAAAACAGAATCTGTCAAAAACAGAACAGTCTGTAGTAATCTGTAGCTAGCGCAAGATCTGGAACTCCAAAAATTCTAAAATAAATTTCTGGACGTGAGGAATTTATCTATTAATCATATTAAAGAAGAATTAACTAAATATCACTTTCTAAATAAAAATGACAGCAGTTCTCGTGAGCGCTAAAGTTTCTGTTTTTTACAGCAAGTTCAACAAGACTTTCCCCAAGTCTTCCCAACGGTTCTACTTGGCACAAACACTAATTAAACACAAAAAAACACAACCAAAACAGAGGCTAGATAAATTATTTATTACTAAGCAGGAGAAAAAATCAAGAAATACAAATAAAATTGGGTTGTCTCCCAACAAGCGCTATCGTTTAACGCCCCTAGCTAGGCATAACAAGAAAGAATAGATCTAGGTATTGCCATCTTTGGTAGGCAATCCATAAGCGGCTCTCGTAATAGATTCATAAGGTAATTTAATTTTCTTTCTAGGAAAGTGTTCCATGCCTTTCCTTAATGGAAATTGGAATCCAATATTTCCTTCCTTCATATCAATAATTGCACCAATCGTTCTAAGGAAAGGTCTACCAAGAATAATAGGACATGAAGGATTGCAATCTATGTCAAGAACAATAAAATCTATGGGCACATAATTCCTATTTGCAACAATAAGAACATCATTAATTCTTCCCATAGGTTTCTTAATAGTGGAACCCGCAAGGTGCAAGTTTAGAGATCAATCATCAAAATCACGGAAACCTAACAAATCACACAAAGTCTTTGGAATCGTGGAAACACTAGCACCCAAATCACATAAAGCATAGCATTCATGATCTTTAATTTTAATTTTAATAGTTGGTTCCCACTCATCATAAAGTTTTCTAGGGATAGAAACTTCCAATTCAAGTTTTTCTTCATAAGATTGCACTAAGGCATCAACGATATGTTTAGTAAACGATTTATTTTGACTATAAGCATGAGGATAATTTAGCACGGATTGCAACAAGGAAATACAATCAATCAAAGAGCAATTTTCATAGTTAAATTCCTTGAAATCCATAGTAGTGGGTTTAGCAACATCTAGGGTTTTAATTTCTTCAATCCCACTTTTATCAAATTTAACATCAAGATCAAATTTCGAATTCTTGGAACGCCTTCTAGGTAAAGGTGGATCATATTCAGTCCCATCATTATAAAGATTAATATTGCAAAACAAAGATTTAATAGGGGACACATCAATAACTTTTAGATCTTCATCTTTATTTTCATAGGAACTAGAAGAACACGCTCTTATAAAGGCATCTTTCTTAGCACGCATCCTAGCGGTTCTTTCTTTGCACTCATCAATGGAAATTCTCATGGCTTTGAGAGACTCATTGATATCATGCTTAGGTGGAATAGATCTAAGTTTCAAAGAATCAACATCAAGAGCAATTCTATCAATGTTCCTAGCCAAATCATCAATCTTAAGCAATTTTTCTTCAATCATAGCATTAAAATTCTTTTGCAAAGTAATAAATTATTTAATATTAGATTCAAAATCAGAGGGCATATTATTATAATTTCCATAAGAATTGTTGTAGGAATTACCATAATTATTAGAGGGATTACTAGGATAAGGCCTAGGATTAAAATTTCCTCTATACGCGTTGTTACCAAAATTGTTCCTACCAACAAAATTCACATCCATAGATTCATTATTATTCTCAATCAAAGTAGACAAGGGCATATCATTAGGATCATAAGAAACACTCTTATTAGCAAATAATTTCATAAGTTCATCCATCTTTCCACTCAAAACATTAATTTCTTCTATCGCATGCACCTTTTTATTAGTAGATCCTTCAGTATGCCATTGAGAATAATTAACCATAATATTATCTAGGAGTTTAGTAGCTTCTCCTAAAGTGATTTCCATAAAAGTGCCTCCCGTGGCCGAATCTAAAAGATTTCTAGAAGCAAAATTCAATCCGGCATAATTTTTTGTATAAAAATCATCCACAAATTTAAACCATGAGTAGGGCAATTACGTATCATTAGTTTCATTATCTCCCAAGCTTGTGCAACATGTTCATGATCAAGTTGCTTAAAATTCATAATATCGTTTCTAAGAGAGATGATCTTAGTGGGAGGAAAATACTTAGAGATAAAAGCATCTTTGCACTTGTTCCATGAATCGATACTATTTTTAGGCAAAGACGAAAACCAAGCTTTAGCACGATCTCTAAGCAAAAAAGGAAATATCTTCAATTTAACAATATCATTATCCACATCTTTCTTATTTTGCATGTCACACAAATCAACGAAGCTATTTAGATGGGTAGCGGCATCTTCACTAGGAAGGCCGGAAAATGGATCTATCATGACAAGATTCAGCAAAGCAGTATTAATTTCACAAGATTCAGCATCGGTAAGAGGAGAAATCGAAGTGCTAATAAAATCATTGTTGTTGGTATTGGTGAAGTCACACAATTTATTATTATCTTGAGCCATCGTGACAAGCAAGCAAACTAACACACAAGAAACAAAAAGCAAGCGGGCAAAAAGAGGCAAATAGAGAAAGAGAGGGAGGATAGAGAGAGAGGGCAAATAAAACGGCAAGGGTGAAGTGGGGGAGAGGAAAATGAGAGGCAAATGGCAAGTAATGTAATGCAGGAGATAAGGGTATGTGATGGGTACTTGGTATGTTGACTTTTGCGTAGACCTCCCCGGCAACGGTGCCAGAAATCCTTCTTGCTACCTCTTGAGCACTACGTTGGTTTTCCCCGAAGAGGAAGGGATGATGCAGCAAAGTAGCGTAAGTATTTCCCTCCATTTTTGAGAACCAAGGTATCAATCCAGTAGGAGGCTACGCGCGAGTCCCTCGTACCTGCACAAAACAAATAAATCCTCGCAACCAACGCAAATAGGGGCTGTCAATCCCTATAAGGCCACTTACGAGAGTGAGATCTGATAGATATGATAAGATAATATTTTTGGTATTTTTATGATAAAAGATGCAAAGTAAAATAAAGGCAAAGTAAATAGCAAAGGAAATAACTAAGTAGTAGGAGATCAATATGATAAAGATAGACCCCGGGGCCATAGGTTTCACTAGTGGCTTCTCTCGAGAGCATAAGTATTCTACGGTGGGTGAACAAATTACTATTGAGCAATTGACAGAATTGAGCATAGTTATGAGAATATCTAGGTATGATCATGTATATAGGCATCACGTCCGAGACAAGTAGACCGACTCCTGCCTGCATCTACTACTATTACTCCACTCATCGACCGTTATCCAACATGCATCTATAGTATTAAGTTAAAAACAGAGTAACACCTTAAGCAAGATGACATGATGTTGAGGGATAGACTCATGCAATATGAAGAAAACCCCATCTTGTTATCCTCGATGGCAACAATACAATACGTGCCTTGCTGCCCCTACTGTCACTGGGAAAGGACACCGCAAGATTGAACCCAAAGCTAAGCACTTCTCCCATTGCAAGAAAAATCAATCTAGTAGGCCAAACCAAACTGATAATTCGAAGAGACTTGCAAAGATAACCAATCATACATAAAAGAATTCAGAGAAGATTCAAATATTGTTCATAGATAGACTTGATCATAAACCCACAATTCATCGTTCTCAACAAACACACCGCAAAAAGAAGATTACATCGAATAGTTCTCCAGAAGAGAGGGGGAGAACGTTGTATTAAGATCCAAAGAGAGAGAAGAAGCCATCTAGCTACTAACTATGGACCCGTAGGTCTAAGGTAATCTACTCACACTTCATCGGAGGGGCTATGGTGTTGATGTAGAAGCCCTCCGTGATCGATGCCCCCTCCGGTGGAGCTCCAGAACAGGCCCCAAGATGGGATCTCGTGGATGTAGAAAGTTACGGCGGTGGAATTAGGGTTTTGGCTCCGTATCTGATCGTTTGGGGGTACGTGAATATATATAGGAGGAAGGAGTATGTCGGTGGAGCAACAGGGGGCCCACGAGGGTGGAGGGCGCGCCTGGGGTAGGTAGGCGCGCCCCCCTACCTCGTGGCCTCCTCTTTTCTTTCTTGATGTAGGGTCCAAGTCTCCTGGGTCTTGTTCGTTGAGAAAATCACATTCCTGAAGGTTTCATTCCGTTTGGACTCCGTTTGATATTTCTTTTCTTCGAAACCCTAAAACATGCAAAAACAACAATTCTGGGCTGGACCTCCGGTTAATAGGTTAGTCCCAAAAATAATATAAAAGTGGATAATAAAGCCCAATAATGTCCCAAACAGTAGATAATATAACATGGAGTAATCAAAAATTATAGATACGCTGGAGACGTATCATTGATCAAGCTGAATTGCTATTGGATAATATGTTGAGTAATGAAAATGATTGGACACTTCCTGAACCAACTCCTAAGCCAACTACGAAGAAAAGGGGTATTCTATTTCTCAGTCCTGAAGATACGCAAGAGGCAAAGAAATCTATGAGAGAAAAGGGTATTAAAGCTGAAGATGTTAAGAATTTACCACTTATTGAAGAAATACATGGTCTTGATAACCCGACATAGGTAGTAAAGGTAAATTCTCTCTATAGATTTGATGAAGGTGATATTCCTCGTTATAAGTCTGCTAGCCAATGCTTAGATGAGTTTGATAATTTTATTGTTAAACAAGAAAACTTCAATGCTTATGTTGGTAGACAATTGAAATGTAACGCTGATATGATTGAACACTTGAGTGATTATATGTCTAGAGTTAAAGGTGAACTTAAACTTATTTGTAAACATGCTTCTATGGTTACCACTCAAGTAGAACAAGTACTTAAAGCTCAGAATGATTTGCTCAATGAATTAAGTAAAAAATTGACAATGCTGTTAGAGTTATGACTAGAGGGGGTAAAATAACTCAGGAACCTTTGTATCCTGAGGGCCACCCTAAGATAATTGAGCAAGCTTCTCAGAGAACTAATGTTGATGCACCTAGTTCTTCTAAGAAGAAGAAAAATAAAAATTATAGGACTTTGCATGCTTCTAGTGAACCTTTTGTTGACACACCTGAGAATCCCAATGATATTTCTATTTCCGATGCTGAAACACGATCTGGTAATGAACATGAACCTAGTGATTATATTAATGATGATGTTCATGTTGATGCTCAACCTAGCAATAACAATGATGTAGAGATTGAACCTGTTGCTGATCTTGGTAACCCACAATCAAAGAATCAACATTATGATAAGAGAGACTTCGTTGCCAGGAAGCACAGTAAAGAAAGAGAACCATGGGTTCAGAAACCCATGCCTTTTCCTCCTAAACCATCCAAGAAAAAGGATGATGAAGATTTTGAGCGCTTTGCTGAAATGATTAGACATATCTTTTTGCGTATGCATTTGACTGATATGCTTAAAATGAACCCTTATGCTAAGTACATGAGGGATATTGTTACTAATAAAAGAAAGATACCGGAAGCTGAAATTTCTACCGTGCTTGCTAATTACAGTTTTAAAGGTGGAATACCAAAGAAACTAGGAGATCCAGGAGTACCAACTATACCATGCTCCATTAAAAGAAACTATGTTAAAACTGCTTTATGTGATCTCGGAGCCGGTGTTAGTGTTATGCCTCTCTCTTTATATCGTAGACTTGATTTGAATAAGTTGACACCTACTAAAATATCTTTGCAAATGGACGATAAATCAACCGCTATACCTGTCGGTATTTGTGAGGATGTGCCTGTTGTGGTTGCAAATGTTACTATTTTAATAGACTTTGTTATTCTTGATATTCCTGAGGACGAGAGTATGCCTATTATTCTTGGTAGACCCTTTTTGAATACTGCAGGGGCTATTATTGATTGCAACAATGGAAATGTCACTTTTCATGTTAATGGTAATGAGCGTACGGTACACTTTCCGAGGAAACAACCTCAAGTCCACAGTATCAATTCTATTGGAAAAGTTCCAACAATTACTATTGGAGGTTTTGAATTTCCTCTTCCCACTGTCAAGAAGAAATATGATATTCTTATTGTTGGGGATGTGCATATCCCCGTTGAGGTAACCTAGTGTTATTCGAAAATTCTCCGGTTTTATGTTATTCAAAAAGAGTTTGTTAACAAGACTTGATCAACCTTGTTAGTGGATTCCTTTTGATGAGCATGAGATGGATGAAGTTACAAAACACAACTCTCTGTACCCTCCTTTCACTTTCTGTAATTTAGATTAAGTAAAGTAAAAATAGTATTTTCTGTCTGTTTTCTAAGTTATTCTTGCAATAAAAAACACCCTGAAAATAAAAGTTCTCCAAATGTCCCGAAAATGGAATATGATTTTTCTAGAATATTTAAGAATTATTGGCACTGAGAACACACCAGGGGGACCCACCATGTGCCCACGAGGGTGGAGGGCGCGCCCACCCCCTGGGCGCGCCCTCCTGCCTCGTGGACCCCACGTAGGTCCCCTCCACTTATTCTTGCACCCACACACTTTGTCTTCCTCCAGAAAAAATCACCACACAGCTCAAACCCGTGTTCTAGCTCATCTTGCTGCCATTTTCGGTCTCCTTGCTCAAAGCTCCATTCACAAAACTGCTTTGGGGGATTGTTCTTCGGTATGTGACTCCTCCAATGGTCCAATTAGCTTTTGTTCTAGTGCTTTATTTATTGCAAATTTTTGCTGCTTAGGTGACCCTGTTCTTGAGCTTGCATGTCAAATTTATGTGGTCAAAAGTAGTTTTAATACATGATATGGCCTCTAGGCACTTGTGGGAGTAGTTGCTATCAATATTGTTGAGTTTGGTTTACTTTTATTTTAAGTTACTAATTTTTTTAGAAAATGATGAAGAGATTTTTGAGGGGCTCATCGAGCCGAAGCTCGAAGGATAAGCAAAGTGAAGAGAATAAGAAGCCCAAATATAATCTCCCTCGCACTGCGGAGGTTCGGCCGTGCGAATGGCCTTGTGATGAGTTATTGAGAGCAGTCGGGATTCATGATGACTTCTATTATTTGGCTAAGAATGCAGGCCTCATCGACTTCCTCCGCGACCAGCGCGAACAGTATCTCCTACTCACTAATATCTTTGTGCAAAATTTTCATTTCCATGCTAGGAGGTCACCACCTTCTGTGGATTTTATTTGTATGATGACTATAAGGAGATGTCCAAGGTTGTCAGAATCGCGATTCTGTTATACGATTCTACGACTTTATGATCCAAACTAACCCCTATGATTCTATGATTTTAGTTCGTAGAATCTATGTTTCTACGATCCTGATAGTGAAGATTCTACTATTTGCGATCCTACCATCAGAGCTCCGATCCGATTCAAAATCACGATTCTGACAACCTTGGAGATGTCAACTTATGATTTTTGTGCGGTTTGCAAGTTGCCCTTTGAGGGCAGCATAGAGGAACCACATCGTAATGATGTGGAGGCGTTTATTGATATGATTGTTGTAGGGGAAACAAGGAAGGTTTCCGATGCAAGAATTACTAGCATACATTTTCCTATTCTATGTTACTTTGCAATATTTGCTAGTAGATGCTTAATTGGTCGCGGGAATAGTGGAAACCTTCACTACAAAAAAAGACACATCCGTGACATTTTGGGCCGAACGAATTTTTTTCTTGTCATACATATGACACTTCTATGACGATAATTGTGACAAAACCCGGTATCATCATAGATGTGGTGGGCTCCTACTTCTATGACAGAAAATCATGACAGAAAATGGGCTTTTCGTCCTGGGCGGGCCAGAATGCAGCTGCATGACATTCTTTGGGCCGTCCATGACGGAAAAAACTGTGGTAGAAGCGAGGGGGAGGAAAATTTCGGGGAGTTCCCAGTTACGGTGGGAGGTCGGGGGCCGAGCGATGCACGTTTCTCTCGTACACGTACGCGTGTGTGTGCGAGGCATTGGCTCTAACTGAACCCGAGCGAGGCGTTGGGCTCTAACTGAACCCGAGCGATTGCACTGCAGGCTACGCGTTACTGAACCCGAGCGATCGATCGATGGCTGTTAACTGAACCCGATCGAGCGATTCCTTGGCTACTGCTGCTAACTGAAGCCGATCGATGGGATAAACAGTGAGTGTTGCGGGGGGGGGCGTGGATGAACAGTAAGCGGTGGCGTTGCCTCTGGATGAACAGGACCCCGTGGTGTGGTGGAGGGCTGGATGAACAGTAGACGGTGGAGGGGTGCCCGTGGAGGGGTGGACGAACAGGACCCCGTGGTGTGGAGGGCAGGATGAACAGTAGACGGTGGAGGGGTGCCCGTGGAGGGGTGGTTGAACAGGACTCCGTGGTGTGGAGGGCTGGATGAACAGTAGACGGTGGAGGGGTGGTTGAACAGTAGCCGGTGGAGTAGCGCGCGGTGGAGGTTGGATGAACAGGAGCCCGTGGAGGCTGGAGGAGGTCGACAGTGGATGGACAGTAGCTCGTGGAGGCCGGAGGGGTCGACGGTGGAGATGAACAGTATCCCGTGGAGTCCCGTTTTGCGGTACGCCACACCCCTCCCGATGAACAGGACCCCCGTTTCAACCGTAGCGCTCCAACACAAGTCCGTTTCCTTCCGTTTTGCGGTACGCCACACCCCTCCCGATCAACAGGACCCCCGTTTCGACCGTAGGAGGTCTGTTTCCTCCGTTTTGCGGTACGCCACACCCCTCCCGATCAACAGGACCCCGTTTCGAACCGTAGGAGGTCTGTTTCCTCCGTTGTGCGGTACGCCAGGCCTCGTTTCCATCGCCTCTTTCGTCCAAGCCCTCCCGATGAACATGACCACGCATTCCGTTGCCTCCCCATGAACACGACGATGACGTTGTTTCTCCGTTCCGACCCAGCCATGTACACGAGCCCTCGCCGTACGTATGCGCGAGTAGGCGTTCGAGACCCCGCCCGTATGTACACATACGTGGCCGTATTTTCTTTCTTGCACCCTGGCCGCCTCTACTACGACACGTGCGCGCCTCTACATCCACTAGTATATATGTACGTACACGTTCGCGACCAGAATGACAACGCTACGTACGCTTCGACCAGGTGGGTCCCGACTGTGAGGCACTTCCTTGCCTGTCAAGATGTAGCTGGTGGGTCCCAGCAGTCAGGGGGGCGAAATACGGTGGCCCGTCCGATGGGTCCCCGCTGTCAGGTGGAGGAATAATTATTTTGCACGTAATAAGGAGGCACTTCCTTGCTGCGGCCGTGGACCCAGCTGTCAGCCTCTCCACGTACAGTCCACGTCCGATGGAAGTCGTTCCTTGACCACGTTGACCACGCCGCGCCAAGAGCACCAGGGCGGTGGACGACGGCGAGGCCTAGGAATGGGACGACGGGGCGCCGGGGAACCCGCGGCAGTGGAAGCCCGCGCGCGCGGAGAGGAGTACGAGGGTTCACTGGTTCGGCTGCGGTGTGAGGCTGCCGTCGCCGTAGGGCCTGGCCAGCGGTGGGAGTAGTAGGGGGCGGTGAGGCCTCCGCGGCAGCACAGCCGGCCACGGGAGGCAGGAGCATGCGGCACGACCGGCGCTTCTTTGGGCGGCTGGAGTAAGAAGACCAGAGGTTGAAGAAGCACTACGGCCGTTGCATGGACATCGTACGGTCACTGGAGCTAGAATCGTTCATATTGACTAAGTTGACAAAGCCCTTCGTCCCCGTCAACTTAGTAGGCCCACAAGTCAGCCTCCCACCAAGGTGGGCCCCAGCTAGCCGGGGTTTTTTGTGCGTAATAAGGAGGCACTTCCGGTGGGTCCGAGCTGACAGCGGGGCAACGTTTTTTTTTGTGAAATACGGTGGCCCGTTTGGTGGGTCCCAGCAGTCAAGGGGAAACAATTTTTTTCGCAAAATACTGGTGGCCCGTCAGGTGGTTCCCAGCTGTCAGGTGGAGGAATAATTATTTTTCGCGTAATAAGGAGGCACTTCCTTGCGGCTGCCGTGGACCCAGTTGTCAGCCTCTCCATGTACAGTATTCTTCCGATGGAATTCGGTCGTTGACCACATTGACCACGGAGGTGGACGATGGCGAGGCCCAGGAAGGGGACGACGCGGAGCCGGGGAAGACGCGGCAGTGGATGCCCACGCGGAGAGGAGTACGAGGGTTCACTGGTTCGGCCGTGCTGCCGTCGCTGCAGAATAACAGGGGGTGTGGGTGAGTGGAGTGGAGGGATGGCCTGGCCAGCGGTGGGAGTAGTATGGGGGCGGTGAGGCCTCCGCGGCAGCACAGCCGGCCACGTGAGGCAGGAGCAGGCGGCACGACCGGCGCTGGTTTGGGTGGCTGGAGCAAGAAGACCAGAGGTTGAAGAAGCACTACGGTCGTTGGATGGACATCGTACGGTCAGTCGAGTTAGAATCGTGCATATTGACTAAGTTGACAAAGCCCTTCGTCCCCGTCAACTTAGTAGGCCCACTATACTGGGTCCCGGCTAGCAGGGGGTATTCATTTTTTTGTGCGTAATAAGGAGACACTTCCTTGAGTGTGAAGATATAGTTGGTGGGTCCGAGCTGTCAGCGGCGGTAACGTTTTTTTTCCCGAAATACAGAGGCCGTTTCGGTGGGTCCCAGATGTCAGGTGGAGGAAATCATTATTTTGCGCGTAATAAGGAGGCATTTCCTTGCGTGCGGCCGTGGACCCAGCTGTCAGCCTCTCCACATACAGTCCACTTCAGATGCATGTCGGTCGTTGACCACGCTGACCACGCCACGCCGAGAGCACCAGGGCGGTGGACGACGGCGAGGCCTAGGAAGGGAACGACACGGAGGCAGGGAAGACTCGGCCGTTGTTTTTGTTTCCCACGCGGAGGGGAGTACGACTGTACGAGGGTTTACTGGTTCGTCTGCCGTCGCCGGAGAATAACAGCAGGTGTGGGTGAGTAGAGGGATGGCTAGGCCAGCGATGGGAGTACGGTGGGGCGGTGAGGCCTGCGCGGCAGCACAGCCGGCCGCGGGGAGGAGGGAGCAGGCAGTCCCGCCGGCGCTTGTTTGAGCGGCTGGAGCAGGAAGAGCAGAGATTGAAGAAGCACGACGGCCGTTGGATGGACATCCAACAGTATACAAGCCATCTGTGGAAAGCCTCAAATCTGTGGAAAACAGCATACAACCCATCTGCCATTATTTCAAATAATTTACAGCCCATTTGCTAATTCTTACGGGTTTTTTTGGAGCCCATATTCTTTATGTTAGCATTACAGCCCATATTGTGGCCACGGTTAAAAAATTATACGAATTTTTGCATATGTTGGTGCGGTCTGAACTGTTTTTAATCCCGAAATTTCGAGTCACATTCAGACTGATTTTAAAAATAAATGTATATTAATATAAAATCCAATAAATTGTCCACGCATAAAAATTAATGCAATTTAAAATCTCGAAATGAAAAAAAGATATTTGAAAATAATTGCCGGTTTGATGTGTTTTAAAAATGTACATCACATTTCTCATTACTGATAGGCTACTCTCCTCGTCTTGAAAGATTTGCAGCCCAACATGCCTGATAAAGCGAATTACTTGACAAATCACAAAAAACTGGGCTAGCCATTTTCAGAAAGAAAAAGAACTACTGGGTTGGTCTGTGGTAAACATAAAAGAAAAGGCTGTCTAGACAGGCCAGAGTGTCCCGCACAGCCCGTTGACATCCTGCTTCCATCTCAAAAAAAATAGATAAATGCCACTCCAATTATGGCGATTCATAAAAATGCCACTGCAATTTCCAAACTTTGAAAAATGCCACTGCAATTTTTGCAAACTTTGAAAAACGCCACTGCAGTTTGCAAACTTTGAAAAATGCCACTCCAGACTTCGAAAAATGCCACTAGAAATGGCATGAGATGGCATTTTTCAAAGTTTGGAAATTGCAGTGTCATTTCTCGGATACACCAGATTTGGAATGGCATTTATCAAATTAACCCAAAACAAAAGTAACTGGGCGAGCTGTTGGGTCCCTAGTGTCAGTCGCTCGTTGTGCAATTCTCTCGTTTATTGACTACGTTGACAATGGCATGGGACCCAGATGTCAGAAATCCACTAGGAGGAGCCATTTTTTATTGGCTTGAAATAAGGAGGCACTTGCTTGCGTACTGCCATGTCCTTGGCAGGTCCCTGCTGTCATCCTCTCCACGTACAATCATCTCCTGATTGTGTACGCGTCAACTTGCTAGGCCCGCAAGTCAGCCTCTAAACCATGGAGGACAAATACAACCCATTTAAAAAAATAACAGCCCATTCCATACGTTCAAACGGAAAGTTCAACATTCAGAGCAAAGTAACAGGTCTGATCCACATATAGAGTACTGAACTTCCATGTTGACAACCATCATAGCCAAGTGAACTATCTACTCCCACTAACACTCTAGTAGCGTACAAGTACTAACTTACTCTTAGCTAACTAGACGATGCCGGCCGCCATCTGCTGTCCATGCTAAACGCCGGCACCGGCGTCCTCCGCCTCGCCTCGGACTTGCCAGAGGTGCGATAGGGCGCATTGCTTACGCGCGTTGGCCCTTTCCATGCCGGCGTGGTCCACCGAAGCTTCGGCTTCCAAGCGGGAAACCCACTTGACAAGCTGGTAGTAAATATCGGTGTCGCGAACGCGTGCGTGCCCGACAGCCTCCAGGGCTATTTGCCGGGCACCGGCCTCCATGTAGTCGACCCAGTTGCGGGTGCTCTGCTCGCGACTCGGAGCGTTGGTGTGCTGCTGCTCCATGTCCCGCCGGCGGCGCAAATCGGCGAGACACTGCTCCTCCGCCAGGCGGTCGCGCTCCAACAACTCCTACTCCTCCGCCATGCGGTCGCGCTCCAACAACTCCTTGATCTCCGCATTGCCATCTAGAGACAGATAGAATGCCTCCTCCCTCCGTCTGCTTTCCGGTGAAAACCCGAACACTAGTTTCGGCGTTGACCGCCTCCAGCGTCGCCTACCGCGGACGGGCGGGGGCATGGCGGACGTGGCGAGCGACGTCGGGCCGGTGGAGGCTTATGAGGATATGGCGAGTTGGGTCACGGTGGCACCTAAGAAGGCCGGGAAACAGTACTGATAGGCGGAAGGTAGCGCGCCGTGGAAAACTAGAGAAACTGAAATTATGACTGTGTCATCCCATCCCGTCTGGGTCGCACGCTGGCATGGTGGTCAAACGAGTGCACTCGAATCATCTCCCTCCTTGTCAATAATGATTCCACAGATTTAAAGCGTATCTTTTTTCGCATCAGTTAGCTGCCTTAATTATGGCCGGCTGCATGCAGGCACTCAGAATCGCTCGCAGGCAGTATGCGAAGCAGCATGCATCCACTTAAATCGCTGGAATTAATTAGGCTTAAACTTCTGCATGCCGAGGGCACGCATGCAGCCACTTAAATCGCTGGAATTTATTAGGCTTAAACTTCTCATGCCGTTAATTATTGCCATGCCTTGGCCTTGCTGCTTTGCTCACGAGACTAATAAACCCGGACGGAGGGAGTACCTTGGTTGGTGAGAGGTTTGAATTAAGCCCTGCAAACCGTAAAGGAGGTACTAGTACGTGCGTGATCCACTATTTATTCTGTAGGATCGAGTAGGTCGTTTCTTGAATTGAGCCCTGCAAACCGGAAAGGAGGTAGTACGTGCGTGATCCGCTATTTATCCGTGTAGGATCGATAGTTTAGCTTGTCAGTTTCTTCAGAGGTAGGCATTTTTATCCGTGTAGGATCGATAGTGTAGCTTGTCAGTTTCTTCATAGGTAGGCATTTTTATTCAAAAAACTGCCACTTCGCATCTTGCGTCGCAAATAAAACTGCCAGGAGCGCATTTGTAGGCTAGCTAGTGATCGATCAGTAACTTGTAAACACTGAGCGAACAGAAATAAGTAACTGTTAATGCATCTCAATGATTCACAGATCATATACAAATATGTAGCTCCAAAAGCAAAGATCAGCCACTTCGGATCTTGCGTCGCAACTAAAACTAACTAGTACGATTCCCATACATAAGATCAACATGTTAATGCATCTCAATGACTCACAGATCATATACAAATATGTAGCTCCAAAAGCAAAGATCTAGAAAAAACATCTGTTCTTCCTACTAACATGGATGCTTCTCTTGGCCAACATTCAGTACAGACTGAAATACAAATTTGTTTGTGAAGTCTACAATTCCTCTTGCAAACGTAAGTGGTTTCACCAACAGCTGGAACCATGAGAATGAACCAGACATGATGGAGGAACATCCACTGCAATATGATTTGGTCTTCTCTCGATCACACGGCGAGACTATTTTCGGAATACAAACTTTAACTTAGGCAAAATGATGCCCATTGTATAATCAGACCAAAGCAATGAAGCACCTAGTGTTGGCCAATAAATAGTACAGTACTACTTTTCTGCAGTCCATGAAGTGACTATCCAATCTTTCTGTGTCTATTTTCAAATGGCACTGCATGCAGTGACTATACTATTCTCTTGTGCAGTTCAACCAAAATTGCGGGCACTTTGTTGGTTTGCCAAATAGCAACAGGCAGACATCTCTGTCTGCACAAATATCAAGCAGCTAGTAAACATATACCACACCTTGTATTTTCGGTTTAAACATGTCTCTTCCGCTTAGCATCTGTCATGTTCTGCACTGGACAATCTGATACAGTTATGTTTTGCCCTGGACAATTTCATACTGAATTGATTTGCTGGTTCAGAGCAGAAATATAGCGCCTATTCTTCATCAGACCAAGGATATCCATGTTCGCAGTGATGGAAGAGGTGAAATCGATACAACCGAAATTGAGCATCCAATCATTGAATCTGTCCTGCACCTCCAATGTAGGTCCACCCTGCCAATAAATTCACATGCAAACCACTAGTATTACTATCTAATGACAGTACAAAAAGAGTAGCAAGATAGTAGCAAACCATGTACCTTCGTAATGAACAGCTCATAGTGCCACCAATTGGATATAAAGGTTGGGAAAAAACATGCTCCTAATGTTGAACCAGTTGGACTTTTTGTGCAGTTCCACTAAAATCGAGCATCCCTGTTTGCATAGATATTGAAAGTGTGATTACTCTAAAAGTGGCACTAGTTGAAGCATAGACTCACAAATATAAGCATTCCAATTTCTTAATGGGAAAAGGTAGCAAGACTGTTTCTAACCACCTGTTTGAAGGAATAAATAAAGCAACAGCGGCTGATGTGAGGAAGGCATACATAGTTTTTTCTGGAAAAGTGAGCCATTCCTGACCTTTCCTCTTCTTTTAAGCAAATTTTGTGCAGTTCTACTAAAATAAAATGCCATCACCGCCTTGACAATTCAGTGACACTGTACAAAAGGAAATGACTTAACATTACATCATGATGTCAGGTATGTAGTCGACAGGCATTAGAGACAAACATACAGACCTCCTCAAGAGAACAGCCGGAGGAGGAGGTGCCCACTCTTGACCTTTCCTCTTGTCTTCATAATTGTCTGTGCAGTTTAACCAAAATAAAATGACATCAGCGCCTTGGCATTTTGGTGACACTGTACAAAAAAATTAACTTATCTCATGAAAGTGAGGTATGTAATCTATAAGCATTAACAGTGCAAAAATCTGACGGGAGTAACAAGTTTCATCGTTGGTATACTGGCTGTGCAACAGCATTAGAATGCCTTATAGCTGAAAAATCTTTAATACATCCACAATCAACAGCTAACCCTGAAATAATCCAGTGACATTAAATGGCATTGCTTAAATTTATGGGTGGCATTAGACTGAGAGCGGCATTAGTTAAATGTGGCATCACTTTAGCAGTAGCATTGCTTGACTTGACTGCTGGCGTTATACTAACAGCAAAAAAGTGGCAATAAGAGCATGGGAGGCACCAGTACGATGTACCTCCACGGACGCGGAGTGGTGAGGGAGGTATGGTTGCCCAGAGCAACAAATATCTAGGCAGCATATGTGGATTACGGTCCCATTTTTGTTCTCTTTAGCCACCTTTTTCCTATGCGAGGAGAACAAATCGATCGACCTGGTCATTCTCTATTGCGTTGTCATGCCTTTCTACCCTTCTTCAACCAAGAGACACGAGACTCGTTCCTTAGCTACTGATTTTCCCCTTTTCAACCTAGATGCGGGTTCGATGCCTACTCTCTTGGACAGTACAGTCTCCCTTCCTTTCCTTATTGAACCCATACATGGATTAGTCTGCATGAAGTAGGGTTTCCTTTAATAGTGCAAATTATGGTTTTCGTCTGCGTGGCCAGCAGAGTAGAGGATAGCAAATTGGGAAGATGGTGGAGTGGAAAAAGATCCACATGCAACGACGTAGCAGATGGGGCAATAGAACAAGGTTATGGCTTGAAAAGAGGTAGCATACCTGAGGGCCGGCGGGAAGTGGCTTTGCTCATGGTCGTCATCCTCCGCACACACTACGGCAGCGAGCTTGGGGACAGAGGCCATCCCGCGTGGGTGCTAGGTCTGAGAGGACGGCCTTGTCGTCAGTGCGTGACCTCGCTCGCCGACGACGAGTGCGTCAATGTTGCACGTCCTTCTCTTCCCCGACGGATTTGTGACCACCGATGAGGAGGGAGAGAGGGGCCGTCTTTTTTAGATCTGGAGAGAGGGTGGTAGTGTGAGAAGCAAGTGGGCAGCCCTTAGCAAGAAAGCGCTGAAGCTCCAGCCTATATATCTTTTTTATACTACTAGTACTGGAGGTGGGGGAGTAGTAGAGTAGTTTATATTTTCTCTATGTACAATACCAGTTAGTCGTGCTTCAAAACTGATCGGCACGCCACTAAAAAAATAAAGGTCAATAACTAATGCGGCACCTCAGGCCAACACGGCCAGATCGCATTTTGCACGAGAAATTACACACCATGTTTCGTTGACATGTGGTCCCGTTCCAACATAGCAGTGAGACGACGGCGAGTAGTAGGAGTATTTCCGAACGGACGTGTAGGCCGGGGCACCTCTTCGTGAACCGTGGAAAACTCGCAATCGTCCACCGACTCTTCGCCTTTCCCTCTCGATTTGGAACTGCTGTTGCATGCTCTTCCTTTCCCTCCTCCATTTTCCTTCAGCCCTTCACCCTTTCTTCCGCCATTGTTCGATCGTCTTCTCCACGGAGGGAACAGGCCGGAAACGCCCTCGTTATTCTTGCCCCGATCTGAAAGATGACGTGGTGGAGGAACTCATTGATCGGTGTGACATCATCACCTCGGCTAGCATGGGAGGTTCGTTCCAGCCCATTCTCGACTCAACTAATAACATCATTGCAAGGAACCCAAGGGTCAAGGAGCGGTTTGATCTCCCCTATCTTCTTCGCCATGACCCTGCTCGCTGGCAAGCGGACGACGGAGACCTCGCCTTGTGCAAGTTGATGCCGCTTGATAATGATACGTGTGATGTCAAGATGCCATCGCTTAAGGGTAAGTCCTGGGCTAGCGCAAATGGAGATTGGGTTGTTTATATTGGGTACAATTGCGAGTGGGAACTTGTGAATGTGTACACTCGTCAGCGGATTCCACTTCGAAAAATCTCTGAGTGCCCTGAGGTTGAGCACACAGATGATCTACGTATGTTCAAATACGATCATGATGACTGTCATGTACTGAAGATAGCAATTTGTTGAGTTCCCAACCGCTCTTGGAATTACAAAAACTATGATGTTGTTGCTATCTTCGACAAGCTAGTTGCCGTCCTTCGTGGTTCGACTAGATGGATATTACTCAAAAATCAGTTTCTATACACGAATGTGTACTGTGATGCAATTGAATACAAGGATCTTGTGTTTGCTGCCACCTCTCGTGGCACTGTTTTTGCATGGGATCCTCATTTTTTCGGTACGTTTGTCTTCCACCGTAATTATAATTGTTTCATCCACATGCATGCGGGTTAGCAACTTTCCCTTTACTAATTAACCTTCTTCTTGTGTTTCCAAGGTCCCGTGGACATCCCACCACCTATACTTGAAGATTTTTATAACCAAGGGGGAGATGACGATGGTGATGATCACGAGCATGAGGACAAGCAGCACCGATATACTCTGTGGCGCCTGGCAACTAATTCCGATGGATCACCTCTTCTTGTGTGTATACAGCCCACTCCGGACCTATTCCAACACCCGTTGCATGGTATTCGGGATGGATACTAGTGTTCTAGCGCCAACTCCTTCTCCCTGGCACATAATTGATAGTCTTGGAGAAAACTCGCTCTTCCTTGGACGAAACTATCCGATGATGGTGAAAGGTGATCCAACCGCTGTTGACACATTTATGAGAAGCAACTATGTCTATACCTCGGACATTTGCGTGGTTACCTACCCTGGTACTGATATAGTAGGCCGCTTCAGCCTGGATGATCAGTCCTGCGTTGGTCTCCAGATCAACAATGCATGGCCCGTCCCAGAGAATCACTTGTGGTTCAAAGCAAGCGTTTCCAACGCCGAGGAATGGTTGAGTTGAAGTTCATTTCATTGCTTGTTATTTGTTGTCTGGTGAAAACTTTAGTATTTATAATGTATCCTCGTTGTCGATGTGGGTTGATGATCTGTTGTTCTATGTAATAAAATGATATGCCTATGATAAACTTACTAAATTTATGAATGGCTTTCGAGTCGCTTCTCTGAGTGAGTGGTGCGACGAGGCAAAAAAATATTTTCTAAATACATAATTGTGCATGCATTGCAACAGGTTATCAGATGAGGCCAATCAACAATAGTAGTACACTATTTGTACTAGCTTCACATGCTTCGCGCGTCGGGCGGGTGTTTTTACTGTAGCCGTATGTTAATGTGTTCGTTGTACGTAACTAGCACCTCGAATCCTCGATACTAGTATACTATATAGTAGGAGTAAGTAGTAGGAGTAGTAGGGTGGCATGGGCCAGAACAAGCATTCATGTCCAGGAGTACGGCACACGCCACCACCACGACATCCATCTGACACCATATTATTTCTTGGAGTCCGTGCGAGAGCAATCTCTTCAACCTCGTCGTTTCTCTAACTTCAGCCATCGCGCGGCAGGCGAGGTGGGGATTTGCCGATAGTCGGTTTCCTTAACTGCGGTCCCACTTGTAAGGCCAACTCCAATGCACGACCCCAAACGGACCTTCATTTTGCACGAACTCCAATGATAATTTTGACTACTCCTGTAGTAAGTTGGATTAGTGCCTTCTCAATGCATTCATTGTTGATCTACGGAGGCTCGATCTTGCGTGCTTCTTTCTTCTTCGAGTGTAAATAAGTAGACGTTGCTTCCTCGCATCTAGTGTCATGTCTAGCCTCTATTCTATACTAGCTAAAAGTGATAGAACATCTACTGAATTGCGCTCTATCAATATATGGATGTACTCTTCTTCCCAATACAAAAACTTGCATCCATTCTACTCCCTCCGTTGCACAATACTACATGCCTTCTATTTGTCAAAATATATGTGTATTTAGACATGTCTTAGTATATAGGTACATCCATTTTTGGACAAATGGAAGTCAAGTGTTTTGGAATGGAGGGAGTACACAATAAAAAAATTTAAGATAGCAGAACTAGTCTAATCCGAGAGCAGAACCGAAGATTTGGTCGGGTTGTTCCTCCTTTTGCCGACACGTGGGACATCCAACATCCAGGTCGTGTCATGAAAGAAAATAGTGTGGTAGTTGAAGCCACGAGATGTGCATCTTGGGTTAAACTGTAAATAAAATCTTACTCCAAAAGCGGCCACCGAAGATCTTTATTGGATTTGTTTTTCATCACCAGCACGTCGAGGTGAAAGATGTGCAGGTTTAGTGGGTCCTCTTGTGTTTTCACTGACATGTGGGGCTGCATGTGAGCAAACAGACGATGGGCTCCGCGCGTCCGCTGGCTGGCTGAGAAGAGAGATAGAGGAGGGCTGAGCACGGACTGCAGGAAATTTGTTCTACGTACCTCGATATAGGCTCGATATAGTGGGGTGGCATGGGCCATAACTAGCATTCACGTCTAGCAGTACGGCACACGCCACCCACACGAGTCCCATCCGACACCAATTTTCTCGGAGTCCATGCTACAACCATCTCTTCTCCCTCCTGTCCTCTTTTCTCAGCCATCACGCGGTGGGCAGGGTGGGGGTTTGCTGATAGTCGGTTTGCTCAACGGCGGTCCCACTTGTAAGTGAAAATGCAACACCACACGCATTCCCGCTTGAGCGGCGTGCCAGACCAACCGTGTGGGGGTGCGACGCGAACACGGCAGGCTTTTCCTTTTGAACTCGTAGCTTGTAAAATTTGGTTCTGCTCCATGGCGCGACCGATAGATAGAAAATAACGATTTTGCCTAGAGTAATGAGAAGTTTGCTTCTGGCGCCGTTCATGCATGGAGTACGTACGAAAATTATGAAGTTGATGCGAAAGGTAAGATAATTATTGTAGTATCATATACTACTACATGGATTTGACGGAAGGATAAAAATACATACGGATCCATCAACGTTCAACGACATCCTCACGCCCTAGTGTGCCGGGTCACCAACCGACGTGTGAGGAGCAGCGGCGTTGGCGGCGAGCTCAACGTGCTTCTGAATAGTGTCATCCAAGGTTGCCCTGCACTCCAAGAAGGCCGGTGTCCTATCGTCCTCCTCTTGCATGTACTAGTCCTTGTGGACGATTTGCGCGTAGACGTGGGTGATTATGTCGATGGTGTCTTGCTGCGCCAGGCACTACGCGGCGAGCGCGACCTCGAGGTGGACATTCTCCGGCTCGATGGCGGGCAGTCGTAGGGCCACCAGTGCGTCGAAGAGGTTGTTACCATAGTGGCCGTTGAGGGTGGTGGGCATCGCAGAGCCTGGGCACGTCGGCTGGAGGCTTACGTCAAAGTCGTCCGCAAGCTTCTTGACGACGGTGAACTTGTCGAGGAAACCGACGAGGACCTCGCCGAACAAGGATGCGAATGTCACGCCCTCGATGCGGCTATAGCTCCCACGTGTCAAGGCACGACTTAGAGGTGTAACCGCATTGAAAGCAATGCCGCAAGTTAGGCAATCTTCACAACATCCCATGTAATATAGATAATAAAAGGGGAGATACATAGTTGGCTTACACTCGCCACGTCAATCAAAGTACATAAATAGCATTACAACATTCAAACACTCATGGCCCGACTACGGCACCAAAATAGAAGAACAACCCAACATGCGACACGGTCCCGATCGCCCCAACTAGGCACCACTACTGATCATCAGGGAAAGACACGTAGTATCAGCGTGAGTCCTCATCCAACTCCCACTTGAGCTCAAGCGTGTCATCTGGAACGGAATCATCAGGCCCTGCACTGGTTTGGAAGTAATCTGTGAGCCACAAGGACTCAGCAATCTCGCACCCTCGCGATCAAGACTATTTAAGCTAAATAGGTAAGGCAAGGAAAATATGTGGAGCTGCAGCAAACGACTAGCATATATGGTGGCTATCCTGTTCGCAAAAGAGAGTGAGAAGAGGAGGCAAAGCACGAACGAGTAACTAGAGGGCATCCTGCGGCAAGCATTACTCCAACACTGTGTTCACTTCCCGGACTCCGCCGAGAAGAGACCATCACGGTAACACACTCAGTTGATTCATTTTAGTTAAGTTAAGGTTCAAGTTATCTACAACCCGACATTAACAAATTCCCATCTGCCCATAACCGCGGGCACGGCTTTCAAAAGTTCAAATCTCTGCAGGGGAGTCCCAACTTAGCCCATGACAAGCTCTCATGGTCAACGAAGGAATAGACCTCCTCCTGAGACATTCCGATCAGACTCGGTATCCCGGTTCTTCAAGACACTTTGACAAGTTAAAAACAAATCCAGCAACACCGCCCGAATGTGCCGACAAATCCCGATAGGAGCTGCACATATCTCGTTCTCAAGGCACACTCAGATAGGTCAAGCTACGAGTAAAACCAACCCTCGAGTTTCCCTGAGGTGGCCCCGCAGGCTGCCTGGTTCGGACCAACACTCAGAGGAGCACTGGCCCGGGGTGGGGGTTAAAATAAGATGACCCTCGGGCTCCGGAAACCCAAGGGAAAAAGAGGCTAGGTGGAAAATGGTAAAACCAAGGTTGGGCATTGCTGGAAAAGCTTTAATCAAGGCGAACTATCAAGGGGTTCCCATTATAACCCAACCGCGTAAGGAACGCAAAATCCGGGAACATAACACCGATATGACGGAAACTAGGGCGGCAAGAGTGGAACAAAACACTAGGCAAGAGGCCGAGCCTTCCACCCTTTACCAAGTATATAGATGCATTAAGATAACATGGCAAATATAATGATATCCCAACAAGTAAATAATGTTCCAACAAGGAACGGTCTCCAATCTTCACCTGCAACTAGCAACGCTATAAGAGGGGCTGAGCAAAGCGGTAACATAGCCAATCAACGGTTTGCTAGGACATGGTGGGTTAGAGGTTTGACATGGCAATTTGGGAGGCATGAAAGCAAGTGGTAGGCATCGTAGCATAGGCATAGCAAAAGAGCGAGCATCTAGCAAAGCAAAGATAGTAGTGATTTCGAGGGTATGATCATCTTGCCTGCAAAGTTGTCAGAGTTGACTGGATCCTCGAAAGCAAACTCAAGGGGCTCCTCGTTAGTGAACTCGTCTCCCGTCTCTACCCAAACAAGACAAACAAGCAACAAGGACACAATCAACCACATGCAAAGCTCAAACAATATGATGCAAACATGGTATGCTATGCGGGATGCGATATGTGATACATACGCAAGATTTGACAAGGAATAAATGAACCTGGCCTCAACATGGAAATACAAGTGTGCCACTGGAAAGTTGAGATGAAATCGCTTGAAAACGATATAAAGATCACCGGAATCGGAGTTACGGTTTGGAAATGGCAAGCAATTCAAATATGGCCACGTTCTGCGATTTACAGCAAGTAGCCAACTAAATGCAACAAGATGAACATGCTGCAGCACTCAAACATGGCAACAAAATACATGGCAAGGATCCATTCATGATTCTTAACAAAAGATGAACACTGAGCTATGGCCAATTCATCCATTAACAGGTTCAAACAAGCATGGCAAAAATGCATTTGGCAAACAGATTTCAGACTTAGTAAAATTAACACTTGTCTGGAATTTCAGATCAGATAGCACTCTTTGGAGCATGAAAACTATATGCTACAGGGACTGAACATGGCAAAGTAAAGCATGGCATGGAGCTACTCAAAGAGCTTAACAAAAGTCCCTTAGTGACCTTGAGCCAAAAGGGATCAGAAAATACATTTGCAAGCATGTGAACATGGAAAAAACATAATCAGTTCTCAGACTTAGTGAAAAACTGGAGCATGCTGAAACAGATCTCAA
Organism: Triticum aestivum; assembly: GCF_018294505.1. NCBI lineage: Eukaryota > Viridiplantae > Streptophyta > Magnoliopsida > Poales > Poaceae > Triticum > Triticum aestivum. The sequence continues at coordinate 559,017,555 of NC_057800.1, read as the reverse complement.
GTAGGCATGTTTACAAGCTCGATGCACTCACTACAGAGCATGTCATGAAAATCTAAGCATACACCCATCAAGAATACAGAAAATACAAGCTATACATGGCAAGAACAATAACATAGCATGCACGGATCAACTACAACATCCTCGGCAAAATTGCTAACAAGTAGACAATCTACCCAGATTCACGAAATAGCAAAAGTAGAGCTCGATTGACTCAAGCTAGGGTGCTCCATAATTGCAAACAAAGACATGGATTGATAGATCACTACAAGATTAACAAAACATCCTTACTGATCATCCTCAAAAGAGGCACGAATCACTAGGAAACAACATGAACATATGGCATATTGAGATCAACAGTCCAAGGACTTAGTGGAAATGCTAAGTCCCTGAAATTAGCATTAACGAATGCTCCACTTTGCAAGCTTGTGCTAGTCACCACACACATAACAAAAATACATGGGTTGCACCTCTGGATAGATGGCAAAGCACTTAACAAAACACATGTAGAGCTCAGGGGCATATCATGCACACATTAATCATGGCAAAAAAGACAAATATCTAATTGGAGCAGCAGATCTGACAATTATCTCAAATAGCATTCTTCTAACAGCATTTCGGGCACCAAGATGTGCTGAAATGAAAATGATGCAATGAGATGAAATGATGTACTCTCTGAGATAAACATTTTGATATGCTATATGCCCAAAACGGAGCTACGGATGAAAAGTTATGATGCGATGAACATAGCCAAAATATTAGGGTTTCGGGCAAAAAGTCAACCCGAGACAAACCTCAGATCTATATCCGGCCGGGCGCGGACTTCGAGGTTCGCCCGAATGGAGCTTGAGGCCGCCGGAGATGGGGACTTCACCGGATCCGGCCGGTGCTCCGGTCGCCGGGGTCGAAGAAGATGCGGGGAGGCGAGGCGGCGTCGGCCGGTGGGCAGCTCCGGCGAGGCGGCGCGGCGTGCGGTGGCCTCGGGAGCTCGCCGGCATCGTGGGGCAGAGCCGGCCGGTGAAGGTGGCGGCGCGGCGGAGCAAGAAGTAGGCGGCGGCGGCGCGGGATCCGGGCGGCGCGCGGGGAGATGGGCCGGGAGGGCCCGATCCGGGCTCTCCGGGCCGCGGCGGCGGGGACGGAGCGGGGTGCCACGTGGTGGCGCGGGATTGGCTGGCGGCGGCGTCTCCGGCGCCGGCGGACAATGTCCGGCCGCGCGGATGGAGCAGGGCTAGGGTTATTGAAGAGGGGATCTGGGATTTTCGAGGAGGGGTGTATATATAGGCATAGAGGGAGCTAGGAGAGTCCAAATGAGGTGCGGTTTTTGGCCACGCGATCGTGATCGAACGCTCTAGATGATGGAGAGGGTTTTGGTGGGTTTTGGGCCAAAATGGAGGGGTGTTGGGCTGCAACACACACGAGGCCTTTTCGGTCCCTTGGTTAACCGTTGGAGCATCAAACGAAGTCCAAATGGTACGAAACTTGACAGGCGGTCTACCGGTAGTAAACCAAGGCCTCTTGGCAAGTCTTGGTCCAATCCGGAAATGTTTAATCCCCACACACGAAAGAAAGGTAGAAATGACCACCGGAGGAGAACGAAGCGCCGGAATGCAAAACGGACAACAGGGAAAATGCTCGGATGTATGAGATGAACACGTATGCAAATGCAATGCACATGATGACATGATATGAGATGCATGACAACGATAACAACACACAGAGACAAAAACCCGAACCCGAGAAAAATAAAATAACTTAACGCCGGAAACGACAAGAGTTGGACTACATATTGGGTAAATCATATCCGGGGTGTTACAACACTCCACCACTACGAAAGGATCTCGTCCCGAGATCTAGGACTGAAAGAACGCCGGGTACTCAGAATGGAGGTGATCCTCGCGTTCCCAGGTAGCTTCACGGTCGGAATGGTGTGACCACTTGACTTTGAGGAATTTTATTAACTTGTTGCGAGTCTTGCGTTCAGTCTCTTCAAGAATAGCAACGGGGTGCTCACGATAAGAGAGATCTTCTTGGAGCTCAATGTCCTCAAAGTTGACGGTGTGGTCAGGAGTCTTGAAGCACTTTCAGAGCTGAGAGACATGGAACACGTCATGCACATTTGCAAAGTTTGAAGGAAGCTCGAGTTGATAGGTGAGATCGCCTCTCTTGCTGACAATCTTGAAAGGTCCCACGTATCTAGGGGCAAGCTTCCCTTTGATACCGTACCTTTCATAGGAGAGACGCGGAGGTAAACATGATCTCCGATCTCGAAAGCCAAATAATGGTGCTTACTATCATAGTAGCTCTTCTGGCGGGATTGGGCTGCTTTGAGGTTATCTCGAATGACTTTGCACATTTCCTCTGTCTCTGTGATTAAGTCATTTCCCAAAAGCTGACGTTCACCGGTTTCAGACCAGTTGAGAGGGGTACGGCACTTCCTGCCATACAGAATTTCAAATGGGGCCTTGCCCGAACTTGCTTGAAAACTATTGTTGTAGGAGAATTCAGCATATGGAAGACAATCCTCCCACTTCATGCCGAAGGAGATCACACAAGCCCTGAGCATATCTTCAAGAATCTGGTTAACACACTCGATTTGACCGCTAGTTTGAGGATGGAAAGCTGTGCTGAAGCGGATGTTGGTGCCCATGGCCTTCTGAAAAGAATCCCAAAATTTGGAGGTAAAGATGCTGCCACGGTCTGAAGAAATCACTTGTGGAATACCGTGCAGAGAGACAATTCGAGAGGTATAGAGTTCCACCAATTGAGCTGCAGTGATTGACTCTTTGATAGGCAGAAAGTGAGCCACTTTAGTGAGTTTGTCGATGACAACGAATATAGCATCATTGCCACACTTGGACTTTGGAAACTCAGTCACGAAGTAAATCTCAATGTGGTCAAACTTCCATTCTAGAATGGCAAGAGGTTGGAGAAGACCCGCTGGCCTTTGGTGTTCTGCCTTCACTCTTCTGCAGACATCACATTCATTCACGAACTAAGCAATCTCGCGCTTCATTCGAGTCCACCAATAAGTCTGCTTGAGGTCCTGATACATCTTCATGCTCCCAGGGTGGATGGAGAGGAGAGAATTGTGAGCCTCGTTCATGATCACTTTACGAAGGTCACCTTTGGGCACAACAATACGATCCTCGAAGAAGAGAGTATCCTTGTCATCAACGCGGTAGCACTTGTACTTGGGTTGACTCTTGGCAATCCCAATCTTCACCTTCTTCACCATAGCATCAAGAAGCTGGGCTTGGCGAATCTGGTCTTCCAAGGTAGGAGATACTTGAAGGCTGGCGAGGAAACCTTGAGGAACAACTTGCAGATTAAGTTTGCAGAAAGCTTCACAAAGCTCGGGTTGAAAAGGCTTGAGAATCAGACTGTTGCAATAAGCCTTTCTGCTCAAAGCGTCAGCAATCACATTGGCCTTGCCTGGAGTATACTCGATACTCGGATTATACTCTTGAATCATTTCGACCCATCGAGTCTGCCTAAGGTTGAGATTAGGCTGAGTGAAGATATACTTGAGACTCTTGTGGTCAGTGAAGATGTCCACTTTTCTTCCCAATAAGAGATGTCTCCAAGTCAAAAGAGCATGCACAACTGCCGCCAACTCGAGGTCATGAGTGGGATAGTTCTTCTCGTTGGGCTTCAACTGGCGAGAGGTATAAGCCACAACTTTCTTCTCTTGCATCAACACTGCGCCAAGACCTTGGAGAGAGGCATCACAAAAGACCTCGTACGGTTTGGATTCATCAGGCGGAGTCAAAACTGGAGCAGTGACCAATTTCTCTTTCAAAGTGTTGAAAGCAATGTCACACTCCGGAGACCAAGCGTACTTGACGTGCTTCCGGAGAAGATTTGAGAGAGGCTTCGCGATCTTAGAAAAGTTTTCAACGAATCTTTGACAGTAGCTTGCGAGACCGAGAAAACTGCGGAGTTGCTTCACGTTCTGAGGTGGTTCCCAATTCACAATTGCAGACACCTTCTCAGGATTCACCGCAATGCCCTTGGCAGAGATGATATGCCCAAGATAAAGAACCTCATCGAACCAAAATTCGCACTTGGAGAACTTGGCGTAGAACTGGTGTTCCCTCAGATTATCGAGAACCAAACGCAAGTGCTTGGCATGATCTTCCTTGTTCTTTGAGAAAACCAGAATGTCGTCGAGATAGACCAAAACGAAGTCATTGGTGTAGGCGTTGAAGATGAAGTTCATCATGCGAGAGAAAGTCGGAGGAGCGTTGACGAGGCCAAAAGACATGACAGTGTATTCATATGAACCATAGCTTGTCCTGAAAGCTGTCTTGGGAATATCTTGCTCACGGATTCGAATCTGATGATAACCCATATGGAGATCAAGCTTGGAGAATACTTGGGCACCTTTGAGTTGTTCGAATAGCTCGTTGATGTTGGGAAGTGGGTATTTGTTCTTGATGGTCTTCTTGTTCAATGGACGGTAATCAACACAAAGTCAGTCTGTTCCATCATTATTCTTCACAAAAAGAACACCACAACCCCACGGAGAAGAACTAGGTCGGATGAGACCCATTCTCTCTTGAATATCGAGTTGCTTCTTCAGCTCCTTCAACTCTTCAGGTCCGAGCTTGTAAGGACGCTTGCACACTGGTTCCGTGCCAGGCTCAAGATCAATGACGACTTTAACTGGCCGGTGCGGAGGCATTCCTGGAAGCTCTTCTGGAAAAACGTCTTGATATTTGCAAACGACTAGAATCTGCGAGATAGCATCCAGTTCACCCTTCTCATTGAGAGAAAACAGACGGATGGTATCATCACGAGTGGCAAAGACAATTACATCCTCTGACGAATGAGTCAATTGAATCTGCCTGGCTGCACAATCAAGCTGAGCCTTGTGCTTAGAAAGCCAATCCATTCCGAGAATAAGATCAATGTCCGAGTTACCAAGAACCACCGGAGAAGAAAGAAACTTGTAGTCGCCCAACATGATAGTAACATCCGGAGCAATAGCGCTAGCATTCATGAATTTACCCGGAGAAACAACAGATAACTGACTAGGCAAATCTTGTAAAGGCAACTCATGCTTAGAAACAAATGGCCTCGAGATAAAACAATGTGATGCACTAGTGTCAAAAAGAACTTTAGCTGGAATATCGTTAACAGGAAGGTTACCCACGATGACATCTGACAAGTCCTCCGCCTGAGTTGCATTCATCAAGTTGACCTTGGCGGACTTGGTGTTATGCTTGACCATAGCTGTACTTGCCGATCTCACAGGAGGAGGGAGACACCTCTGGTTGAAGCATTTGTTGGCTTAGTGACCCTTCTGTTGGCACTTGTTGCACGTGACCTCTGAAAGCGGACGGTGATACGGAGCACTTGATCTTGGAGCTTGAGACGAAGTCTTATTCTGAAAGTCAGGGTTGGGTGGGTGGGGAGATCCACTGCCACCTTTGCTCTTCTGATACGGCTGACGGAACGGAGGAGGAGGAAGCCAATACTTCTGCTGCTTGGCCACTTGAGTAGAGGAAGACAGAGTAGTGTCTCTGAATCGCTTCTTGGAAGCATCACACCTCAGTTGAGCAGCCTCTTGCTTCAATGCCATGTTGTAGAACTCATCGTACCTCAAAGGCTCAAAGAGAACAAGAGCTAGCTGGATTTCTTCTCTGAGACCACCCCTGAACTGGTATATCATGCTCTTCTCATCAGGGATGTCCTGCTTAGCAAAGCAGGCGAGCTTCTAAAACAACTTGTTGTAGTCATAGATAGACAAAGAGCCTTGCTTCAGGTTGCGGAATTCGTCACGCTTGCTTTCAACCACGCTCTGAGGGATATGGTGAGCTCTGAAATCTTGACGGAATTCATCCCAGGTAATCACACGGCCTCCTCTGGAATCCTTGTACTGCTGGAACCATTCTGTAGATTGGTCTTTGAGTTGGAAGGAAGCAAACTTTACAAAGTCCTCACGCATGACGTTACTGCACTCGAAATGCTTGCACAGATCCACGAGCCAATCATCAGCATCAGTTGCCTCAACACAATTGCTGAAAGTCTTTGGCCCGTTAGCAAGGAACTGGTTGAGTGTAGCAAAGTGATTCTGATTGTTGCCTTGGTTGCCTTGGTTCGCTTGATTGCGCTCTTGAAGAATTTGCATGATCAACTGTGTGTTTGCATTGGTTGCGGCCATCACAGCTTTCCATGCCTCCGGAGGAGGTGGAGGTGGTGGCGGATCTTGATTCTGATTCTGATTGGTGCTCTTAGTGGGAGCCATCCTGAAGAGGGTGACAACCGTTAGCACATTGACAGATAAAATGAAGCTGAATCAAACGGGATGAAATTGCAACATATAGTCTTCACATCCAAATAAAATGAACGAATGCATTCCAATTGAAATGGTCACATATCCATAAATTGAGAAGCCACTTAGAATTTAGGTAGAGGAATAATTCAACAAGGTACGGATCAAGAATGAATACTCGGTAAGAAATCCCAATCTCAAACAAAATATCCGTGGAAGAAGGACTAGAGCTACAAGAATTCCCACCTATGAAACTCCCGAACCTTTCCGGTTATGCAATCAGGTGTTGGGGATACAGGGGAAGCATAATATCTCACCCAAATCTAGCAAATCCTACATCCAGTTGTATCCATCCTTCAACACATAACCGAGAAAACTTCGGAAACCATCTACCTCAACCTTCGAAAAGCATCTGTTATACAAGTTATCGCGATACTCCCGAACTCCCGCCCCAGTACTGGGTGGCGTCGAGGTTATCTCACCAACGAACTGCATAAAGGAGATTTTCGATGTCGGCGTACTAAACTCAGGTATTACAGAACTGCAATGATAAAATTGTGACGACAACACCTCGGAGCTCAACTCCCCAGGACACTGCCACAACCCCTAAAGACAGGAGGCACCAAGAACAATGTTCTCGTCACAAAACCATCGAAACGATTCCAAGATACCCGCGTGATCCTAAAAAAAAATTAGTGAAATTTGAGAAGAGAATAGTCAAAACTCTATGTAAGGATGCCTTACCAGAGCGATGAGGAGACTGGGAAGTAAAAAGAATTCCTAAACTCTCCGATATATAATTCCTAAATGACTCAAAACATTTTTTTTCTAGACACAACAACGGCTGCTAAAAACGATCAATCAGTGGGGGCTCCTAAGGTCGGGGAAGGCTCTGATTACCAACGTGTCACGCCCTCGATGCGGCTATAGCTCCCACGCCCCTAGGCATGACTTAGAGGCATAACCGCATTGAAAGCAATGTCGCAAGTTAGGCAATCTTCACAACATCCCATGTAATATAGATAATAAAAGGGGAGATACATAGTTGGCTTACACTCGCCACGTCAATCAAAGTACATAAATAGCATTACAACATTCAAACACTCATGGCTCGACTACGGCGCCAAAATAGAAGAACAACCCAACATGTGACACGGTCCCGATCGCCCCAACTGGGCACCACTACTGATCATCAGGGAAAGACACGTAGTATCGGCGTGAGTCCTCATCGAACTCCCACTTGAGCTCAAGCGCGTCATCTGGAACGGAATCATCAGGCCCTGCATCTGGTTTGGAAGTAATCTGTGAGCCACAGGGACTCAGCAATCTCGCACCCTCGCGATCAAGACTATTTAAGCTAAATAGGTAAGGCAAGGAAAATATGTGGAGCTGCAACAAACGAATAGCATATATGGTGGCTATCCTGTTCGCAAAAGAGAGCAAGAAGAGGAGGCAAAGCGCGAATGAGTAACTAGAGGGCATCCTGCGGCAAGCATTACTCCAACATCGTGTTCACTTCCCAGACTCCGCCGAGAAGAGACCATCACGGTAACACACTCAGTTGATTCATTTTAATTAAGTTAAGGTTCAAGTTATCTACAACCGGACATTAACAAATTCCCATCTGCCCATAACCGTGGCACGGCTTTCGAAAGTTCAAATCCCTGCAGGGGAGTCCCAACTTAGCCCATGACAAGCTCTCACGGTCAACGAAGGAATAGACCTCCTCCTGAGACATTCCGATCAGACTCGCTATCCCGGTTCTTCAAGACACTTCGACAAGTTAAAAACAAATCCAGCAACACAGCCCGAATGTGCCGACAAATCCCGATAGGAGCTGCACATATCTCGTTCTCAGGGCACACTCAGATAGGTCAAGCTACGAGTAAAACCAACCCTCGAGTTTCCCCGAGGTGGCCCCGCAGGCTGCCTGGTTCGGACCAACACTCAGAGGAGCACTGGCCCGAGGAGGTTTAAAATAAGATGACCCTCGGGCTCCGGAAACCCAAGGGAAAAAGAGGCTAGGTGGCAAATGGTAAAACCAAGGTTGGGCATTGCTGGAAAAGCTTTAATCAAGGCGAACTATCAAGGGGTTCCCATTATAACCCAACCGCGTAAGGAACGCAAAATCCGGGAACATAACACCGATATGACGGAAACTAGGGCGGCAAGAGTGGAACAAAACACTAGGCGAGAGGCCAAGCCTTCCACCCTTTACCAAGTATATAGAAGCATTAAGATAACATGGCAAATATAATGATATCCCAACAAGTAATTAATGTTCCAACAAGGAACGGTCTCCAATCTTCACCTGCAACTAGCAACGCTATAAGAGGGGCTGAGCAAAGCGGTAACATAGCCAATCAACGGTTTGCTAGTACATGGTGGGTTAGAGGTTTGCCATGGCAATTTGGGAGGCATGAAAGCAAGTGGTAGGCATCGTAGCATAGGCATAGCAAAAGAGCGAGCATCTAGCAAAGCAAAGATAGTAGTGATTTTGAGGGTATGATCATCCTGCCTGCAAAGTTGTCAGAGTTGACTGGATCCTCGAAAGCAAACTCAACGGGCTCCTCATTAGCGAACTCGTCTCCCGGCTCTACCCAAACAAGACAAACAAGCAACAAGGACACAATCAACCACGTGCAAAGCTCAAACAATATGATGCAAACATGGTATGCTATGCGGGATGCGATATGTGATACATATGCAAGATTTGACAAGGAATAAATGAACCTGGTCTCAACTTGGAAATCCAAGTGTGCCACTGGAAAGGTGAGATGAAATCGCTTGAAAACGATATAAAGATCACCAGAATCGGAGTTACGCTTTGGAAATGGCAAGCAATTCAAATATGGCCACGTTCTGCGATTTACAGCAAGTAGCCAACTAAATGCAACAAGATGAACATGCTACAGCACTTAAACATGGCAACAAAATACATGGCAGGGATCCATTCATGATGCTTAACAAAAGATGAACACTGAGCTATGGCCAATTCATCCATTAACAGGTTCAAACAAGCATGGCAAAAATGCATTTGGCAAACAGATTTCAGACTTAGTGAAATTAACACTTGTCTGGAATTTCAGACCAGATAGCACTCTTTGGAGCATGAAAACTATATGCTACAGGGCCTGAACATGGCAAAGTAAAGCATGGCATGGAGCTACTCAAAGAGCTTAACAAAAGTCGCTTAGTGACCTTGAGCCAAAAGGGATCAGAAAATACATTTGCAAGCATGTGAACATGGCAAAAACATAATCAGTTCTCAGACTTAGTGAAAAACTGGAGCATGCCGAAACAGATCTCAAGTAGGCATGTTTACAAGCTCGATGCACTCACTACAGAGCATGTCATGACAATATAAGCATACAGCCATCAAGAATACACAAAATACAAGCTAGACATGGCAAGAACAATAACATAGCATGCACGGATCAACTACAACATCCTCGGCAAAATTGCTAACAAGTAGAGAATCTGCCCAGATTCACGAAACAGCTAAAGTAGAGCTCGATTGACTCAAGCTAGGGTGCTCCATAATTGCAAAAAAAAGACATGGATTGATACAGCACTACAAGATTAACAAAACATCCTTACTGATCATCCTCAAAAGAGGCACGAATCACTAGGAAACAACATGAACATATGGCATATTGAGATCAACAGTCTAAGGACTTAGTGGAAATGCTAAGTCCCTGAAATCAGCATTAACGAATGCTCCACTTTGCAAGCTTGTGCTAGTCACCACACATATCACAAAAATACATGGGTTGCACCTCTGGATAAATGGCAAAGCACTTAACAAAACACATGTAGAGCTCAGGGGCATATCATGCACACATTAATCATGGCAAAAATGACAAATATCTAATTGGAGCAGTAGATCTGACAATTATCTCAAATAACATTCTTCTAACAGCATTTCGGGCATCAAGATGAACTCAAATGAAAATGATGCAATGAGATGAAATGATGTACTCTCTGAGATGAACATTTTGATATGTTATATGCCCAAAACGAAGCTACGCATGCAAAGTTATGATGCGATGAACATAGCCAAAATATTAGGGTTTTGGGAAAAAAGTCAACCCGAGACAAATCTCAGATCTATATCCGGCCGGGCGTGGACTTCGAGGTTTGCCAGAATGGAGCTTGAGGCCGCCGGAGATGGGGACTTCGCCGGATCCGGCCGGTGCTCCGGTCGCCGGGGTCGAAGAAGATGCGGGGAGGCAAGGCGGCGCCGGTCGGTGGGCAGCTCCGACGAGGCGGCGCGGCGTGCGGTGGCCTCGGGAGCTCGCTGGCATCGTGGGGCGGAGCCGGCCGGTGAAGGTGGCGGCGCGGCGGAGCAAGAAGCAGGCGGCGGCGGCGCGGGATCCGGGCGGCGCGCGGGGAGATGGGTCAGGAGGGCCCGATCCAGGCTCTCCGGGCCGCGGTGGCGGGGACGGCGCGGGGTGCCACGTGGTGGCGCGGGAATGGCTGGCGGCGGCGTGTCCGGCGCCGGCGGACAATGTCCGGCCGCGCGGATGGAGCGGGGCTACGGTTTTGGAAGAGGGGATCCGGGATTTTCGAGGAGGGGTGTATATATAGGCATAGAGGGAGCTAGGAGAGTCCAAATGAGGTGCGGTTTTTGGCCACGCGATCATGATCGAATGCTCTAGATGATGGAGAGGGTTTTGGTGGGTTTGGGGCCAAAATGGAGGGGTGTTGGGCTGCAACACACACGAGGCCTTTTCGGTCCCTTGGTTAACCATTGGAGCATCAAACGATGTCCAGATGGTACGAAACTTGACAGGCGGTCTACCGGTAGTAAACCAAGGCCGCTTGGCAAGTCTCGGTCCAATACAGAAATGTTTAATCCCCACACATGAAAGAAAGGTAGAAATGACCATCGGAGGAGAACGAAGCGCCGGAATGCAAAACGGACAACGGGGAAAATGCTCGGATGCATGAGATGAACACGTATGCAAATGCAATGCACATGATGACATGATATGAGATGCATGACGATGATAACAACACATGGAGACAAAAACCCGAACCCGAGAAAAATAAAATAACTTAACGCCAGAAATGGCAAGAGTTGGATTACATATTGGGTAAATCATATCCGGGGTGTTACAGCGAAGCTGTCGTCCAAGCGGCCCCTCACCCTGGCAGCCTCAAGCAATACTACCTGTCGGGCCGCAGGCCGGCGTCGTGGACCATCTGGCATAGCCGGCTGATGCTCGCGCTCATCGCCTCCATGGGTCTAGCCTAGCTTCTAGTCAACTGATCTTGCGATTCGAGTGATCATTCAGCCCTTGGTTAGCGTGCGTAGGTGCGTAGGATTTCGTACTACTCCTCAGCCCTCTACTGCACCTGCCTTTGGCTGTATGATAGGTGGGCCAGCCACCCCCTGGGGCCACGTGTCATTCACCCAAAGGCAGTTGCCGTAAGTCAATGAAGTTGCGTCCCCCTCCGTGCTGGTGCAGTATAGTCATCTCACCGGACCTCTAGTTGGGGCCAAACGAGAGAAGTTTGATGTTTACTGGTTTATTGGTCCCCTTTGCATTTTGCGCCAAGTTTTGACCTTTGATTTAACTAATAAAATGTTAATGCATGTAAACAAAAATGTTGTGTAAGTCACCTTACGAAAACCAAATAATCCCAAAATACTTAGGCACGGTGCATCAACTCCCTCCTTGTTTCTTATTTCGTGACATATCAACCAATGAGAGATGTGGGCCGTGCATGCTTTCAATGACTTGAGACTAGTACCAAACATGACATGCAGTGTTTAGTTCATTGCATGTAATCCTATTACAGTACTCTAGTTAGCAAAAAAACATTAAGTTCTCTCGCCGATAGGAATAAAACACCATGTATTTATTTACAGAGGGAGTAGTACATTTTTGGTGACATGCATTACTAGATATTTCTAGTCAATACTAAAATCCAAATGGACGTGGTAGTACTCCTAAATCCATACGGTGGTGCTACTAGTACTAGTAGTAGTACTACCAATGTAGTAGTACAAGTACTAGCACTGTACTACTCGTTGGTCAAATTATTACGTGCTGCTCCTCACAGTGAAGTGATAAGACCCTGTACTGGAGATGACACCTGAGTATAGGCGCTATGTTCGGCATACCATAGTTAGCCTCACCGTCTGCAATCACTATCATCATGGCTGTAGAGCTAGCCTGCTTACAACTAGCCCTGTTCGACATAATTTCCCATGCGTAGATGCCCGTGCATTGCACGGAAAACCAAGATTGGGGGTGGACGGCTCCGGCAGCGGCCATCGCGCCAAATGCTTCCACGGCCTTCTACTCCTAGATGTGGTGGGGAGGAGATGAGGCTGATTGTGAGAGACAAGGAGTTGCTTGTAAATAGGGAACAAGTGTGGGCATCTTTTTGCAAAAATGGAGAAGCTAGGTTTGTATGCATCAGATCTAGATCCGACGGCTATTGGTGAAAGATGGGAGGCACGACATCATCACCAACACAGGACCTATTTGATTCGCAGGATTTTGAAAATGCAGGAATAGGACACGGCAATATTACAAGTTTCAAACTGATATTACAAATGTTAGGAGTAATGCTGCACCTACGAAGAGGGAATTACTAGGAAGTTTACGTAAGAACTTTCGTTACTTTAGGTGGATGCAGCATTATCGTACAAACTAAAATCCACCGCCCTGACAAGTCACTAATGGGCAAATGAGTTTTCGAGTCTCTGGCCACTTGATGTTTCAAAAACAAATTCAGCTTCTGCGGAGACTTTGTCATTTAGGCTTAGACGCTTGCGGTGATCAGCACACCATTCATTGTTGCGCCAAAGAACGCCCAAACCTCATTACCTTGAGCACACTTGCCTCCAGAACAAAGAACCTGGCCAATTTAATCTCAGATATGCTGCCTCGGTAGTCGATCAAATCAATTTCTGTAAGATGGAGATCAAGGCATTCGATGAGATTGTTATAGTGCAGCACATTTTTCACTTTCGGGTCTTTTTTTATCTGCAAAAGAAGAGAACATATTAGAGCAGCTGGTTGCATAAGATTGCCGTGTCATCAAGAGGTACCAATATCATTCACTCATACGATAGGGTTGGCTGGCTAGTGATATTTTTTCACTCTCTCTCTCTCTCTGTGTGTGTGTGTGTGTTTCCTCTCATTTAACTAGGAGCACGTGAAGAGCTTGGGCATTTGTTGCCATCCACTATGTGGCCGATGCCATATATCGCAAAAGTGTGCCACATAATACGCATCGATGTCAAATCAAAAGATTTTGGCACCGCTGTCGCGATGTGAGAGAGTTGACACCGCTGTGCACACAGACCCACATGTATAAACAAATCAATTGAACCAACTACACCAGCATCTCACTCTCCCAAACAAGTGTTTTTTATTGCCTCAGTCCTCTCTCTCTCCCATGCAGTGTTTTTTCATTGCGTGAGTTAATTTGGCACCGGAGCAAAGTAGGTGATCCAGATTGGGACACCAGGTGAGCAATGGAGGGGCATCGATGCCAAATGCATCACAAGTGAATTTGGCACATGTTTTGGCCTACATAGCCCACTTTTGTAATACTACCTCGTATTTAGTATAAAATTTTGACCATAGATTTACCTAAGAAAATGCCAATGCATGTCACTAAAAATTACACATTTGAAATTATGTTCAAATACGAATCCAACGATATAGTTCTTAGTGACATGCATTAACATTTTGTCAGTTAAATCTATGGTCAAATTTTGACACTACAAAATTGGAAGAGTAAACCAGGACGGAGGTAGTACTTGCTCTTAGGGTAACCATAAGTTACTTTCCACTATGACTAGCCTAGGCTACTATAGTAGTACAGCATAAAAATGATCCAGGTGATCACGTGAGAAAAAAATACTAAAACATTTCTTTCGGTGCAGTGCGTCGATGCACTCTTGAACACTACACTTGTCATCGTAATTTGGGAAATTACGAAAAAATTGAGCTACGTTGTGATTACCGTTTACTTATAGGAAAGAAGTTTCACCTTGATGAGTAGCTTCTCCGTGCACGGCAAGCATGTAAGGAATCCAACAACTTGATCCAGATTGGGGCCGATAGATTTTAGTGCTAAGATCTTCACTGTGCGCATGGACTGGGTCAAGCTTGTGGGAATCATTTTCCAGAAGACGGTCGTAAATACATCAAGAAGAAATTTAAAAATGTGAATTTCAAGAAGACGGAGAAGAAGATGAGTGTTGTACCTGAACGATTACGGATCCAATAAAGAGTTCGGAGAATTTGGCAGACGAGTACACCAACGCTGTCAATTTCGGCGCGTCAATGACCCTGATTTTTGTTGGACCTTCTAGATCCGATACAAGCAATCTCTCAGGGAAAGGCGCATTCTCAATGACCATAACGTGGAACAGCTGGAGTGATCTCTTCCCAATTGATGTCTTGTTGTGGGGCCAGCAAGACACATAAATCCATCGGAGATCCGTCGAGGCGATGTGGAGGCTAATGAACCCATGGATCTGCTCAAGACGAAGGTACTCGAGCGCAGTACAGCTGCAAAGCAGGTGCTCCATAGCCTTCTTCGAGATGACAATGTCGAAGAGGTCGAGCTGCTTGAGTTGAGGGAGAAGAAGAGCGGGTGCGGCATTAATCTAGGGAAGATAGCAGGAGCTGCAGCTGGCGCGGCACAACGTTGGCGTGAGGCGGAGCACGGACGGCGGCAAAGAGCGACATCGTCTAGCTTCAAAGCTGAGCTCCTCGAGCTGATCTAGGGCGGGGGATGAGAACCACTCGTCGAACTTGGGTTGGACCTTGCAGTTGGTACTGAACATGCGGATGTCAAGGTGTTTGGCTGGCCCAGGGTGCGATGAAAGGATCTTGGAGACTGCGGCCATGCGTTTGCAATCCCCGTTGCAGAGGCAGCTGTCGACGGTGAGGTTGAGAGGGACACAGCGCCAGAGGGGGCGCCAACACCGGGAGAGCAGGGCGGTCCGCACGGCAGATTTGGTGGGGAGGAGGCCGATGATGACGAGCAGCGTGTCGTCGGGGAGGCTGCCGATGAAGTCCAGGCTCGTCGGATGTGGTTTTGGCTCGAGCCGCCTCCGCTTGTTGGCTGCCTCGCCGTCCATCTCAACCGGCAGCGACGCCGGTGTACACATGTGCTAGTGTGTGTTGTGTGCTGGGTGTGCGCGAGTGCGTCCTTCTGTGCATGCCGCCGCGCAGTGGTGAATTGTGCGCGAGTGCGTCCTTCCCGCGCAAGAAGTTTGTCCTCAATGCGCCCTCAATTTACTAGCATGTGGGGTGCTACCCCGAGTGGTTTCAACTTTGTTTACTTCACCGCGTGTCAGATGGGCCTCTAGTTTACTTATTTTCACCCACTGCCACATGGGCCAACACACGAAGATACAGAACACGAGCTGACAAGGCAGCATGTGGATTGGTTTACTGGTCAACTAAACAATATACGGAGCTATACGCTGACACAGTGAGCGTATAATCCGTCGGTATAGAGAGTACGAGTGAGAGGGGAGGCCCGTGAGAGATAGCAGAGAGAGAGAGAGAGAAAGAGCTACTCCCTCCGTTCGATAATGTAGTTCCAACATTTTTTTAAGTCAAACTTTTGAAACTTTGACCAAGTTTATAAAGAAATTACTTATATCTACAATACCAAAGATAAATGATAGTATGAAGTAAGTACATGTTGTGATGAATCTAATGATCGTTCCAGATGTAAATGTTTTTCTCCGCATATACCTGGTCAAACTTTTCTGAGGTTTGACTTTTCAAAACATCCATATGCTTATGGACGTGACAGAGTCGCTAACAAGAGAGAGAGAGAGAGTGAAAAAAGTGTGTGTGCATGTGTGAAAGAGACATGGACAACACATGATAAAAGTAGAGAAAAAGCATACGTGTCTTATGCAAACATATCACACATGCATCTTTGACAATGGAGGCAAGGTGAGGAGATAGTGTGTGGTTGTTTGGAACCGAGAGAGCAATACCCCTAGCACGTGGCCAAGAGGGGTCTGACAAACAAGGGAGAGAGGTCGAGAGAGACGTATGGAGAAAATGCAGACATGGGGAGGAGAGAGTGTATGTTTGTCATAGAGAGATCCCCTGGAGATCGTGATGAGACTACATGGGTGGGAGATCAAGTGACAAGGTGTGTGCGTGATAGAAGATGCCCCGAGAGATATCGAGATAGACGTATGGATGGAAGGAGACAATATGTGTGTTCCTGATGGTAAGGATGGCAATTTTACCCATGGACATGGATATCCATGGATATCCGACCCGAATGGATAGAGTTTGGATATGCTTTTGTGCCCATGGGCGGCGCCCAAATCCGCCCTGATTGCTCGCGGGTAGGGCATGGATATAATCTTGTACCCATGGATATATCCAAACTCAACACGATAGTATGCATTAATGGGCAAAAATCTGCTATCCCTACCCCATAGTCACATCTCCCATTGCAATTTTAAACTTTGTTATGTAAATCATGCAAAAGGAATTGCACAATCCCCACCGTAACTTTCATTAGTTGACATTCAATCCCCACTAACATACTCCAGCGCCCCTTCCTTTACTTTTATCTCCTCGTTAAATGACTCATTATTCCATCTTTTAGTAAAATACTAAATGATATTAGGTTGTTAGTGGACATTGATTTACCATAAGATGATGTTTACAATAAGTGAAGTCTAGCTTGCCACGAGGTGAAGAATGGAAGATCTTATGTTAACATTGTCTTATGTCATATTTGTATATATTGATAGGACCCAATGGATATCCAGTGGGTATGGATATCCATCGGGTTTGGACATGGACACAATTTTTCACCCATGGACTTTTTCATGGACGGGCAATGACTGTCTTCAAGGATATGGATATGGATTTGATATTGTTCAACCCAATCCAAACCCGACCCATTGCCATCCTTACTGATGGCTAGTAAGAGATAATCATACTTACGATCAAGGGGGGGGAGTGCTTGCGCCTATGATGGATTGAGGGATTATGGTACTTAGGGGGGGGTGTGTCACATGGAGAGAGAACAAGGGCGGAGAGTGTTGGATGGGTCTATATGTATAGCGCGAGCGAGACATGTGTATGTGTGAACCAGGGAGATATAAGGCCAGTTTGGCTTGCGTCCTGAGCATCTTTTGCCTGGCCTGGGGTTGTGGCTGGATTTCATGCATGCTTGTTTGGTTGCTACCCTATGAAAAAGAAAGCCCGCCTGGCCTGGGTTCCCTTGCACTTTAATTAGCCTAGCTGAACTCCAGACACTGCAAGTAGCCTGGCCCAGGCGACCGATTTCGAATGCCAGGCCGTGCCTGGTCGTGTGGCCATGAGGCTAGCAGCAACATGGATGGATATTAGCATTAAATAATTGATGCATGGATTGATTGATGGGACGTTGATGCTTTGCCTGGCCCAGGCATGAACCAAATGCTTCAGCACCACACAAGCCTGGCCAGGCAGAAATATTTTACATCTCACGTCCACACCAGGCAGTACCGGCCATCAAGGCATGAGGGTCAGGTCACGAACCAAACTGACCAATAAAGTTTGAGAGAGATTGAGGAGCCCCGATAAGGCTGAGTGGTGCGTCAGATAGCTGAGAGGGGGAAAGAGATATTCCATCCGCTCGATAATGCAGTGCATGTAAATTTTTTAGAAGTCAAACATTGGAAACTTTGATCAGGTTTACGCAAATGTTATTTATATCTACAATACCAAAGATACATCATACAAAACTACATCTCATGGTGAATCTAATGGTATATGTTTGTCGTACTAGATATAATTCTTTTTCTCCACGTACATGGTCAAACTTTGTGATGTTTGACTTTTCAATAAATCTGTATGCTATGGACCGAGGAGAGTGCCTCAGTCGAGACAGATCAAGTGCGTGTGAAGGAGAATGAGTAAGTGTGCAAAAAGAGTATGTGTGTGAAAGAGAAAGTGACAACAAACGATAAATTAGAAAGAGAGAGTGTTTTTTCATTTCTTATGCGAACATATCACGCATGCATCTCCAAGATGGAAAAGCGAGGCGAGGAGATACACGAAGATAGCTAGTGTGTGATTGTTTGCAATGGAGAGAGACACCCCTGTAGCACATGTCCAATAGAGGTGTGGCCAACAAGGAACAAAGGTTGAGAGGGACACATGGATGGCATGGACGCATGGGGAGGGAGAGAGGGTGTGTTTGTGATAGAGAGATCCCGTCGAGATCGTGAGGGGACTATATGGGTGGGAGATCGAGGGAGTGCGTGCGTGATATAAAGATGCCCCGAGAGAAATCGAGATAGACCATGCACATGTTTGTGATGGAGACTAAGATTAGCTAGTCATATACATATAGGGGGACTGCGTGTGCCTACAATTGAGTGAGAGACCATCATACTTGGCTAGCTGGGCATGAGATTGTGTGTGTGCGCGTGTGAGATGGAGAGAGAGGAGAGATAGAGTTTTAGATGGGCCTATCGAGTGCGAGTGAGATATGCATGTGTATGTGTGACCCAAGTGGATGGAGAGTTTGAGAGAGTGGGGAAGAGCTCCGAGACGACATAGTGGTGCGTGAGAGAGTTACAGGCAAAGAGCCAAGGAATCTGTGTGCGTACGATGAGTGCACCCAAGATATCTAGCTTGGACTAGCTAGAGTATCATACGTAGTGTGCGAGAGAGACCTATAGATGGTGTGTATATGCATGCGAACTAGAAAGACCCCCCCCCCCCCACACACACACACAAAGAGAGAGAGCGAGAGAGAGAGAGAGATGGAGAGAAAGGGAGAGGGACCAACAAGGTTTTTGTGTCGGATGCGTGCGACAGAATTGAAGATTGTCGTCGAGAGAGAGAGAGAGAGAGAGAGAGAGAACAGGAGTCCGGGAGAGGGAGAGGTCGCGTTTTATGCATCAAAGACTGATATAAACCATGTTTCGATATAAACTTGCATTCAAATATTTAAATTGGAGAACATGTTGTCTGCAATCCACACATGAACGGATATATGCGTATATCAAACAAGTTCATTAATTTGACTTTCAACATGTTCATGGAGTACTATAATACTGTACAACATGCTACTCGATTGAGGTGTTCAATTTTGGATTTAGTTCACTATTTTGACCTACTGAACGAGCTATTTCATTGAATCGAGATATTTCATTTTGGGTTTGATTCGCATTTTTGAGTGGGTCAACTATTTGTCATATAGTAAATCACGAGCAACGAGCATGTAAAAACACATTACTCCCGAGCATCATCTCTCCATCTAAAAAAGAAGTGGCAAGCTAATATTTCAAAATTTGATCCGAATCGACTTGGTAAGGTAGATGTGGATGCTCGTTCTCCCAAAATTTGAACGAACCGTTAAACATCCTCTCTGCTCGGTGGAATTCGCCCGAGCAAATAAATGGGAGACGCGAAATTACCGTCCTATCTGGGACACGCATCAATTGGCCCGTTGTACATCGAGGGTAGGTTCGTAACTTCATCCAAGCACGCCTTCTCCTCGGCCGAAATGACATGCGCCGAATAATTCATAAACCATGGTCGGCAAAACACGCTCTCCTCGCCCAAAATAGCTTGCGCCCACTATTTCAAAACACGCTCTCCTCGCCCGAAATCGCTCGCGCCCACTATAGTTCAAAACACGCCCTCCTCGCCCGAAATCGCTCCCACCCACTATTTGGGGAGAAGCAAAGTTACTCTACTATCCCCGACCCTCAGTACACAGACCCAAGCCGACAAGCCTATAGGCAAGGGTAGAACTGTAACTCCCCCTCACATTTCAGACAAATGCGTCCATAAGACATGGTTCCACTCCCCTCCCAATTCCCCCCCCCCCCCCCGCCCGCACCCATTCATACCTCGTGGGCGCCAAATCACCTTCTCCCCGGGAAGCTCCCTTCTCCCGAGCCGCGAAACCTCAGCCCCACCTCCATGGCGCCCCCCACCGCACCAATTTCACAGCCGCCATCCTCCCTAATGCCGGAGACGTTGTCCATTTGCCGTCGTGCACTGGGTCGTGTGCCTCTTACTCTGTGCTGCTGGTGCTGCCTCGATGACGGCCGTGTGAACCGTACTGGAGCCGATTCACCCCCAACGTCAGAGTCCTGGTGCTGCTTCGGCGTAGCCGTCGACCATCGCGACATCGCTCTTTCCCTGCCGCCGGTCGCCACCGCAACCGCGCCGGCCTCACCGACTCGGCAGCTGGACCTGCCTACTTCACCATGCCGCCAGATAGGTCGCACCCTCATCTCAAATCACTTTATTTAGGCGTCAGTTGACTGAATTTTTATTCTGGACCAATAGATTTGCAACAGGAAGCAGCACCCCTCGAGGCGGCGGAGCTCCTAGGCTGCCGGTTGGCTGGTGTCTAACGTAAGGGTGCGGTGCCGCAAGTTCGCCGCGGAAGCAGCGCTTAGATGGCTATCTTTTAGAGTTGTGTGGGTTGAAGGTACTGCCGCCGCCGAATCTGGATGACGGGGAGTCTTTGTGGATTGGCCCGGGGGCGGCGCAACCACGGCAGTGCGGTGGGGCGGGGAGTGGGGTTTTGGCCGGGGCCACGGACGGCGGAGGCAGGCTGCTCTGCCGTTGGTCGCTGGCTCTTCGGGGAAGATTCCGAACAGTGTCAGCCGAGAGGCACAAGACGGCCAGCCATCCGGCGTAGATCGGACAGTACCAAAATAAAATAAAATCGTGTGACCCCAATTTAGCCTTCAGTCAACAGACGTGTGACCACTCTCGTACCTTACTGTTGAACTCTTAGTGTATTTCTTCAGATCAAAGAGATATGTCGTTCTTAACATTATGCATTATCTGCATCTTCAGACACATCGTCTTCCGACTCACCGCAGCTGCTCCAACAAGGGAAGCATACACCAGAAGGGAGCTATAGTCCCCACTCAACAGTTCCCTGCATCGAATGCGCGTGCCCGACATGCACAGCCACAACAACTGCAGGGCCATCGACAAGTCAACACATGATGCTCACAACTATGGTTGGCAACCCGATAGGTTGTACCCTCATCTTACTTGTGTGCAACATTTATGGCTTTGTTATTCATCCAAGCATGGAAAATAGATCATCACATTTCACTGTATATTCATGCTGTTCTCTTACAGGTCTTGTTCAGGAGTTAACGTTGTTCCATAGTTCAGCTAAGATACTTGTTCTTTAGGTAACACTGTTCCATAGTTATCATCCATTAGCCAATGCTATCCCACAGGCTGGTGATTATAGTATTATACCACTTCTAGTATTTCCTATGTTGTTCTTTAATACTTTTGTGTGCCATCTAGTTAATCTCGAGTACAAACGATACATATTCTATAGCTTTCATCTATGTTCTCCCTTTAGTTTATGAGACCTGTTGCTGCTAGTTAACCCTAGTCCTACTATTTATGTCGTCTCCTGCAGGCACTCATTACATAAATCTAACTACTAGTTGTCTTCCATGCATGTCAGATATAATTGCACACACTGATATATCCACAAGAACCTCACGGAGCAATGTAAAGGCCAATAAACTTGATGTCAATGATACCCAATATGATGAAACATGTAAACAAGGTTGTCAGAATCGCGATTCTGTTATACGATTCTACGACTTTACGATCCAAACTAATCCCTTTGATTCTACAATTTTAGTTAATAGAATCTATGTTTTTACGATCCTGATAGTGAAGATTCCACGATTTGCGATCCTACCATCAGAGCTCCGATCCGATTCAAAATCGCGATTCTGACAACCTTGCATGTAAAGGCAGTTCTTCGGAAGACTTGCAAAAAGATGATGAATCCTCTTCACCCCACAAGGTCCTTGCTCTAACTTGGCCTGTGATATGGGTACAACATGCATATAATGTCCTGGAGTGTATGTAAATATGTCATGCCTTCCTGTTTTACATTCCGCTAGCATACAGTTTTACATTCAACTAGTGTTTTTTTGCTGTGTTGTCCTGTCGTATCCCTAGCTCTTACACCATACTCCCTCCGTCCGGATTACATGTTGCCAAAATGGATAAAAAAGGATGTATCTAGAACTGAAATACGCCTAGACCCATCCATTTTTTCCGGATGGAGGGAATACATGTCAATATGTCATGCCTTTCTATTCTTCAGTACCTATTCCATCTCTCTGCTACTGCATGTTTTATAATTAAAGCACCATTCTTCTATACAAGGCATGCAAGGGGAAGACGACTATGTTAGAATCTGAAGGGTTACAAACAAGGCCTTTGCAAAAGATCCAAATGCCAGGAGATAATAAACCAACTCCAGTTTTTATAGATACTGCTCCAGCACAGAGAAACCCAACTCCTACTAATAATAAGCAGATTCCAGTGGCCAAAGAACTAGTCCGCTCCAGTCCAGCAAGAATATGTCAACTCAATTCTAAGAAGCGTGTGTGTAACCTTGCATCATGAAATTTTATAGCATGCTGATCATATTTTCTACATGTTTCTTACCCATCTCTCTTTTAGAAAATAAGCTTAACAGATAGAAGATTTTCTGCAATGGTATCGTTTATGAGGAAAGATTCTTGCAGGAATTCTCTGTGCTCCAATGTAGATGTAAGTACCTGTTGTATATCACTATATTTTAACATCAGCATGTATTTTGTTAATTGGCGTGAATCCAAGCTTTATCTGATCTAAATTTAGTTGTAGCAAAATGTATGATTAAAGGCCACAATGTTGATTTTTGCAAGGAAAACTGCCTGGTAGTTTTGCATCCTGAGCTACATGAGTGTACTATCTCATGTTAGTGGGTTTGAATACTTTGGTTCTGCAGTGGGTTTTTCAGTGTTTTTTTACTGTGTTGTCATGTTGTATCCCTAGCTCTTATATCATACTCCCTCCGTCCGGATTAAATGTCGCAGAAATGGATAAAACTGGATGTATCTAGAACTGAAATACGCCTAGACAGACCCATTTATTTCCGGATGGAGTGAATACATGTCAATATGTCATGCCTTCCTATTCTTTAGTACCTATTCCATCTCTGCCGTAGCATGTTTTATAACTGAATCACCATTCTTCTATATAAGGCATGCAAGGGGAAGACGGCTATGTTAGAATCTGAAGGGTTACAAACCAGGTCTTTGCAAAAGATCCAAATGTCAGGAGATAATAAACCAACTCCATTTTTCATAGATACTGCTCCAGCACAGAGAAACCCAACTCCCACTGATAATAAGCAGATTCCAGTGGCCAAAGAACTAGTACGCTCCAGTCCAGCAAAAGAATGTCAACTCCATTCTAAGAAGCGTGTGCGTATCCTCGCATCATGAAATTTTATAGCATTCTGATCATATTTTCTACATGTTTCTTACCCGTCTCTCTTTTAGAAAATAAGGTTAAATGATACAAGACTTCCTCCATTGGGATCGTATTCGAGGAAAATATATTGCGGGAATTCTCTGTGCTCCAGTGCTGATGTAAGTACCTGCTGTATATCACTATATTTTTACATCAGCATGTAATTTGTTAATCGGCATGAATCTAACCTTTATCTGATCTAAAATTAGTTGTAGCAAAATGTTAAAGACGCCAATGTTGATTTTTGTAAGGAAAACTGCCTGGTAGTTTTGCGTACTGAGCTGCATGAAAGTGCTATCTCATATCACGCACATTACTGAATTGTAGTGCTTCTCTGGTTGCCCATTCATTCATTGTGTCAATGTTGCTCTCGTATTACCTTACCTGGCTGATGATAGTTGTGTCATATTGTGTTAATTTGGTGTAGGCTAGTTGCCCAAACGTTCGTTGTGTCAATGTTGCTTTCCTATTATCTGACCTAGCCAATGATAGCAATGCTAGTGTGTTAATTTTGTGCAGGCTGCTGAAGATAGGAAGACAAACTCTGAAAACAGCAAGGCAACCCCATTGTTTCTTTCCAGCAAATCTAGGCCAGGTAATATGGCAATAACTCATGATTAATCTATTTGGTTCCCGTCCTAATTTACGTTATGATGCAGTGGTCAAGACACTCTCCACTATCAATAATACAAGCCTGCCAAAATCGCCATCTGAATCTGTTCAGTATCCTCTGTCTCGAATGCAACGGAATAAATGTATGTTTGTGAACCAATTAATGGCTAAAGCAATGATGGAAATGGTGGATGAATCAGAGGTGCAGAGTCGTGCGACACAACAACTGATCAATGTTTTCAGAGACAGTGTGGCAAAGCAGCAAGAACTTGCCCACATGCTTATGGGTGTCATCTGTGCTGAGGTTGCAGATTGTGACATTGTAGATGGTTAGGTTCTGCTCATTTATTTGCACTGGCATCAATCTTTGATTGCCCATTGGATGTAATTTCCTGTAATATATTCTGGATGTGCAACATTATTCCCTGTATGCCGTACCTTTGCTCGTCGTAATGGGCTCAAATTATCTAATTTGGCCTAAAGACATGAACGAACTTTAGTGGGCCCATTGAGTTAATGGGCCGTTACTAGGCCGAAAGTTAATGGTCGGCCCTCTTACCTTCCGGGTCGTTAACAGGCTGACATCGAAGCGGGCAACAGCTGGCCCCAATTTATTTCATGGGCCCTTAATAGGCCGTTACTAATTTTGGGCTACATATGGCTGTAGCGACTCGACCTCAGACGGTCAAGTCTCTGTGCTTAAGTGTCATCCCTGGATCGGTATGCTGACACACACAGTACTCGAGGATTTATAACAGAGGTAAATCACATGTATAAAGTAACGTAAATACTATTACCTCAATCCAAATAGTGGAAGTAACAAAGGTTGTGGATTCCCATCAACACCAACGGCAAAGTTGAGTGTAGAAATCGTAACCCTAACGTATCACTTACTCGTCGTAAGAAGTCCTGCTACATGAGACGTTGCAGCCACAAAGGGTTAGTACATTGAATGTACTGGCAAATTCACACCATAGGAGAATGATGAATAAAGGCTATCACTACATGCATATTTGGCTGGTGGAAAAGCTCTATGGTTATAGTTTTTGCGAAAAGCCAATTTTTCCCTACTGCAAAGGAATATATTTTATTTAACTACAAAGTTGGTTGAAAATATTGAGAAGGTTCCTCCAACTCAATCCCAAAATAATAATCATTAACCCAACAAATTATTTAAGTAACATGATGAGATCAATAGGATAATCCAAGTACCAGAGACTCAAGATTGTTCATAACCGGCGACACGGCTAATCATGATTAGTTTGTACACTCTGCAGAGGTTTGCGCACTTTTCCCCACAAGACTCGATCGCCTCCGTTGGTTTTCTCGCACTACGGGGTGTTTGAGAAACGGATGACCGAGACACAGTCTTTCAGAAATATTAACTCTCTACTCCGGACAGACCATACCAAACCTACATCCCACTATCTGCTGATCTGCCTCTTCAAGAGCTTCACCTAACTCACTCAACTATGCTAGAGCCCATAATAGCTTGTGGCTGCACACGGAAGTTTCTAGCATGATTCCTTTGAGCCTGGGTGGCGGTCCATAGGAAAATCACACGGGTACTCTGGGATTTCCAAAAATACAAGCAACAATGGGTACTCCAGGTGCCTCAATCCACCCAGATGTGTATTTAAGTTGCCACCTTAAGTTGAACCATTAATTAACAATCTCACATCTATCATGGATTTCACTCACCCAAACCACGTCTACGAGCATAGCAAATTAAGCAACGCCTAGAAGTAACTCCCAAGGGTTTGAATGTAACAGGGCAATAGGTTCTACCTCAACAACTACTTCCCAACCCACAAGTTAATGACATCCTAATCATGCAATGTTTGAGGATTGGAACTAATGCATAAAAACTGGGTGATAAAGGGATATGATCAAAGTGTGAACTTGCCTACAATGTTGATGTAGATGATTCACACTCAAAACTCTTGATAGTTCTACTCGTCACACTCCGGTCAATCTATCGTAAGCAAGCAATAGTAACCACACATAAGCAATCACTCAAAAGATAGGGAAGAACGAAGAAGACAATTCGGAAAACGTCAAAACCAAGCAAATAACTTTTGCAACATAAAAAAATTTCTAACAGTACCAAAATTAAGTGAATTTGGCCTTATCAGAAAGTTTAGGTCAAGAGCTTCGATTTCCAAAAAGAATCAACTAAATCGGAGTTACGAAACTCAAGTTATGTACAAAAGAAATTTGAATATGAATCTAAACAAAATTTGAAATTTGAAAATTTCAAAAAGTTGACGTGACAGGTTCACTGGATAGGTGAAAACAAGACGAAGCTATAGGCGCTGGTTTGATCTAATTTGGATAAACGAGTGAAAAGTTATGGCTATTTGAAAAATCAGGGCCAAACTGTTTTACGAAAAAAAAATAGCTACGGTTAAGGTCTAAAGTATAAATACGTAGACTAATTGATAATCTAATTATTCTATCGTATTAGTCTAAAAATAATAAATTACGAAAGTATAAGAAGAAAAAAAAACAAAGAAAGATACCTTTATAAGGCAGAGAAAAGACAACTTTGGAGAGAGGAGACAACTTCCAGAAGTCGCGCCGGAGAGGAGAAAAATATTTTTCTTAAATGAATCTAGTCAAACCAAAATATTGATTTAACCCGAATCGGATGATTTTTAGAGGCTCTATGGGTCTATATTTATTGGTGGAAAAGAGGCTTAGGGGTCAAAGGCTAGGCAATGTGGGACTAAACATAGATGAAAATATACGAAACAGAGAAGAAAAGAGGCGGATGGGCCTAAAGGCCTTCGGCCGGCCGCGCGCACGCTGCGGCTGCATTTTTTTAACAAAATTCGGCCGAAAAATGAAAAGGCTGGCTGGGCCTGGCCCATTTAAGAGAGAGAAAAAAATAATGGGGCGCCAGAAGCTACTATACTGCGCATGTAGGCGATAAATAAATATGGGCCGCACGTACAGTTTTTTTTAAATAGAAACAGAAGGAAAACCGAATAGCAAAGATAAAATAAAAATTTTATATAGGCATATAATATACCAAAATTTGCAGAAAAAGATTTTCTACAACATGGACATTTTTATAATGCCAAATAAAATCCACACAAATTTAGATAATTCAAAGAGTGCTACTGGTCTAATAAAATCCAATAAAAATCATTTTAAAAACACCAAAATGATTTCAAATTAATTTTTCTCCAATTTTGTATTGTAGGGAATCATGTTACCCTATTTTCCATATATTTTATTTTTGGAGAAACATAATTTGAATAAAACCCAAATAACTCCAAATTGAAAATAATTTCCAAAAGGACTTTGAATTTGATCCTTTTAAACTCCCAACTCATATTTCATATAATTTGAAGAAGTCATTTTTCTTCTCTCATGAAAATCATTGAGTTGCATGAAGTTTATGAATTGAAATATTTCCAAATGAAATTCAATTATTTTCAAATACCCTTTCATTTAATTTAAATGGAAGAAGTCATATCATCTTCGCTCAAGGGTTTTGTATTTGAAAAGAATTTAAATTCATGGAGATCACAAAGCAAATATGAAAGTTTGGGAAAGTCCTTTTATTCCCTCTCATTTAACTTTCAAAAAGTTTCGAATTCACTCACTTTCACACAATCAATCAAACAATCAATCAAATATATCTATTTATTATAACATTCCAAAATTTAGAATTTTGGGATGTTACAATGGCCCAACTATACTGTAGGCCTTTAGCAGGCCGAAAGAGACAGCGGGCTTGTATTGGACCATGAAGAGCATGGACCGCTAAGAGGCCAAAAGTCAGGTCGTATTGTAAACGGCCCAACTGTGTTATGGGCCTTTAGCAGGCCGAAAGAGAAACCGGGCTGGTATTGGACCATGAAGGGCATGGGCCGTTAAGAGGGCAAAACTAAGGTCCGACTACAAATGGCCCAACTCATTTATGGTCCGTTAACAGGCCGAAAGGCACACAGGGCCGGGAATTGGCCCAACACTTAAATGGGTCGTTAAAAGGCCAAAACTCAGGCCCGACTACAATTGGCCCAACTAATTTATGGGCCGTCAACAGGCTGAAAGTGACATCGGGCCAGACATTGGCCCAACACTTAAATGGGCCACTAAAAGGCCGAAACTCAGGTCCGACTACAAATGGCCCATCAGATTTATGGGCCGTCAACAGGCTGAAAGACACACCGGGACGGAAATTAGCCCAACATTTAAATGGGTCGCTAAAAGGCCGAAAAATGTACATCCTAAAAATTGGCCCATCCATTAAATGGGTCGTTAACAGGCCGAAATCTCATCGGGCCGATATTGAGCCCAAGTATATAGCGGGCTGTTAACGGGCTCGAACTGACGATGGGCTGCAATGGTGTCAAATCTTTAACGGGCCGAATTGGCACATCTTGTATGGGTTGTGGGCTTAAATGGACCTGACACAAGTAGGCCTTATATGGGCCGGCCTGCTAATTTTTACTGGGCCGGCCTTTTTCACCAGAATGGGCCACTATTGGGCCGTGCCACGTGTCGACATATCATAGGCGCCTATCTGACCCACTGACGAGCTGACACGTGTTTCGTCCGGCCAATAATAATTTTACACGTGGCAATTTCCCATTGGTCGGGGCTGTTAACGGGTTATCGGATCCAAACTAGACGTAGGCTTTTACCTTCATCGAAGGGACCGAACTAGTATAAACTCCCGTGTCCCCTTGTCCGGTTTAACCCCTTTAAGCTAACCCGTTGCGATGGCTCCATGACTAAGTCCTTACATGAGGACATCTGTCGTGACAAACCCACGACAGTTGGCGCCCACCGTGGGGCTATCGCACGGTGGTTTTGAGTTCTTCAAGGGCAGCTTCGATGGACTCAAGGGATACGCTGTGGGCCGGATGACGAAGAGTCGCCGTGGAAAGCTCTACATTGACAACGCATGATGGGGTCCCGAGGCCGATTCAATCGAATATGGGTACCGGGTCCCCTTTGGTGGGATTCACGTCTTCATCGGCAAGATCGGCAAACCGGCCCCCGAGCCGGACATCTGCACCGACATCATCGAAACGGCTCAGCGTGCAAGTTCTTCGCCGGTTCAGCCCGAGGCAAGGCATGTTTTCATAGGTGTCGTCCATGGATCGGGGTACGAGGATGGACCGGTCTCCGATGGAGAAACAGTAGTCTGCTCTGATGATGAATCTTCTGGAGAAACCGAATCGCTTTACCAGTTGTAGGACGGCCGGATTGAGGGAGGATCCGAGGGCAACAGTATTCCGGATTCCCCCTATCTGCCAAACCAGGCCGCCATCTTCGTGGCCGGCACACGATCGGCACCTCATTCATCTACCGCCGCAGCAATGCTCTCCGGTTCAACGACGGCTACACCAGCAGGGGCAGGAAGCTTGGCGCCGCCTCCGGCCCAAGTCTTATCTGATTTGTTCACGCTCTGGCGGCACTGATGTCCGCGGAGGTAGACGCAACAGCCAGGGATCAACACGATGCGGAGATTCTAAAAGTGAAAGATCAGATAGCCCAGGCTAAAGCGGACCTGGCAGCAGAGAACGCCAGGATGGCTACGGAGCGGGCCGAGTTGGAAGCACAGGCTTATCGGATTAGACTGGATTAGAATTCTTCGGAGGAAGTCATGAGAAGAAGGTACCGATCACGTCTCCCGTCGGTTTATGAGACGCAGAATCTTTTCAACACGCCAGGTGCAGGAGCTGGTAACCAACCCACGCTAAACCGGGCGGGGGCACCGGGAGCAGGAGCGCCGGTTCAGCCGCGCACGATGGACCTGCCTTGCCAGAACAATGTTGTACCATCAACGCTGCCCGGGCATTATTCCAACCCATTGGACAACATTGTGGCCGCCGCTTCGTGTCTGGTGGCCCTCCCAACCGACAGCAAATCACCAGTTGCAGTGGAAGCGCGTCGGGCCAGGGATCTTCTTCAGCCAGCACTAAATCAACAGCAAGCATATTCACACAGCCGTGAGAGGATTCATTCCACTCCCCGTCCAAGCCGAGGTTATAGCAAACATGTGGAAGACGAACCGGCCGTGTCCAGTAGTGCACGCCGCCGAAATTCGCCACGAGGGAACAACCCGGCCGGGGGAGGTGCTAATGCGCAAGATGTTGTGGACCATGGCCGCGCACGTCGAGAGGCCGAGTTGACAGCTCGACACGAAGCACGACAACATACTCTAGTTCACCCTACTGCCTCCGTGCAACCAGGGGTGATGTTCAGTTCCCTAGGGGTACTGTGTTTAACTCCCGTGTTGCGTAATGTGCGACTACCCAAGGATTTCAAGGGACCTCATAAGGTACCAAATTACACCGCTGATTTGCAGCCAGAGGCGTGGGTGGAGAGCTATGAGATGGCAATGGAGATGTTAGATGTGGATGAGGCGGTGTGTGCCAAATAGTTCACCATGATGTTGGAAGGAACAGCTCGCACTTGGTTGAAGAGCTTGCCGACCAACTCTATTGGATCATGGGCCGAACTGAAGCACCGGTTTATCCAGAACTTCAAGGATACGTGTAAGTAGCCAATGTCAATTGTAGATCTGGCCGCTTGTGTCCAAGAGGAAGGAGAGTCCACGACCCATTGGGTCAAACGGGTCTCGGTAATTTTGCATTCATTAGATCGTATCAATGCAGACACTGCAGTGTTAACGTTAGAGGGCAATTGCCGTTTCAAACCGTTGAAACAGAAGTTGGGAAGGCTCAAACGTCACTGCAACGACATGTCAACACTCATGGCCGCTTTGGTTAAATATGCCGATTCAGATAATACCAAGGATCCAGATTCAGAGGAGGACAAACCGGAGAAGGGAAAGAAGAACGACAGTGCAAAAGGGAAGCACCACAACCAAGGAGGCCATGGAAATAATGGTAAGCGTAAAGCGGATAGTTCGAACTTTGTGGCTAACACAAATATGCAGTGTCGCAAAGGTAAACCGCCCCAGCGCGGTGGAGGGATGAATCTAGAGCTTTTGTTAAACCAGCCCTACCCGAAGCATGGAACCAAGGAGGACCCTTCCACACATCTTTGAAAGGATTGTCACATAATGAGGGAGTTCAAAAACTCTTATCTATACCGGTACGATCAGGATCCACCGGGCGGTTCAGGTCCAGGTTTCCATGGGGGCGGTGGTTCAAGCTCTAGATTTCAGAATAACTAGGGCCATCAGAACAACCATGGTAATAACCAGCAGAATAACCAAGGGAATCAGCAACAGTCAGGTTACCAAAGTCACCCCAAGCAGTTGAATAGCGGACAGTATCATGTGTTCACTACTAGCCTGTGCAAGCGGGATCAGAAGCTTCACAAGAGGGCAGTTAATACTGTTGAACCGGCCGTGCCATGTTATCTACGATGGTCGGAGCAGCCCATTGTGTGGAGCAGAGAGGATCACCCGCCCCGGGTTAACAATCGGGTCAACTAGCCTTGGTGGTGGCACCTTAGGTGGGGGGCTATAAGTTTACCAAAGTTCTGATGGATGGAGGGAGCAGTATCAACATCCTGTACTATGAGACTTTCCATCGCATGGGGTTGACAGATAAGAATCTTAAACCGTCAAACACTGCTTTTCATGGTGTAGTACCAGGTAAATCGGCATACCCTGTTGGAAAGATTGCTTTGGAAGTCGTGTTTGGAGATGAGCATGATTCCAGGTCTGAAACATTGACCTTTGAGGTGGTGAAAATCCAGAGCCCATATCACCCGCTATTTGGACGGCCGGCTAATGCGAAATTCATGGCGAGACCCTGTTATGTCTATTTACAGCTCAAAATGTCGAGTTATAAGGGGACGATCACAGTACATGGAAGTCGAAAGATCGCTTTGGATTGCGAGGAAGGTGAAGCGGCCTATGTTGAATCATTTGTGCCACAGAGGAGCTGAAGTTCTATAAGGACAATGTTGATCCGGCGGACATGACCCCTCTGAAGAAGCCCACAACTGAGCATGACCCGGCCCTGACATTCAAACTGGCTAATGAGACTAAACTCGTTGACTTCGTCCCTGGTGATTCATCCAAGCAGTTTAGTATCAGTGCCAATCTGGATCCGAAATAGGAAAGCGCGCTCATCAAGTTCATCCGTGAGAACCGGGACATCTTTGCATGAAGCCTTCTGACATGCAAGGTGTACCGAGGGAACTCGTTGAGAACACTCTCAATATTAATCCTAAGTTTAAACCGGTCAAGCAGTTTCTTCGCCGTTTTAACGAAGAAAGACACAAGGCCATTGGTGAAGAGGTAGCCTGGCTACTGGCAGGTGGGTTTATCGTCGAAGTGTTTCATCCCGAGTGGTTGGCTAATCCGGTGCTTGTCCTTAAGAAAAACGGCACTTGGCGTATGTGTGTGGACTACACTGATTTGAACAAGGCCTGCCCGGCAGATCCTTTCGCTCTCCCGCGTATTGATCAGATCATTGATGCGACGGTGGGTTGTGAGCGCCTGAGTTTCCTGGATGCTTATTCAGGTTATCATCAGATTAAAATGGCAGTTAAGGACTAGGAGAAGACAACCTTCATCACTCCCTTTGGAGCCTTCTGCTATGTTTCTATGCCCCTTGGGCTCAAGAGTGCCCAAGCAACCTACCAACATTGTGTGCAAAATTGTCTTCACAAGCAGATCGGGCGTAATGTTCATGCCTATGTGGATGATATTGTGGTGAAGTCCAGGAAGGAGGAAA
This sequence comes from Triticum aestivum, assembly GCF_018294505.1. Lineage (NCBI taxonomy): Eukaryota > Viridiplantae > Streptophyta > Magnoliopsida > Poales > Poaceae > Triticum > Triticum aestivum. Next base: position 558,984,658 of record NC_057800.1, on the reverse strand, counting down.
CCTTGATAGATGATCTCAAGGAGACATTCGACAATCTTCGGGTTTATAAAATGATGCTCAACCCAGACAAATGCGTTTTTGGTGTTCCAGCAGGCAAGCTCTTGGGCTTTCTTGTGTCCAACAGAGGTATTGAGGCCAGTCCGGAAAAAATCAAAGCGATCACATCCTTGTCTAAACCGGCGTGCATCAATGATGTTCAGCGTCTGGCGGGCCGGATTGCGGCCCTCAGCCGGTTTATCAGCCGTTTGGGAGAGAAGGCGATTCCCCTGTATCAGATGTTGAAGAAGACAGATAAATTCGTCTGGAGTAACGCCGCCAATGCGGCATTTGAGGATTTGAAGCGGCAGCTGGCTGAACCGCCAGTCCTTGCTGCTCCGGTTGATAATGAGCCTCTATTGTTGTATGTGGCTGCCAATGCCCGAGCGGTCAGTGTGGCGATTGTGGTTGAGCGTAAGGAGGCTGGAAAAGAATATCCGGTTCAATGACCAGTTTATTATATCAGTGAGGTACTGATCGAATCAAAGCAAAGATATCCGCATTGGCAGAAGCTAGTGTATGGAGTTTTTATGGCAAGTAGGAAGCTCAAGCAATACTTTGAAGGCCATCCTATCACAGTGGTTAGTTCTGCTCCTTTGGGTGATATAATCCAGAATAGAGAAGCAACTGGCCGGGTTGCGAAGTGGGCAATTGAGCTTGGTCCCCATGGTTTGAAGTACATGCCCCGAACAGCCATCAAATCTCAGGCGCTTGTTGACTTCATCAATGATTGGACCGAGTTACAAGCACTAGAGGACAAACCGGATAATACATACTGGACCATTCACTTTGATGGGTCCAGGCAGTTGGAAGGCTTGGGGGCTGGGGTTGTCCTCACTTCCCCTCGAGGTGATAAGATTTGCAGTAATAATGCAACAGAGTACGAGGCCTTACTACACGGCCTTCGTGTGGCTAAGGAAATGAACTTAAGCCGGGTTTGATGCTTTGGAGATTCTGATCTGGTGGCTCAGCAAGTTTCTGGTACTTGGGATTCTAAGGACCCACTCATGGCGGCTTATAGGCGCGAGGTGGATATTGTAGCAGGTCACTTTAAGGGTTATCAGGTGGAACACATCGACCGGTGCAAGAATGAAGCAGCAGATGCTCTAAGCCAACTGGGATCTCAGCGTAAACCGGTACCACCCAATACCTTTCTAGATATCTTGCATAACCCATCTGTAAAGTTGCCTACAGAGGAGGATCTAGGTGTTCCTGATCCGGAGGCCCAGTTGGTAGCCGCTTTACATGCCACTCCGGATTGGACGGTTCCATATTTGGCGTATCTGAACCAGGGCGAATTACCAGATGACGAGCTTTTCGCCAGACAGATAGTCCGGCGGTCCAAGTCTATGGTTGTTCACAATGGCGAGTTACACCGTTCTAGCGTTTCAGGCGTATTCCAACATTGTGTTTCTCCTGAAGAAGGATAAGAGATTCTTCGTGAAATCCATGAAGGAGATTGTGGTCACCATGCCGGTTCAAAATCCTTGGTGGCTAAAGCTTTCCGACATGGGTTCTACTGGTTGACAGCTCATTCTGATGTGGAAGACTTGGTAAAGCGGTGTGACGCTTGTCAGAAATTTTCACGTCGAGCTCATGTTCCGGCTCAAGAGTTACGCATGATTCCCATCACTTGGCCGTTTGCTACTTGGGGGCTTGATATGGTTGGACCCTTTAAGCGCTCCAAGGACAAGAAGACCCACCTGTTGGTGGCGGTTGACAAGTTCACCAAATGGGTTGAAGCGGAGCCCATCAGTAAATGTGATGCAGCCACGGCGGTTCAATTTCTCAAAAAGATTATTTTCCATTTTGGCTTTCCACACAGCATCATCACAGATAATGGTACGAACCTTTCTAAAGGTGAGATGGAGGAGTTTTGCCAACGAGAGCACATCCGGCTTGATGTAGCGTCCGTGGCTCACCCCCAGTCTAATGGTCAAGCTGAGAGGGCGAATCAAGAGATCCTGAAGGGTACCAAGCCTCGGCTTATGGTCCCTTTGAAGTGGACGCCGGGTTGTTGGGTGGAAGAATTACCATCTGTGTTATGGATTATAAATACCACCCAAAACCGATCTACGGGTTATACACCTTTTTTCATGGTTTATGGGGCTAAGGCTGTCCTCCCAAGTGATATTCGTCACGACTCACCCCGGGTTGCGAATTATGTTGAAGCGAACAACGAGCAAGCACGCCAAGAGGCGCTGGACCTGTTAGATGAGAAACGGGACATGGCTTTGGCTCGGTCGGCGGTTTATCAACAAGACCTGCGGCGTTATCACAACCGCCGGGTTAAGACAAGAACCTTTCAAGAAGGCGATTTGGTACTTCGGCTCATTCAAGACCAGACTGAAATGCACAAGTTATCCCCACCTTGGGAAGGGCCCTTTGTGGTCAGCAAAAATCTGCACAACGGATCATACTACCTCATTGACGTTCGAGAAGACTCACGTAGCTCTGAGGAGGAGACCCGGCAGCCATGGAACATAGCTCTCCTACGGCCTTATTACACTTGAAGCCACATGCTTTTCTTATGTACATATTTTAACAATGCATATATTATGATCAATATAATAAACCGGCATCCTTGCTATTAAGCAGGTTCTCTGCCGTTTTTCTTCAAATATTTGTTAACTTGGGGGCTTCAGCTAATAAAGCAAAGTACTACCTGTTAACCCGGCTACCATGCCACCACCTAGCTTGGGAGCTTCACACCCAAGGGGCCAAAGAGAGTTTGATTGCTCAAAGCACGACTCAAACATAGGCACCCATTGAGCACCGCTCACAAAGTTACTTGGGGGCTCTTTGTGTCAAATACCAAAGAGTTTGAAAGGACCCTTGTAGCCGGGTATCGACCCACGGCTTGGAAGCCTGGTGTATTCACCTAAAACCCCGGGTTAACCTGCCTTCATCAAGTAAGCCACTCCTATCCAGGTAATCCTGGCATGACCCGTCGATGTTTGACAGTTACTCTCATTGAGACCCTAAACTTGTCAAAGTTAAAACGATGATTGGTTAGTTGGAGGGCCATCTTAAAAGGCTTTGTCAAAATGGTTTAACTCAGTGGCCTGGCAGCCCATGAAAAGCCTCGATTTGTGCCTGGCAGCCCTTGAAAAGCCTTAACTATGGTTTTTTGTTTGCTTTTTGCCAAGTTTTTGTTTTTTTGTAAGGTTTATGTTAAACCAGTGTTTCTTAACCCGGTATGGCTTACGGATCTTCTGTTAAAGCATACAATTAAAGGTAACCCGACATCCTTCAAACCGGTCTGGTTTTGACACCTTGTCTCCAGCAATTGTCTGGTGTTCATCACAACCCGATTCTATATCATATATACCAACATGGCATGGTGGAAGTTGGGTTTTCACCCTTCTTAAAATCACAATTGGTAAACCAACAGCAATGTTTTGTATCACAGGTATGATTTATTATTGCTGCAACCATAGTTGCTTACCAAGTTGTGTTGGGTATTTTGACCCGTCCGATGGTAAACCGCCCAGACAGATTTTTCTTATGCAGACACAGGGATTGCATAATATTGTGAAAATACATAAGCCAGTACTGAAATTATCATGACAGATCAACGCAAGGTGTATCCCAGTGCACGATGGCAACGGATTAAAGTATTTTCACTAGCCTATTACAAGGCGCTTGAAGGCCCACAGTATGGTGTTTCCAACAGAACAAAGTTTATGGAGCATCACTCTGATTGCCGGATCAAGCCTCATTACCATGTTGATGTGAAGTTGAAGGGTCATTTGGCGTCGGGTTAGCCTCCTCCTCTCCACCTAGCGGCTGGAAGTTTGTGGTGGTCCAGTCAATCTGGGTTAAGGCCTGAAAGATAGCTTCTTCACTGATAAGTTCCGACGGATCAATGTCAGGGGCATAAGTGTGCTTACGGATTGGCAGAATAAGATTTTGCGCTTCCGGCATGACAGCATTAACCCGTTTGTTGTTGGCATCATAATAATACCGGTGAACAGTTAAGTTAGCATCTTCTGCCAGCTGACTCGCTAGAGGACGCATTTCCCTTGTCACTTTTTTAAGGGCTTCATCATCAAAATCTGCCCCGTTTTCTTGTGTGCTTGGAAAGCCTTTGGCAAGGTCAACCGGATCCAAGTCGGCTATCCACGCTTTTGCTCGGGTGAGTGCCAACAAAGCGCCAGCCTTGGCAGCAGATCACTTTACCTCTTCTATCTGTGCCGGTGCCATGGATAGCCTTGCCAGAGTGTCCTTGATCAGTATTGGGGTCGGATTGTCGTAGGATGCTGCGCAGATAACCCGTTGAGCACCGGTGTATAGTTGTTCAACCAGATTATATGCTGCTTTCAGCTTCATCCGTACATCTGAGCCCAGATGAGTAATGTGGCTACCTGCAACAGTTTAAGAATTTCATATTTCAACCGGCACCTTACAAGATGGATATTTCAGATGCCTTGCTAGGAGTACTTACCAAATACTGCGGAGGTCATGGCGTTCACTTGACGCTTCAACCCAGAAAGCTCTTCTGCCACCGGTTTAAGAGCGGACTTGGCGTCTTCAGCCCGTTTCAGCAATGTATCCTTCTCAGTGTCCCAATTGGCACGTTCAGTCTTGAATTTTTCCTTAAGTTGTTCCATGGAAGTTAAAGCGGCTCGAAGCTCATCTTTGGCCTTAGAAGATTCTTCTTGATAGGATTTGATACTCTCTTGAAGATCAGCAATTTGCGTCCGTTGATGGTTTATATTAGCCTGCCACAATCAGAGGAGCATATCAATATTTTAACAAAAGTCCCAAGCATACAACTGGTTCTACACTTGGCACTTGGGGGCTAATGCGGATCGCTTCTTTCTTACTGCTTGTTCAAAGTCCCGAGGATTAATACAAGTTTCAATCCTGGCACTTGGGGGCTAATGTATATTTGTTCAAGAACTTAAAAGTCAACAATGTGCAGTATGGAAGGTCAAAAGTCCCGGTTTGTCTTTACAAGCTAAATCGGCCCTTGGGGGCTACAGGATACAAGGCAGTGAAAATACAAAGATAAGGATGAAAATGTTCACATCATAGCGTTCCTTCATCAGATTTACCAAATCAGCTTCATTACTCGGCTTGTATAAAGCCGGTTCAAGAATCAGGAATGAAGATCCTGGGCAAAAAGATTAGCATATTTTGACAAGTCAGCTTCCATCTTCCCCTTTCCCATAGAAGTAAACTCATCCTTAGCGGTATGTTTTGCCCAGATAACTGGATTTCCCAGAGCAGTATAAGCAGTGCCAGTAACAATAACGTCATCATCTTTGGCTGGGTTAGGAGTGGTAGCAGGGCTTGGCGGATTAGCAGTTGAGCTCAGTGGATCAACAATCGGACTTGCAGGTGTAGCATGTGGACTTGAGGTACCCTCATGTGTGGTCGAATCAGCTTCCGGTGGATCAGCGTTGGTAGCTGGCTCCAGCGGGACAGAATCATCCATAATATTATCAAGATTTTTATCAGGATTTTCAAGAGTTTCCTCCGGTTCAACTTCGCCGGTAGGGGCACTGGTCTTAACCTTCTTACTCAGACAAGCTTTGGCACTAATATTAAAACAAGGGTTAGCATGATTAACCGAATTATGAAGGAGAATGGAGGGATGCATGCTTACCCAGGGACGGTTTTCAATGGAGGTATCTGAGTGGTTGATGAACCGCCAGACGAATTAGAAGACATCTGGTAATTTGAATCAGCTGGATTGAGAGGGCATCGGAAGAAACCTTTCAAAGGATAAAGTTTTTCAGGAGAACAAGCAACCTCTGGACGACATTTCGGGTTTGGTGTATGAGGTAAACTGGAAGAAGTGACTTGTTGACCACTATGTCGGGTTGTGCGACGCCCTTTGGTTTGCTGTGTCTTCAAAGAAAGTTTTTGATCCAAATGAACAAGAGGGTGAGAGCATTTCACTTTCCGAACTGCACAGCGAAATCGTTGAACCGGCACAAGTTCTGAGTCAGAAAGACAAATTACCTCAACATGATCTCCATGGCTGGCCTCCACATCATCCTAGGAGTAATCATTATCAGTAAAATATATGAAATAAAAGTCAAGAGAGTCAAATTTTACCTCTTCAACCGAGTCGCCGACATCCTCCGGCGGTTTCGAAGACTCAGCAGTTTTGTTTTTGGCAGCTCTCTTGATGACCTTGGTCTTAACATGAGGAACCTTAGCCGCTTTGTCTTGAGATTTCTTTTTCCAGAAGAAGCTACTAGCCTGCGAGATTGCACAAAGGGTTATTATAGCAGTGTTAAAGCGGAGAAGGATCGGGAAAAGTACAAGGTTAAAGTTTTTACCACTGGCGGTTTGTTGGAGGCATAAAAAGGGCGCACACCAGTTTGATTACATACGGCGAGCGGTTCGTCAAGTATTTTCTTTACACCTTCAGTGACTTCATCATCAGTCAGTTCTATTTCATTAAACCGTTGTGGATCATTGGTGTTGCCGGTATATTCAAACATCAATCCGGGGCGGCGGCTTAAAGGTAGAATGCACCATGAAATCGAACAGCGGACGAGATCAACACCAGTTAAACCGTTGGCAAGGAAAGCCCGGAGTTTGGCGAGTTGAGGTGCATAGGCTTGTCGATCTTTGGCAGACAATCTCTGAGGTAAAGGGTGGCTATTGCTGAGCCGGTACAGACGGTAGCCCGGCAAAGGATTCTCTTTAGCAGGGGCAGTATTCTGACAGTAGAACCAAGTTTGGTTCCAGTCTTTTGGATGGATGTGAAGTTTGGCGTGAGGAAATTCAACCTCTTTCCTCTTCTGGATCGACACACCACCAAGTTCAGTATTGGGTCCGTCAGAAAATTCAGTTCGGCGGTTTAAGTGGAAGAGATCTTGAAAGAGATCGATAGTTGGTTCTTCTTGCAGGTAAACCTCGCAGAATACTTGGAAATCACATATGTTGGACACAGAATTTGGTCCAATATCTTGAGGATGGAGTTGGAAGCTGGCAAGAACATCCCGGAAAATTTTTGATCCGGGAGGACTGAAACCTCGAGCTAAATGTTGCATGAACACAATCACTTCTCCATCTTGAGGCTCAGGAGGGCACTCAGGGCCAGGAACTCGCCAATGGAGGACATTTTTTGAAGCTAAAGTGCCTGTGGTGACATATTCATTGATTTGTGTTTCTGTGATCCGAGATGGAACCCAGTTGCAAGCAGCAAATTGCTTCGTCATCTTACAAAGTCTGTAAAAGGAAAATGGACGGTTTACGATTGACGGTTCATGTGTGTTTGTCAATGTTAAACCGGCAATTCAAGGTGTACATATGAAGTGAACCAGGCATTGCTATTTAAGTCTAGATGGCGGTTTAAGAGAGGGCTAATGACATATGACGGATTATCAATAAAGGTTTAACCGCCCTTGGGAGGCAGAACCCAATCTGAAAATCTGCTAGGAGTTGTGGAAACAAGTTTCACAAGATGGTGATATAATTTTGGATCTACCGTTGTTCAAAAAACAAATTTTTCTGAGCCCTACAATGGTGTTAAACAGAATAGAGAAGGTTCAGATAAGGATCTATACAGGAACAGTAAGATGTTGTAGTACGACAGAGTAAATTTACAGATCCAGACGCAAGGGGAAACTATTAGGCCTAGCTAGATTCAGTAAGATGCTAAAGGAAAAGCAGAAAAAGTACTGATGAACACTAACGAACACCGAAGAAATTTCGAAACCCTAATTTAGACCTAACAAGTAAAGGAAAGGAGTATTTACCAGGGACACGCAACGGCGAAGTATCTCAAGAGATCTGGTACGAACAGGGTGATGCAGCGGCCTAGTTGGTGCAGACTGGAAGATCGACGACGGCGGCGGCGGCGATGCTTGAGGTCTTCGGGTTGCGAGGAGGAAGACGATGCGAATAGGAAAGGGGGGAAATGGAAGGCGCCCCGGTCTTATTTATAAGGGAAGTGGGATAAAATAGCAGGCGCAAAAATCGAGGAGTCAGAAGCGGCAAAAGAGGATGCAGTTGTCGCCTCGATCTTCAGGGATTAATTAAAGAGAAGGGAATCTTCATAAATCCTTTTATACAGGGATGACGTCATAATGATTTATTGCAGTGACAGAAGATGACGTCATGGCGATTCACCAAAATTACAGGGAGAAGACAATATGGCGGTTTACGAGAATTGTCAGAAATTCAGGTAGTTTTTCTAAGGATTGAAGATTGACATGAACAGGTTCAAATCAATCTGGGGCCTAATGTTGAGGATATAACCACTAAGGGTAAACCGCCCAGGAGGGGCCGGTTCACCTTCACCTATACTGAAGCCCAAGGGAACCCAGAAGATGGCGCTTTACGGATGAGGTTTAGAGGCCCAGAGCCCGCAGGCGATTTAGGGCCCATGGTAGTAAACCGCCATGATTGTATAAACTTGCATTGTAAGATAGGAAAGAGGAGACCGAGGCGGACACTTGTATGAGCCAGCCTCGGGACTCTGTAGACCGGCCGGGGTCCTCCTGAGTATATAAAGGGGTGACCCGGTGGCGGTTCAGGGACAGACAACAATCGAGAGCCAGACAGAGCGGATTCGCTCCCTGGCCTTCGAACCCCTAGCAATACCAATCGCAACTAGACGTAGGCTTTTACCTTCATCGAAGGGGCCGAACTAGTATAAACTCCCGTGTCCCCTTGTCTGGTTTAACCCCTTTAAGCTAACACGTTGCGATGGCTCCACGACTAAGTCCTTTCATGAGAACATCTGTTGTGACAAACCCACGACAGCTCTCATATGCATTATTGTTGATCTAACAAAGAGCCCATACACTACAAAAAAATACACTTCCATGATGATACGTATTTGTCATAGTAGGTCACGTTTTCTGTCATGCATGTACATCCATGACGATTTTATAACAGAATCAAGATAGTCATACATGTGCTGTCGTAAAAGTGTTCCATGACATTACCAAAATTATCATCACGGAAGTGTCCACTTCCATGACGATAAATCATGCGTCACAGAAGTGCTTTCGTCAAGGGTCACCGACACGTGGCATCCACCGTAATGGAACGCCCTTAAGCTATCGGGTCAGGTTTTCGATCCGATAACCCGTTAACAGCCCCGACCAATGGGGATTTTCCACGTGTAAAATCATCATTGGCTGGAGGAAACACGTGTCGGCTCATTGCTGGGACAGATGCCATCCACTCATTGGACAGAAGGCGCCTATGATACGTCGATACATGGCACGACCCAATAGAGGCCCATTCCTGTGAAAAGGCCGTCCCGTTTGACTTGGTCAAAAGGTGGCGGGCCGACCCATGGAAAGCATGTTAACGACCTGTTCGCATATAGCCCATTTACAGCCCGCTAACCCAAGGCCCGTTACACCCTATTCGAATTAGGCCCAGTAGCATTATCTGGGCCATCCAATATGATTCCAGCTTGTTTTCACTTCTGGCCCATGTATGGCCCATGTAAGTGCATCTAGTGCCACCCCTAGTTGGTTTTGGAGTATTGACGACAAACCTGGTTGAGGGACTAATGTGTTTGTGAGAATTGCAGGATAACATAGGTAGAAGTCCCTCATTGATTCGGTTTTCCTACCAGAGATGACCCCTAAAAATGTATGAAGACATTGAAGTCAAAGGTGGTATGTGAAGACATTCACATTGAAGACTATGACAAGAGAAGACATCGCGTGAAGACTATGGAGCACGAAGACTTAGTTGTTTCATCGTTCTTTTTCTTCTTTGTTGAGTCATAGGAACCACCGTACTGTTAAGTGGGGTCCAAGAGAACCAGTCAGAATGACTGAAGTGATGCTTAACCAAAATCCTAAGTCTTCGAGCGAAGACTATGAGAGCAAATCTTATTCAGAGTTGGATAAGTCAGCTTTGCTTGTAGCCCAAGTAAAGTTGTCGTGTGTGTTTGAAATCTGACCGTTGGAACACGTGTCAGTTCCTTAGTGACCCAGGGTCATTTCGGACAAATCAGGTCGGGTTGCCTAGTGGCTATAAATAGCCCACCCACTACAACCATAAACGGTTGGCTGCTCAGAGTTAGTGTATGGCTTTTGTCGTTTGAGAGCAACCCACCTCGAAGCCTTTGAGAGAGAATTCCTTGTGAGGATAAAGCCCTAAACACCCAGAGCCAAAGAGTGTTAGGCATCACTTAAGTCTTCCTGTCTATGTGATCTGAAGACTTATTACACTTGAGGACTATGAATCCTCCAGCCGATTAGGCGTCACGTTCTAAGCATCCAAGAGTCATTGTGGATCGCCGGTGAATGAAGTCTGTGAAGGTTTGGAAGTCTGCCTTGAAGACTTACCCCGAGTGATTGGGCGAGGACTGGGTGTCCTTAGCTCAAGCGGAATAAGGTGAAGACGCGGTCTTCTGAGTTGAATCTCAGCCTCCCTAACCAGACGTACAGTTGTCACAGCAACTGGAACTGGTCCAACAAATCATTGTCTTCAACGAGTCACTGGTTCTATCCTTCCCATCTCTTTATTTGCAGATTGGTCCTTGTGAAGTCATTGCCTGTTTGCATCATCTATTTGTCTTCACTGTGTGACTGCTTGTTCTAATTGGCTTCATACTATCTTCCATCCTGATCTATACTGCCTAGCTGCTATTAGTCTTTGTGCTTTCATTTCATTGAATACTTGACTATGGCTTGCTTAGTGTAGTCTACCTTCCGCTGCATGGTAATAGGTTTATTTCTATCGTTTGTCTTCGAAACTTCCATGTTTTGAAGACTTTCATAAAAATCGCCTATTCACCCCCCCTCTAGTCGATCACTAGCACTTTCAATTAGTATCAGAGTGAGGTACTCCCTTGTTCTGTGTGATTCGGTTTAACCACCTGGAGTTTTAGCTATGTCGACTGCAGGGATAATCAAAGTCTCCGCTGCATGCCCAGTCTTCGATGGAACTGAATATCCCTACTGGAAGAATAAGATGCACATGCATCTTGAAGCAATTGATGTCGACCTATGGTATGTCGTCAAGAATGGCGTTCCCAAGGCGGGTGAAGGTGTCACTGCTCCTGATGTCAAGAAGTTCGTTCAACTGGACTCCACTACCAAGAACATCATCTGTGGTCATCTGACTAAAGGACAATATGGCCGTGTGAGTGCTTTGGAAACATCTAAGCTGGTCTGGGACTGGCTCTCCAAGGTCAACGAAGGTGTCTCAACCCAGAGAGATCAAAGAATCAGTGTTCTCCGCAACCTCTTCAGCCGCTTCAAGAGAAACAACAATGAGAATGTTCAGCTCACGTTTGATCGACTCACTGACATCACAAATGAACTTCAAGCCCTTAGCGCTACTGAGATCACCAAGCATGAAGTCGTCAAGACACTCCTGAGATCACTTGACAGCTCGTTTGACACCCTAGCCCTAATGATTCAAGAACGTCCTGATTTCAAGACACTCGATCCGCCTGACATACTTGAGAGGCTCAACACACATGAGTTTTAGCTCTCTGAGAAAAGAGACATCTACGGTCCCAACAATGGGCGAACTCGTGCCCTGAAGGCAAAAGTTGTCTCTTCATCTGAAGAAGAATCTGACAGCAGTTCTGATGATCCTGAAGACATTGGAAAGGAGCTTGCTATGCTTGTGAAGAAGTTCCAAAAATTCACCAAGAAGAAAGGCTTCAGAAAGTCTTCACGATCAAGCTCAAGGAACGATGAAGCTTCTGCTCATGACTACAAGAAGAGAACATGTCACAAGTGCAAGAAACCTGGCCACTACATCTCTGAGTGTCCACAGTGGGAAAATGAGAACAAGAAGAAGAAGAAGATCAAGGAATATGATTCTGACGACAAGAAGAAGAAGAAATACTCAAAGTCTTCTTCCAAGTCTTCCTCAAAGTCTTCATCTCACAAGAAGAGCTCATCTGGCAAGGCTCGTGCGTTCATTGGCAAGGAAATGGATTCATAGGAGGAGTCCGCTTTTAAGGAGGCGGAGTGGAGTGTGAGGAGGAGTTCGATTCTGGCGTTGCAAGTCTGGCTACAACATAGTTGCCAAGTCCATCTTCAACACTGAAGATGATGGCTTCATCACCGACGGCAATGCAAATGACAAGGACTACTCCGCTCCCACCTACTGCTTCATGGCACGTGGTGCCAAGGTAAACACATGCACTACTCGCTATCAAACATCCAGTGAAGATGACTCTGATTGTGGTTCCAAATCCAGCTACAAAACACTTGCTAAAATTGCAACTGAACAACAGACAGCTATGGAACATATTCAAAAACTGTTAGACAAAAGCGATGACCTGTTAGACGCTGAAATGACTCGATCTCAGTCCTTAATTGAAGACATAAAAAATCTTCATGTTAAGTATGAGGAACTTGAAAGTCGTCATGAAATGCTCTCAACAACTCATGAAAAGCTTTCCTATGATTATCTTCAAAGGAAGCAAGATCTTGAGAAATTGAGAATGGCTCATGAAGATCTTTAGAAGGAAAATGAGTCACTTCACGCCAAACAGATCAGTTCCGCTCAGGAAGGATTTGAACCACCATGTCTTAAATGCATTGAGCGTGACAACTCTACTTCTATTGCTAGATGTTCTACTGCTGCTACTATTGCAATATCTTCAACTATTGATGTGGTGACTAACCCCTCTGCTGAGGATACCACTGCTATTGCTGATGAAAATTCTAGGTTGAAGACATTGCTTGAAACAGGGATATACAAAAGTCTCAAAGGGCATCAGACACTATGTGATGTCCTCAAAAGGCAGATCCTGAACCGAAACCCTAGGAAAGAGGGTCTAGGGTCCGAAAGGAAAATGAATGATGATGGCTCTTACTAGAAGCCTGAGCAGTACCCCAAAACCACATGGGTTGCTGCAAAGGAACCTTCAGTGGATCCATCCACCCTGTCTGGCTTCACTTGTGCTAATCCCATTGTTATTGATGAATCCTTTGATGCAAACTATAAACTGTTTAAGAATCAGAATGGTGAAGTGTTTGCCAGGTATATTAGTACTAACTACAGGAATGGGCCACCTATGAAGAAAGTTTGGGTGCCGAAAAAGTTGTTGGAGAATCTTCCTGTGAATGTCGTCATGACACCACAAGTGAAGAAGACAAACCCCAGACCACAGGTTTCATATGGTCCAAAGGCTTCATACAGACAAAGGACTCACCTGAGTCGCACTAATGCAAATGTTTTGCAGGGAAACCATACTCAGGCATATGAATATGAGCGCGTTTCATCAAGCCGCCATGTTCATAAGACCAAGAACTACTCTGCATATTCTTATGAGTACTATTGTCCACCTGCAAGATTTTTTGCTAGGGCTCCAAAGCCAAAGTTCTCAGATGCTGCACTTAGACTCATTGCTTCGAACCCACCCTTGAAGATGTGGGTGGCTAAGAAAGCTTAACTCTCTTTTGCAGGGAAGGGTCTCCAGCCGAAAATCAAATTTGTCTGGAGCTATTGCTAGGGACCTTAAACATCTTGTAGGGCACAAGATCAAATGCCCAAATGGTCTTATTATGTATTTTGTTCCTGAGTCGCTTGCTACTTGCCCTATCAGTCCTAACCTCGATCTAAGCTTTCATAATCCACTTGCTCGTCAAATGTTTATGCTTCACAATTCTCTTCGTGAAGCCTATCCCCCTAACTGCACTGTAGGGTATGACACCAGCTGCTTCAGAATAGATTATTGATAGTGGGTGTACTAATCACATGACTGGCAAGCGAAGTCTTCTCATGGACTCAACTTTACGTCCATCTGACAAGAGTCACATCACATTTGCTGATACTGGTAAAAGCAAGGTATTGGGTCTAGGTAGAGTTCCAATCTCGAGGGATCAACACATGGATAAAGTAATGCTTGTTGAATCCCTTGGTTTCAACTTAATGTCTGTCTCAATGCTTTGCGATTTAAACATGATTGTGATATTTGGAAAATATCGTTGCCTTGCTCTAATGGAATCTGACAAGTCTCTAGTCTTTGAAGGGTATCGGAAAGATGATTTGTATGTGGTAGATTTCTCAGCAGGACCACAGCTTGCCGTATGTATTCTAGCAAAAGCTTCAGAATGTTGGCTCTAGCATCAAAGGCTAGGGCATGCTGGCATGAGGAACTTGCACACTCTTGCAAAGAAGAAGCATGTCATAGGCATCGAGGGCGTCAAGTTCAAGAAGGATCACTTATGCGGTGCCTGTGAAGCAGGAAAGATGATGAGGGCCAAGCATCCCTCGAAGACAATCATGACAATGACTCAACCCTTCGAACTGCTCCACATGGACCTCTTCGGTCCCACTCACTACTCAACTCTTACTACTACTTCTTATCTCTATGGCTTTGTCATTGTTGATGATTATTCAAGATATACTTGGATGCATATAATCCTCTACAAGACTGAAGTGCAGGATGTCTTCAAACGCTTCACCAATCGAGCCATGAACAACTATGGCGTCAAGATCAAGCACATCAGAAGTGACAATGGCACTGAATTCGAGAACACTGGCCTAGACACTTATCTTGATACTTTGGGCATCACTCATGAATTCTCAGCTCCGTACACGCCGCAGCAGAATGGCGTCGTGGAACGCAAGAACATAACACTTATTGAGATGGCCCGGACGATGCTCGATGAATACAAGACTCCAAGAAAGTTCTGGCCTGAAGCCATTGATACTGCATGCCATATCATTAACCGTGTTTATCTTCACAAGCTTCTGAACAAGATGTCCTATGAGCTCCTTACTGGCAAGAAGCCAAATGTCAGTTACTTCAGAGTATTTGGTGCCAGGTGCTGGATCAAGGATCCAGATCACACTTCAAAATTTGCACCGAAGGCACATGAAGGTTTTATGCTTGGATATGGAAAGGATTCGCACTCCTATAGAGTCTTCAACATCTTTCACTATAAAGTGGTTGAAACTGTGGATGTGCGGTTCGATGAGACTAACAGCTCACAAAGAGAGCACCTGCCAAATGTGCTAGATGAAGCTCCATCCAGTGAAACCATCAAACTCATGGGAACTGGAGAAATCATACCGTATGAAGCTCAGCCTAAAGAGGAACTCATCATCTCTGCACCAGATCAACCTGAAGACAATGCTCAGCCTGACGATAATCCTTCTAACAATGACAATGATCAGCAAGAGCAAAATCTTCGTCCTGTTCATCCTCATGTTGCAAATAAAGTACGAGATTGAGAGAATAATTGATAGCATCAATGCACCAGGTCCACTCACTCGTTCAAGGGCAACATAGCTAGCAAATTTCTGTGGGCACTTCGCATTCGTCTCAATATCTGAACCCAAGAAAGTTGATGAAGCCTTCATGGAACCTGAATGGATTCAAGCTATGCAAGAAGAGCTTCAACAGTTTGAGTTGAATAATGTATGGGAACTAGTTAAGCGTCCTGATCCTCGTAAGCACAATATAATAGGCACTAAATGGATATATCACAACAAGCAAGATGAGCATGGTCAAGTTGTCAGAAACAAAGCTCGTCTCGTTGCTCAAGGATACACTCAAGTTGAAGGAATTGACTTCGATGAAACATTTGCTCCTGTGGCTAGGCTTGAAGCTATACGCATACTGCTGGCCTATGCAAATCATCATAACATTCTTTTGTATCAAATGGATATGAAGAGCGCTTTTCTCAATGGCAAGATTGAAGAAGAAGTGTATGTTGCACAACCGCCTGGCTTTGAAGATCCAAAACATCCTGACATGGTCTACAAACTCAATAAGGCACTGTATGGCCTTAAACAAGCCCCTCGAGCTTGGTATGACACACTCAAAGACTTCCTGAAGAGCAAAGGCTTCAAACCTGGTTCCTTGGATCCCACTCTCTTCATGAAGACATGTGATGGTGAACTTTTTGTGTGTCAAATATATGTGGATGACATTATCTTCGACTGCACTAACCAGAAATACAGTGAAGAGTTTGGATATATGATGCAAGAGTAATATCAGATGTCCATGATGGGTGAGCTGAAGTTCTTCCTTGGTCTTCAAATACATCAGCAACGCAACGTATTCTTCATATCTCAAGAGAAATACCTCAAAGATTGCATGAAGAAATTTGGAATGCGAGACTGCAAAGGCTACACGACGCCAATGCCAGCCAAACACCATCTGGGTCCCGACGACAATGGTAAAGAGTTCGATCAAAAGGTATACCGCTCCATGATTGGTTCTTTGCTTTACTTATGTGCATCTAGGCCACATATCATGCTTAGTGTTTGCATGTGTGCCCGGTTCCAAGCGGCACCAAAGGAATCGCATCACTTAGCTGTGAAGCGAATTCTTAGATATTTGGCTCACACCCCAACACTAGGATTATGGTATCCAAAGGGCTCAGAGTTTGACCTAGTTGGATTCTCGGATGCTGATTATGTTGGTGACAAGGTGGATCGCAAGTCTACATCAGGCACATGTCGTTTTCTGGGATGATCACTTGTATGTTGGTCTTCAAAGAAGCAAAACTGTGTATCTCTCTCCACTGCTGAATCTGAATACATTGCTGCTGGATCTTGCTGCGCTCAGCTTCTATGGATGAAGCAAACACTCAAAGACTATGGCATTCATCTGAAGCAAGTGCCACTCTACTGCGACAACGAGAGCGCCATCAAGATTGCCAACAACCCAATTCAGCACTTGAAGACAAAGCACATTGAAATTCGTTATCACTTTCTCAGAGATCACGTTATGAAAGAAGATATTGATAACATACACATCAACACTGAAGAGCAATTGGCAGATATCTTCACAAAGCCCTTGGATGAGAAGAGGTTTTGCAAGTTATGGTGTGAGCTAAATATCTTGGAATCCTCAAATGTCATGTGATCAGGCACACTTCCTAACACTTGTGCATGTTGATGACTTAGATGTGCAACACACAAAGTAATGTATGTCTTCAATCAATGAAGACTTGCATTCTGAGTGTGAATACATTAACATGGAATTTGACTTTAGAGCGCCACGAAAGTTGTGCGCCGTGTCTGGGTCTAATACTTCCTATACGGTGGGTAACGCCACCACAAAATTCTTACCTAAGAAGTGTTTCTCACATGGCGTTACATTTGCAAAGTCTTCGCTTTCTGTTTGTCTTCAATGTTAACATGACGTCATGTTTATCTTCAACATACTGATTTGGTTTCTGTCCTCTACAACATTCACTTATAGCTATGGCTTCTTGCTGAATCTTTTGAACTAAGTGAATGTGATCGGACCCTAACCCCTCTATGCTTCTTTCCTAAGTCTATCTATCCAAATCATATGCATTCTATTGACACTGTCAAAATGTCTTCTCTGCATCCTTGTTAGCAGAAGACACAGAGACAAACATTAATCCGTTTTCAATGCTAAATCCTTCCACCTGAAACCCGGAGAAGTGGGAACGACCACCCGACAATCCAGGCGTGAGTGGGAATGTGGAACAACCTCCGATGTGTTGCATGATAGCCACGTGTCCTTCAGATGTGAACCGCCAAGGGCACCTATGTAATAACACTGTGCCGTCCCTGTCCCTATAAATACATGCCTCACCACAGTCATTATCCTTTCTCCCACTCTCGCACAAACCCTAGCGCCACCGCTAGCCCTCGACGATGTCGGCGACGAAGCGCTTAGCTGCCACAACCTCACCGACGCCGTCTTCACGCCGGCCGCAGACATCGTCTTCTCCGTCGTCGCCGTAGGTGTCCTCCATCGCCAAGTTAGGGCACGGAATATCGAACTGCTCGGCCTCCTCTCCCGCTCCGTCTAGCAGTTCCTCGAGTGGTAAATAAAACCTCCTTTTTACGGTCTCTCTGATCCGATAGATTCATCCTTTTCTACCACAAACAGTTTCTATTCACACAAGTTGGATCTATTTCATACTGCATCTCATAATATGCCTAGTATGTTCACTTATGCTTCACAAAGTAGTTAGATTCCTCACTTGTACTTATTCGTGGATTCGTACAAATCTAGAACCAACTCTCTATCTATGAGTGAATGTCTTCGCACTATGAGGTCAGTGTCTTATAAACTGATTTATCTTCAAAATCTTCTGAGAATGCATATGACATCTTCCCCTTCCCTTGCACCTTAATGCTGTCACAGGTACATGTCCGTGGGAGAATCCCTTGGTTCTCATAGTCTGCATTCATTTGCAGAATTCTTACAGCATCATATAAATTCTCCTGAAGCCAGTTCTTGCCTGACCAGGAGACGGAAGACTTTGACAGTCTTGAAGCCTTTCAGTCTAAACTTCATGGCACCAGAAAAATCTGCAAGGAAGGGTGGCAGACAGCGTCGTGGCAACACCTCAAGAGATTTGCCTCCTGACTTCTATGAGTTGTACAAGACAGATCCAAAGGAGGACTACAATCAGCGGAAAACTCGAATCCAATGGATTCGAAGATATTGGGCAGAACAATCGTTCAAATACAGGTTCGTGACCCAGGAGTATGCTGAGAAGAATGCCATCAAGCAACCGTGGGGAGACATCCTATACAAACATCTTCAACCCAGGTCCAGAGCTGAAGCCATTGAACAAGGCTTCTATCCTTGCATGGTCCGTGGACCACAACCTGCAGATGCAGACCCATCGTCATTGCTATGGTGTCGTGACGACAATCTGTTCAAGCGCAACCTTCAGTTTGCCAGGAACTCGGCCAAAGAAAACAAGAAGTCGCGGGGATTAGACTTCAACCCAGGTCCCTCTGCTCCTCGTGCCGATGGCTCACGCAAAGCTGAACCCAATCTTGTTGGGCCCTTCTACAACCTGGAAGGTCTCATCACTCATATTATGGTTCAAGGGGCAGTCGTGGATCAACCTGCAGACGATGCTGAATTTGACGAAGTGCCTGCACCACCGAAGCCAAAGAAGCTGAAGAAGCCTAAAGCTTCAAAGCCTGCCCCTGCACCAAAGGTCTCACGGGTGAAGCCTCTGGCCACTGCACCTCCTGAACACAGTGTGCAGTCTGAAGATCTGTCATGCATCTCCAAACCCTCCAAAATGAAGATGCCCATGCAACCCACCAGCTAAGCACTGACCCCTGCTGTTGTTCTGTGAAATGAGAATGACGCCATTGATCTGTCCAGCGACGACGATCTTGGCGATGACGCTCTTGAGAAGTTGATCAAGAGCAAGCAAGAGGCAGAAATCTTCAATGACCTTCCTCTCTTTGATGTTGAAATCATCAACACATTCATTGATGAGTGGTTTGACAGCCCAAATGTTAGCTTTGATGATCTTCAGCTTCTCGTTGGCCTCAACATCACCTTCCATGGAGCCATTGCTGCTGAGCTGGCTCTAGCTCAGAAGATTGTTGAGCTGAAGCATAAGATAGATTATGAAAAGGCTCAGTTCAAGAAGCATATGGCCAAGCTCAATGTTGAAGACATTCAGAACTTCCAGGCCATGATGCATGAGCTTAAGGAAGCATTCCGAACCAAACACGAAGAAGCCAAAGGTTCTCGTGAGCGCATGAAGGATCTTGCTGCTAAATGTGTCCAAGGATACAATGAAGCTGAAAAGCGCAAGGCCTTGGTGCGACCAGGCATCGACCCCAGAATGGTGGCCAAGAAGAAGAAGAAGCCAGCTGTGGCAGAACCCGAAGCACCAAGGCAGGAAGTACATCCAATTGTCTTCCCAGCCAGTATGACAGGCTCGAAGCCTAAGGTCCCCACAGTGGCTTCAGAACTGAAGAAAACAAGGGCAGCTGAAGCTGAAGCCAGAAAGCGCAAAACCAAGGGCGTCAGAAAATCAAGAACGCCAAGTGATAGTTCATGAGCCTGCTTCCCCAGAGGCTCCTGACGCTGAAGACAATCCAGCTGTTGACCCCACCGCAGCTGAAGATATTGGTCCTCACGACAATGTTGAAGATGATGAAGTCCTTCCTCAGATCGAGCACCAATTGGTATCGTCGCATGTGCTCATGCACAGCGAACTCATCAGCATTGGTCGTCCTCTGATGCCAACTGCTCAGGATGCATCATGGGCTGATCACCCACAACGACAAAACACCCCAAGTTCTCCCCAACCGCAAGCTACCTCACCAGTGCAAGATGGCAATGACTTTGAGGCCCAACACACTCCATCTCTGCAAGTGTTGCCAGCATTAAGCAGGCTTCGCAAAGGACCAAGGCCCCAAGTCACTCCCACTATGCACGTGTCTGAGTCTGAAGCCAAAATGGCTGAAGATATTCTGGCTGCATCAGCCGATGAAGAACAAGAACCAAGAGTTGAAGCAGAAAGAGTTGCTACACCCCTGTCCCACCAAGATGTTGTTCTCGAGGAGAACGTGTCCGACCCTCCAGCTCCTGAAGTGGAGGTTAACAATCCTGAGGCGGCCACCAGCATCACCGCTGAAGCCAATGACGTTGTCATGGCTGAAGCTAATGCGGCGCTTGAAGCTACTACGGTGCCAGAAGTCCAAGCGCCTGAAGCCACTACAGCACCCGAAGCCAATACTGAAGCACCTGAGGTACAAGCACCTGAAGCAAATGTGGCCCCTAAAACTCATGTAAACGACAATGCCAATGCTCCTGTTCCCCCTCCAAGACCTCATACAATTGAGTTGGCATTTGACCGTGGTCAGCCTGTTATGGTCCGATGGCCCATTCTGGTTCCTCCACCTGTTGTGGGTCCACAATTTGAATATCATGTCGAGCACAGACCTCAAGTCCAAAAGCCCAAGCCAACACTTCCACGATTCCCAGGCACTGCAACTTCACCTGGGGTCTTCAATGTGAATGGCTTCATGGCACATAACACCTTCTTCAACAGCGCCAAGAACCCTTATACCAAACCTCGCATTTCATCAGATCAGTTCTGGAGCTATCAGCAACACAGCTACTATTCCAGCGTCCTATACAATCAAGGTATGCGCCTCGACTCTAAAGCTATAGCTGGCCTGCCCTGCCTTGAAGAAGCGTTGGATTGCTTCAGAGATGCTGGACTGCTGCAGTTTGTCACAGATAAGGAACACAGGAATGAAGAGCTTCTGCTACAGTTCTATGCAACTCTTCACATTCGAGGCTACATCAGGGATCCAAAGACTTGGGTCCTTGAGTGGATGACATGCAATGTCCATCATGAAGCCAAAGCTCTTGATATCATCGAGCTCACAGGCCTGCCCACTCCTGGTGAATACTATGAACCAGGTTGTCAACAACACCAGAATGCCTTGGAAAGCATTTTTCAGAAGCCAGAACCCAACATGAGTCAAATGCTGAGCATGATGAAGCCTCTGCCTAACGACGCTGAATACCCATCTGAGTTCTTTGTTGAAGACCTAGAGTACCTCCCTCGCACCATTTACCATATCATCAGGAAGACTCTATGGCCTGTCAAAGGACATTCATCTGCAGCGAAGCTTGAAGGAGCAATGAAGACTTTGGTTTTCTATATCTTCAATGGCATCAGCTTCAATGCTCAAGACTTCTTCATCAGGCAGTTGGCTGCATCTGGCTCCGATATTTTTGGGTTGAAATTCTATGCTCCATGGGTCATGCGTCTTATCAAGCGTCACTCTGCCTTCAACTATCAGCCGTCTGCGTGCAATCATCTTATATTCTTGCCAGAGGTTGATCTATTAGTTGAAGCTATTTACCCAGAGCCTGCTAAGGATCCCATTTATCTTCACAATGTTGATCACCAAAGCTTCACCCAGCCTATTGAAGGAGTTCCAGCAGTTTCTCGTGTTTATCCCCTTGCTGGCAACACACGTGCCCCTCGCGCTCAAACTGACGCCACTGGTAGCACCACTGCGCAAAGGCCTCGAAGGCGATCTCGTGTCCTAAATGACCGAGAGCTTCTCGTCGTGCTATACCAGAAACAGGACAAACATCATGACTAGCTTAAGCGTCAGATGCAAAGCCTCTTGGTGGATGTCAACCGCATTCGCAATCTTGCCACCAAAAATGCCTTTGTCACTCATGAAACCTGTCAGAGGTCGTGGAAGAGTTTGACATTACTTAGTGCTGAAGTTGATCTGCAAGACGATGGCTTCACCGAACGGTTCAAGTTTGACTCAACTCCTCCCAGGAATGCTCACTTGCGTCGGACTCCCTCTCTTGAAGACTCTGACTATTCGTCCTCAGCTGCAACAGTGAATGCCAGAGTCATTGATGACCAAGATGATGCAACTTCACCTCCTCCAACTTCAGCGCGTGTCGACACTGCACCAAGTTCTTCTGCACCACCGGACCTCAACAACGACCCTGTTGCCTCACCTGCACCTCATGGGAACGAGTAGGCGCTCTATGTCTTCAAACCTTTTTGGTCCTTACTAACAAAAAGGGGAGAAGCATATGAGTTGATAGTCTTCAAGCGGGTCCATATGGGTGGTTGCTCTACTTTTTGCTACTTTTGCCAAGTGCTTACAACTCTTGCTTTTCGATACATTTGGTTCTTTGAGTTGTAACACTTAAACTCGATGGTCGTCTGCTACTTATTTGCTATTCTGTGATGCGATGATAAATTCCGCATGTGCGATGATAAATTCCGCACTTAGGTCATTTTGTAGACATCCATTTTTCATTATGCATGTCATTATCTTCGTTACATCATATCATGCATGATGAATTGTCATCATAGGTTGAAGAGGATCTCCACAAGTACAACCTGCCATGTGCATTTGCATTCCAAGAGCAAAGTACTTATATGCACATCTTCAGGGGGAGCCTTTTGCAACTTATGAAGACAATATCCTATCCTTTACAATTTCACATATTTTATTCCCCGTTGAAAACTTCAACCGGTTTGTCATCAATCACCAAAAAGGGGGAGATTGTAAGTGCATCTAGTGCCACCCCTAGTTGGTTTTCGAGTATTGACAAAAAACCTGGTTGAGAGACTAATGTGTTTGTGAGAATTGCAGGATAACACAGGTAGAAGTCCCTCATTGATTCGGTTTTCCTACCAGAGATGACCCCTAAAAATGTATGAAGACATTGAAGTCAAAGGTGGTATGTGAAGACATTCACGTTGAAGACTATGACAAGAGAAGACATCGCGTGAAGACTATGGAGCGCGAAGACTTAGTTGTTTCGTCGTTCTTTTTCTTATTTGTTGAGTCATAGGAACCACCGTATTGTTAAGTGGGGTCCAAGTGAACCAGTCAGAATGATTGAAGTGATGCTTAACCAAAATCCTATGTCTTCGAGCGAAGACTATGAGAGCAAATCTTATTCAGAGTTGGATAAGTCAGCTTTGCTTGTAGCCCAAGTAAAGTTGTCGTGTGTGTTTGAAATTTGACCGTTGGAACACGTGTCAGTTCCTTAGTGACCCAGGGTAATTTTGGATAAATCAAGTCGGGTTGCCTAGTGGCTATAAATAGCCACCCCCTACAACCATAAAGGGTTGGCTGCTCAGAGTTAGTGTACGGCTTTTGTTGTTTGAGAGCAACCCACCTCGAAGCCTTTGAGAGAGAATTCCTTGCGAGGATAAAGCCCTAAACACCCAGAGCCAAAGAGTGTTAGGCATCACTTAAGTCTTCCTGTCTGTGTGATCTAGAGACTTATTACACTTGAGGATTGTGAATCCTCCAGCCGGTTAGGCGTCGCGTTCTGAGCATCCAAGAGTCATTGTGGATCACCGGTGAACAAAGTCTGTGAAGGTTTGTAAGTATTCCTTGAAGACTTACCCGAGTGATTGGGCGAGGACTGGGTGTCCTTAGCTCAAGGGGAATAAGGTGAAGACGCGTTCTTCTGAGTTGAATCTCAGCCTCCGTAACCAGACGTACAGTTGTCATAGCAACTAGAACTGGTCCAACAAATCGTTGTCTTCAATGAGCCACTGGTTCTATCCTTCCCATCTCTTTATTTGCAGATTGGTCCTTGTGAAGCTATTGCCTGTTTCCATCATCTATTTGTCTTCACTGTGTGACTGCTTGTTCTGATTGGCTTCATACTATCTTCCATCCTGATCTATACTGCCTAGCTGCTATTAGTCTTTGTGCTTTCATTTCATTGAATACTTGACTATGGCTTGCTTAGTGTAGTCTACCTTCTGCTGCATGGTAATAGGTTTATTTTTATCGTTTGTCTTTGAAACTTCCATGTTTTGAAGACTTCCATAAAAATCGCCTATTCACCCCCCCCCCCTCTAGTCGATCACTAGCACTTTCAGCCCATGACGTCTTTCGGCCCATATGAGGCCCTATGTAACTCTTGGCCTATTAACGGCCCGTGGTGAAACTGCCCCGTAATGAACAGTGTATCACTTTACACCCATTAACGGCCCGTGGTGAAACTGGCCCGTAAAGAATAGTGTATCACTTTATACCCATTAACGGGTCGTTATTCCATTGGGTCGTTTCCAGCCCATGTTATCTTTCGGCCTTCTTAGAGCCCATTTATTCTTGGGCTATTTTCCAGCATTCGTTTACTTACGGCCTGTTACTGTCATTTTCTCCTTGTGGGCCAAATTCATCCCGTGGTTACAGTCGGCCCGTTTGTGGTCCGTTAATACGCTGGGCCGTTTTCATAGCGTCATCAAATACGGCCTATTAACGATGGCCCGTTATGGTCGGCCCATCAACGAACGATTCCAACTCTAGCCCGTTTATGGCCAGAATGCGGTCTGTTTGGCCCATGTTTGGCCAATCGATCATACGGCCCATATAAGGCCCATTGATGATACGGCCCGTAGAAGGCCCATTGTTTCTACGGCCCGTATAAGGCCCATTGATGATATGGCCCATAGAAGGCCCATTGTTTCTACGGCCCGTGGAAGGCCCACTGTTTCTATGGCCCGTGGAAGGCCCACTGCTTATACGGCCCGTAGAAGGCCCACTGTTTCTACGGCCCGTAGGAGGCCCAGTGTCACTACAGTAAATATTAGCCCATGGTTATTGTGGCCTAGTTTTAAAAAATAGGTTATTGCAGCCACTAGCAAACCGCAGAAAAAGAACTGCACTGACTACAAGCAAACAAATAAACAAGACAACAAGGAAATAAATAAGCAAGCAACTTACACTAGGCTATCACGGCTATTACACATATTACATCCACTGGGCATCAAAGTTCGCCACCAGTGCAAATATAGGGAACACAGCGGCATATAAACGCCGCAGCAAAACAAGTCCAGAACTGAAACCACTTCAGAAGAGCTCAAGAAACAATATCCTGGGTACCCATAATGCTGGCAAGATGCTTAGCAAGCTTATTAACTTTCTCTTGTTTGGCGCTTAAGTCCTCCAGCGCTTGTTGTTGCACCAGAAAGTATACATCTGAATTCTGCAGGGACTTCCTCAGTCCTTCGGATTCCTGTCGCATAACATCTGATCGATGTCTTTCAACTTGAAGTTGAGACTCAAGAAGCCGAACTGATTCAGGCAACGAGTTCGAAGAGCTGGTGCCAGCAGTGTTAGCCAGTAACTCGAACACTACATCAAGACATGACTTTGGGGTTGTCTCAGTGTCTTCAATATAGTTTTTATCAGCTTTCTTGGAGACCAACAGGGATGTCTCACTATCTTGAACCTTATCTGCATTACTTCCTTTACCATTGCATAACAGGGTACTCTTCTCCAATATTTTATCCGCGTTCTAAAAGAGAAACAAACAAACACATCTCAGGTTTACAATGTAGTATATGAAACTCATTTTGGTAAACCGGTTCAGTAGTAAGGTGGATAGGATAACAGCATGAAACAAACATATATCTATGTAGTATGGTCACTGTATGGTCTATATCATTCTAGTTTATGTTGCCAAATCAAGATAGATACAGTTCGAATCATATCTATTTAAGACAAAGCAGCATAGACAGAATATAAGTGTGGGAAACTACACAGCAATAACAACACTTGTAATGTGCATGGCATGAGAACATAAATGTTTATTCAATTGAAACTGAAATCAACATAGAGCAAGTTACAACAACAAACAGTCAAACATGTTGAAGAAACAGGTTTAAAACATACCTGTTGTGCCATTGGAGTTTCAATTGCATCCTTCAAATTTGAAATTAGTTGGTATCAATAAATACAGTGATGCAAGAGAAAAGTAGTATGAACGATAGCTACGGAACCTGACCTAAGAACAATTCTTCTTCTGCTTTAAGCGTTGACTTCAGGTTCGGAGTGGTGGTCCTCGTGATTTGGGCACTGCAGTTGCCTTACTAAATGCTCGTGTTTGGGTGCTCTGTGGTGGAGACGGTGTTGTGTCAACGGGAACTGGGTGTCTATCTGCTGGGGTTGGGGTTAGAAGGGGTGTAGCTGGTGCTCTGTCCAACTGGGTAGGGGTACAATCTGCATGAGTGTGGGTTATGTGTGGTGGGGCTGGTTCTTGGGTAAGTACAACCGTGGTTCTATCTGCATCGACAGGTAGCACGATCTTTTCTGAAGACCGTGTTTTAGTCCCACAAATACTGCCATCACTCCCTCCAATTGAAATGGCTGATAAACAAGAAAAGTAATTGAATGTACAGACATTGTAAGATAGACAGGTGCAATGGATAGTAGGGAAGAAAACAGGGCATGAAATAATTCACATTTATGTTGTCTAAGCAAACAGAATAGCAGGACATAATTTCACATATATGATGACTAATTAAATAGGATAGCATGACACAATTTCACATGTATGATGGCTAACTAAACAGGATAGAATGACATACTTCAAAATATGATGACTATGTAAACAGGATGACATGATATAACTATATGATGTGTCTATTAAAGTGGTTGGCATGCCATAAATCACAAACATGCCGTCGATGGAAACATGATGGCATGATATAATTCACGGATAGAATGACATAATTTAAAATATGATGACTATGTAAACAGGATGAGATGATATAACTATATTATGTCTTTAGAAAATGGGTTGGCATGCCATAATTCAGATACATGCTGTCTATGTAAACATCATGGCATGACATAATTCAAATATATGATTTATATACTAAGGAAGTGAGCAAAGGGCAATCGCATATATGATGTGTCAACTAAGGAGATGGCATTCAATATTGTGTATATGATGTAAAAACTAAGCATTGCAATACAACATATGCATTATATGAGTAATATAACCCTGCCAAGTTTGAGCATACACCTCACGGGGATAATAGGACTGGTCATCTGCCTCTGAATCCTCCTCTGAAGAGCTCTCTGTAACCAGCAAGATATCTGCTTCAGCAGGTAGCATTGTCTGATCTGAAGACCTTGTTTTCACTCCAGATTTCTCCATCACCAATTCAAATGGCTGATGCACAGGAAGATCAGTTGAATATACAAACATTGTCGACAAAAGCAATGAGAAATACAAAAAAAGGACAGCATGATATAATTCACATATATGACGCTTGCCTAAACAACATGGCATTGCATAATTCACATACATAATGTCTTGCAACAAGATAACATTGCATAATTCCCATATATAATGTCTTGCAACAAGATGGCATTGAATAATTCACATATATGGTAATTAGACACTAAACAGGTGGCACAGGTGGCATTCACACAAAACATGTCTAAACTAAGCAAATGACATAGCAATGCAAGATACCATACGCACGATATGAGCAACATAACCCTGCCAAGTTAGGGCATGAACCTCGGGGGGGGGGATATGACTGGTCATCTGTCTCTGAATCCTCCCCTGAGGAACTATCAGTAACCAGCAAGACATGCGCTTCATCAGATAGCATTGTCTGCTCTGAAGACCTTGTTTCCACTCTAGATTTTTCCATGACCGTGCCGAATGGCTGATGCATAGGAAGAGTAATTGAATGTACTAAAATTGTTGACAAATTTAACACGTAATAAAAAAATGATGGCATGATATAATTCACATATAAGATGATTGGCTAACCATGGTGGCATTGCAAAATTCACATATATGATGCCTGGCTAGACAAGATGGCATTGCATGATTCACATATACGATAAAGAAACTAAACAGATGGCATTGACACAAAGCATGTCTAAACTAAGCAGATGACATCTTTAATGTATACAGTAAGCAATGCAAGGCACCATATGCATGATATTACCAACATCAGCATGCCAAGTTAGAGCGAAGACCTCATGGGGTAAATAGGAGTGGTCTTCTCCTTCTGAATCCCCCTCAGAATAGTTATCTTCCTTTTGATTATGATCCGAAATGGGTGGAGGGGGGCTGCCTTTGCGCCCACCATGGAACGACGTCTGCATGACATTTTATTGCCACGCAAGGCTCGTCTCTTTTGCTCTACATGATCAGTTCCATTGTGTACAATAACTAGCATGCATAGGAATAAAACATAGTGAGATTATGTAAGGAGTGCATGCACAAATCCAGAGTGATGGTAGGAAACCGTGGATAGACCCAAAACCAATGATAGCAGGCAGATAATAGCTTTAGTTAAAAAATATAGATAATGGCTCCTTTAATGTTTGTTTGCACCCAACATGAAACTCATAGTAGACACCAAAGATTAACCAGATAGTAGACAGATAGTACTGATTGCTGCCCCAATATGTACCCCACAACCATTTAAAAACTCAAGTTTCAGCATTAGTTTGGACCTGACTCGGAGTCTAATAGGTGAACACGACGATAATGTAGCATGTCATCATATTAAGCGACGCATAACGTAAGCAGACACAGAAGAGTGCGATCTCTCTTGCGGACCCGTGTAGTCCTCAAGGTCATCTGCTCAGCTGATGATGGTAATGCAGTTGCCGTGGCTGCCGACGGTGGGGAAGAAGATCTGAGGCGGCAAAAGACAGTCTGGAGAGCGGATCCCTGCTGTGGTGAACCCTTCCGTCGTTGGAGCAGTTGAGCTGGGGTGGAACACAGCGCCGCAGGAGCAGGACAAACCACACAAGGTTTTCTTTAACACATATCTGTAACAGAAGTAATTGAGTAAGGGCTTGCTTGAATTTGAGGATTCTAACAATGCAGGGATAGGAAATAGATGGGAATAGGATAGGAATGCACGTGCAAAATAGAGAATTTAAAAACACAGGATTTCTGCCAATCTGGGTGTTTGATTCACAACAATTGGAAGATCACAGGATGCAAAAAGCATAGTGAGATTAAGTCAAACCATAAGAAAATGTACGGTTATAATGCTATTATGCTACTATCTCTTAGTCTTGTGCTTGATGAATAGGAATATGAAAAGGAGGAGAAGTGGAAATTAGAATTCCTACGGTTTTTCTTTCAAGGAGACACTAAAGGAACAAATCCTACAGTTTTCCTTTGCTCCATTCCTTTGCACCAAATTCATGAAAAGTGGTACCATAGGAAACTTTCCAATTCCGATGTTTTTCATTCACTTTTCCTTTCAAGCACTAGCGATTCTAGTAGGCAGGCTTGAGCAAGGAAAATCCTACACTAAAAAAATGTTTTTGTGCTACTTCTATTACTTTGGACCCAGGCCACTACCATACTAGCTCAACTCCCAGGCCCATCGACAGATGCACAACTCAAACACACAGAGATAAATAATGATGGCGTTCAAGAGAGTCCATCACAGATAGCTAAGTTGCCTGGTACCTCACTGCTTGTCATATAGTAGGATAAAATAATCGTATTTCACGTTACTACGAGTGCTCAGTGCACAATATATATAACATGTAGAGTAAAAAGAGATGCAACAAGTGTACAACCTCCTTGGCGAAGCCATGTCGATCTCAGCGTGATTGGGTTGGCCGGTGAGGATGCTCCGGTTGACTTGGCTGTCGGAGGAGGGGAAGAAGATCTTAGGCGTCTGGAGATGGAGCCTGAGGTACTGCTCCGCTGTGATGGAGGGTTTCGTTGTTGGAGCAGCTCCGGTGAGTTGTACGACGTCGAGGCTGAAGCAGGACAAGAGAGACAATGAACAACGTTAACCTGAGTGGAATTCTAATAGCATCTCCAATACATGACGTAAAATACATAACCACAAAGTGCTAGATGTAAAATACATCAGCAGCTCATCTCTGAACTTAACTGTCGAAACTGAATTTAACTGTCGAAACTGAACTTAACTGTCGAAACTGAACTTAACTGTCGAAACTGAATTTTGCTGTCGAAACGGAATGCACTAGAAAGGTGAGGCTACACGTTGGTCGACTGACTTTTTCATCTCTGGTCAGTCGATTTTGCAGCCGTTGGATACGAAATCAAGGGCCTGCGGTTCATCTTCAACCTCCACCCCCTGAGCCGCCAGCCACCACCGGCCAAACAGCAGCCCCCCGCCGCCCGCGGCCGGCGGTGCGCCGCCCTGCCCGCCCCGAAAACACTCCCCACCGCCGGTCCGCCGCCGCCCCGGCCATCCCTCTAGCCCCCCCCCCCATGCCAAGCTTTTTCTCCGGCGATCCCCATGCCACTGCCCTGCCATCGCCGGCGACCACCGCCCCCATCCTGAACCCTAAGATAGATAGTGGGGTACCTCTCCGGCGAGCCCCCTCCCCGCTGCGGCTGGTTCTTCCTTCACCCCGGTGACCCCTCCCCCACCCCCTGAAAATCGACTGACCCAAAAGTCGATTCAGTCGACTGAAGTGTAGCTAAATCGGATCAGCATCGCAAGCAAGAGCAAGAGCGAGAGCAGTAGCGCGAGCAAGAGCAATAGCAAGAGCAGACCAGGCAGGGGACCGGGAGCAAGAGCGGAGCAGCAGCGCGAGTGAGAGCTAAAGTAGCAGCAGCTCCTACTGATGTGGACATCATCGCCGAGGGAGCGACGCCGTGGAGGAAGTGGCCGGCGACGCCACCGTGGATGGAGCCGCACCGTGTCGGCTCGGGACCGAGCGCCGGCAGCACCGTGAGATCGAATCAAGAAGAAAATGCGGCGATTAGTGTACAACCTCTTTGGTGGCGCCGATTAGGCCACAGCTTCATCCGAGGAAACGGTGATGATGATGCTCTTCCGGTGGTGCAGGTGAAGACGACGGTGTGGGAATGGAGGTGGCGCGAAAGATGAGGGGAACATTGGGGCAGCTCCTTGGAGGTGGAGGACAGGGTGGCTGAACCGGTGGGATGATGAGATCGACGAAGGATCCTCATCCGGTATGGTGGATGAGGGACGTCGAGGTGTTTTCGTGAACGACGTCGTCGGGGAAGAGGCTCCGGCTGGGTGGCGGACGGAGTAGGGTGTGGGGTTTCATCGCGGGTTTTCGTGGCCTCGGTGTAGGAGTGGGTGGGCGGATGGGATGGCAGTGGGGAACCATGGCTTAGAGACACGCTTGTCCGAAATGTGGGGTAAGTTACGAAAGTACCCCCACCGGTTTGAGGCGGTTCTTTTGGTTCAAGGGTACCACGGGCATTTCGCGTGTCGGGATTTCACAGGAGGTGGGAGTTTTCGCGCGTGTTGTAATTTCGGAATAGCAAGGCGCGGGTTGAGATGGAGGGAGTTATCGGAGCACAACGAGACAAAGATATATCTTAAATATTTTGGGCTAACAAGGCGCGGGTTGAAGAGGCGGGAGTTTCGCAGCACGATAGACAGAGACGCTAGCTTGAATTTTCGGCATAACAAGGCGCGGCTTGAAATTTCGGAAGAACAAGCTTAACGTGTACCCCCAAAAAGACAATTTGCACCTCAACACGCACAACACACACACACACACAAACACCATTTAGACTAGAGTAAGGTACACGTGCATTGCACACATGAGATTTGGCAACCAAATTATGAATAAATACCACATTATAGCATGCAAGCTTTGAGTCATATATGCATGATGTAGATGTTCGTTTAATTCTTATAGTTCATTTCATTCAAAATCATCTAGTTTTTATAAGAAAGCTAATCTATTTTAAGATTTATGGAATTATGCGTCGTAAGACATAAAGTAAAAACAAATAATGGCAAATCATGTAGAAAAACATTTGGGCAATTCTGATACGGAAGATTCTAGAACAAATAAGAAGTGCTTGTATTTTGATGTTTCTGCATTATGCTTAAGTTCAACCATGAAGTCTTCTAGATTATACATGTGGCGAAATCTGGTGGAATCTAGATGATATCCAACGGCCAGTAGTGCTCAAATTTGCCATCTTTGGACCATCGGATTCGCCTCATCCAACGACCATCTTTCAAAGTTAAAGTTACCCGCACACAATATAAAAAAATATAATATATAATATATATAGGGGTATAGATATAGATATGTGATGTGAAAGCCGCCCATCATCTCCAATTAGAATAGTGTGTCCATGCACGGATGCGACGTGGCCAAATGATGTCTGCCATTGATATCTCAAATTCAAATCAGTCTGACCTTGTTCAATGTGTATACATTACAACATGCTCGTTTCCAAACCACACCGCGTAGATCTCCGTTATATTCATGCATGCATGGGTTTCAAACATCAGGATCTCTTATTCAAATATTTAAATTCAACTTTACATTGATTATGACCTCACCTATTCTTTTACACCCACACAGTAGTCTTCTCTTTATAATTGTACCAGTAACTTTCTCTCGTGCATGCATGCACACACACTACCAGTCGGCATTATCCATCGCACGCATGCAATCTTTTTCTTCAGGTCGGTCTCCCATGAAGGCACACACCCACACACATCCCCCTCTCCATCATATCGGGCATTCTTTATCTCTCACGCGTGCATGCGCAGCGATCGATGTTCCTCTCTCTCTATATGTGTGTGTATATAGCTAGGTCTTTCATAGTTTTTCACACAAACCGATCAATCGATATATCCAGTGAGGTCTCACCCTCTTTCCCACGTCCACATCGATCAATCTATACCTCTCTATATAGGATTAACATATATAGCTAATACACCCACATTAATTATATATCCAACATCCCCCTCTCATCATCCATGCCTTCCGCTTCATCTCTCAGACGCGTGCACAATGGCGAAGACAGGGGGCAGTAAGGGTCTTGCCCCCCTCCCCCCTAACATATCACTATATATCGAGGCTAATATGAATGTGATCATTAGACAATTGCTACTAAAAATGGTTTAAGTTCATGAATTGACCCTCCTCTTAAAGGATTAGCAATGCTTGGCCCTCTAGCTCATTTATTTTTCATGGCTCCGCCAATGCGCGCAACAGCGCACGTGTTCGCCCCCTCTCTCTAAATATCGATCTCGCACTTGTGCATTCCTTCATAGTCTCCCTCCACTCGGCCCCTCACACCATCTTCTAGCCCCCCATCGGATTTTGCCACATGTACAATCTAGCAGACTCCATGGTTGAACTTAAGCATAATGTACAAACCTCAAAACAACAGTGGTTCTCTTTTGTTCTAGAATCTTCCATATCATAACTGCCCAAACTTTTTTTAGTTGAATTGCCATTATTTGTTTTTACTTTATGCTTTACAATGCACAATTCCATGAATCATAAAATAGATTAAGGGCTTCTTTGATTCAAAGGATTCTCAAAGGAATTTTGGAGGATTCTAATCATTAGGAATTTTTCCTATCCTGGTTGTTTGATTCGTAGGATTGTAAACCATAGGAATTTTTCCATATGATTCATTTACACTAGATTTCATAGGAAACATCTCATCTACTCAAACCTCTTTGAAAGAATTCTGCGTTTTTCTATGCACAATAAAACACTCGTACAATCCTGTAGGATTCAAGACGACATTCCACTATAATCCCATGTTTTTCCTATTCCCCCGTTCTTAGATTTTTTATAAAAACTAATTGATTTTGAATGAGATGAACTATAAGAATTAAACGAAGGGATACATCAGGCATATATGACTCAGAGCTCACATGCTACAATGTGGTATTTATTCATAATTTGGTTGCAAAATCTGATGCGTGCAATGCACGTGTACCTTACTAGTACTTCGAGTATGTGCAAAACACGTAAATTAGAATACCAATGGCACGCTACACAGTGTCTCTCTTACAGTTCATGAAGCCACGTGACACATGTGAAGGCGTTGTTGCGACCTCCTTGCGTGGATTGATCACAGTGACGTGCTGCTGGTTCCAGAAGAATGTACTCGTCCTCCCTGAGCCATACTGGTGGCACATGCACGAAGCGAAGATGTGCACGCACGCCACGCACGCACTCATTCCCTCGCACGCACACGCGGGTACATGGGCGGACGCAATTTTGTACCAAGATCCACCCCATGTGATAATTTGATGCGTGTAAAGTCGTTCACTTCATTGATGGTCAATTAATACAGCGCATGCAAATTGAGTGGACGTGAGGGCGGAAGAAAGACATTATTACTCCACTGCGCGCATGCGAGTAGTTAAATCGTGGGTTGCTAGTAGTACTTCCATTGGTCTCCTTCGTATTTTGTGCCAATTTTTTACAGTAACATAATATTTACGCATTTGAGCAGTGTAGTACTTGAAATTTATGTTCCGCTAAACTCACCGGGAGCCGTTTCGGGCCTCGAAACCAAAACCATCAATTAATCTTTACCTTGTTCGCATCACATTCGAAAGCCTGCTCACACCTACTAGTACGTACCAAACCTAAACGTGTTCTCACTATGCAGGGATTAGTACTAGTGCTAGTACTTAGGTTATAAAAAAGGGAACTACCTAACCGAAAATTACTCTACCTTTCCTCCTCATAAGTGCTTCTTCTTCGTCAGTCGTTGCCATGGCCGATGAGCAGAGCTCTAGGTCGAGAACTACTCGTAACAAGGGAGCGGCAACCAAGGTTGCGGAAAAAAAAGAGGGCTCGCCGCCATGCAGAGACCTCGAAGATCTCTCATGGGCAGGCGATGGCTCCCAGGAGCGCCCTAGTCGCGGAGGCGAACATGCCGAGTCGGCGGAGCTGGAGTCATTATCCCTCGACGGCATGCCCGATCAGCTCAATAAAGACCTCAATAAGCAGAAGGAGTTCATCCAAGGCTTGATGGAGTTGTTGAAGGAGAGCCTCGACGACATGCCCGCTGAGCTCAATCAGCAAGGGGAGTTGACCGCTGGCTTGGTGATGCTGCTGAAGAAGAGCATTGCCTCGGAGAAGAAGGCGACCGACGAAATCCTGCGACTTCAGGAGGACAAGGCGAAGCTCTGCCACGAGATCGACCTGTTGAAGGAGAAGAACGCCGGCTGGAAGAAGCTGCATGAGAATAGTAGTTCCTCGATGAAGATGCTGCAGGCCCTCGTCATGGAACAGAAAGAGGAGTTGGCGAAGCTCCGCATCGAGCACCCGCCTGCTGTCAAGGTATGTAATGCGGCCGTGGAACAGATGATGAAGGCTCGCATCGAGAAATCCCGCATCATGGACGGAATGAAGAAGATGGCGGAGGAGACGCGCAAGGAGATGGAGGTCGTGGAGGCGATGAAGTAGCAGTTACGACTCCGCGGCGAATTAGATCATTTGGGTGATAATCTTCCTTCTTCTTTTGCTCATGTGTTTCATCTTTTCCTTCGGGTGTTTCGGCGCACGTGTCACGTTCTCTGCAAGGCATGAATAGAACAATGTTTTTTAAGGGAATGAATAGAACAATGCTAACAATGAGATGACTAGCAAATTAGATCACTTTTTGTCGCCATATGGCACTGGGCTGCCGTGTTTTGTGCTCCTCCATCGCAGTACTACTCTAGTGGAAAACTTGAGTATACCGCACGATTCTTTGCTCCTCCTCGATCAGGTTGTCGCGCATTTATACGAGCAGTCAAATCACAAGGCCCCGCCTTCCAGCAGTAATGAGCCATCAAATCACAAAGGCCCTCGCCTCTCGTGAAACCGACCAAGCTAGACTGCCCCGCCCTCTAGCCTTTTAAAAAATGTATACTTTTGTACAACAGTAGTATCGATGGATTGCGCCATGGAGCAAAACTTGAAATTAAAAAAAGGTGGTACATATAGAGAGCGCTCGTCGCCAAATTATGCATATAGTACTGTTAAAAAGGCTAGTCACAATAATGGTGTCCAGCACAACCCACCCCTCAAATAAAACTAAGAGGGTGCTTGGATAGGTTTTAGTCCCATGACTAAAAGTAGTGGGACTAAAACATGCTAGCCTCACCCATGCTTGGATCCAAATACTAAAAAGGCTAAAATCAAGTTAATGAGCATTTATTATCCTCCAAGCCCTCCAATCCAAAACTCGCCTGTGTTAAAGGAGAGGATTTAAATGAGTAAAGAGAGGACTAATCCACATTTTAGTAGGGGTACCCCTGACTAAAAAAATAGTCGCAAGACTAGTTTTAGCCCCTCTTTAGTCAGGGGTGCTTGGAACTTTAGCCTCTTAAAGAGACTATTTTTAGTCAGACTAAAATAAGTCCCTTGGATCCAAGCACCCTCTAAGCATCCTGGAATTCTTTGACAAAACTAAGCACCCTGGAATTCTTTGAAAACTAAACTGCTGGTTATATGATGTTGGCCATATATATTGTACATATATAATGTGAAGAAATGAGTGGTAGTACTATACCAACTAAAAGATGAAATGTAAGAAATACTAGTATGTACGCACTGAAGAGT
Source organism: Triticum aestivum (assembly GCF_018294505.1). Classification (NCBI taxonomy): domain Eukaryota; kingdom Viridiplantae; phylum Streptophyta; class Magnoliopsida; order Poales; family Poaceae; genus Triticum; species Triticum aestivum. The sequence goes on along the minus strand of NC_057800.1, from coordinate 558,948,319 downwards.
TAAAGTAACGAGAAGAAACATAACATAGTTCTGCTGGGGGCTCAACACAACACACCCCTCAAATTAAATTAAGCACACCTGAAATTAAACTTTGCAACTATTCCGGTAGACACTGCATTAGAACCACCATGAGCAACAAAACTGCCACCTTACTCGGAGTCCTCGTCCACGTCCTCGACTTCGTCCTTGTCCCTCTTCCTCTTGGACGATACTTCTTTGCTTGAACCGCACACTTGGTTGTTGCTCTTCATCCAACCGTTGTAGATATTGAAGCAAAGGTAGCCATCCATTGCAGCATAGTGGATGTGGTCTATATCTAGTACATTCCGCTGCCATGCATGACGATGAAACATGTATGGAGGTTTCTCCAGTTTACCATACGAAGGATGAACCATGGCTCCTGCCAGGGTCAGCATTGAAGGCTGACGAGAGGACACCAGCCGATTATTCTGGAGGTCGAAGGTGTTGCCTACAACGAGGCCTATTCGATGCAGGACTTCTTTGTCATTACCAAAGTCTACACCCAAGCACCGGTCCACCCACATATCAAATTATCAAAGTACCGAACGCGAATCATATGAACATGATGAAAACTAGCTTGACGATAATTCCCATGTTTCCTCGAGAGCGTTTTCCTTTATATAAGAGTTTGTCTAGGCTTGTCCTTTGCTACAAAAAGGATTGGGCCATCTTGCTGCACCTTATTCACTTTCATTACTTGTTACCCGTTAAAAATTACCTTATCACAAGACTATCTGTTACCGACAATTTCAGTGCTTGCAGAGAATACCTTACTGAAAACTACTTATCATTTCCTTCTGCTCCTCGTTGGGTGTCCGACACTCTTACTTATTGAAAGGACTATGATATATCTCTTATACTTGTGGGTCATTAGTATGTTACTTGCCCCGAGATTCGATCATCAGTATCTAAATACCTAGTTCAATCTCATTACAGACAAGTCTCTTTACTCATTTCGTAATGCATCATCCCGCAACTAACTCATTAGTCACATTGCTTGCAAGGCTTATATTGATGTGCATTACTGAGAGGGCCCAGAGATACCTCTCCGACAATCGGAGTGAAAATCCTAATCTTGATCTATGCCAACTCAACAAACACCATCGGAGACACCTGTAGAGCACCTTTATAATCACCAAGTTACGTTGTGATGTTTGGTAGCACATAAAGTGTTCCTCTGGTATTCAGGAGTTACATGTGTTGGAAATATGCCCTAGAGGCAATAATAAAATGGTTATTATATTTCCTTGTTCATGATAATTGTCTATTATTCATGCTATAATTGTATTATCCGGAAACCGTAATACATGTGTGAATACATAGACCACAATGTGTCCCTAGTGAGCCTCTAGTTGACTAGCTCGTTGATCAACAGATAGTCATGGTTTCCTGGCTATAGACATGGGAATGTCATTGATAATGGGATCACATCATTAGGAGAATGATGTGATGGACAAGACCCAATCCTAAGCTTAGCTCAAAGATCGTGTAGTTCGTTTGATGTAGCTTTTCTGAATGTCAAGTATCATTTCCTTAGACCATGAGATTGTGCAACTCCCGGATACCGTAGGAGTGCTTTGGGTGTGCCAAACGTCACAACGTAACTGGGTGACTATAAAGGTACATTACAGGTGTCTCTGAAAGTGTCTGTTGGGTTGGCACGAATCGAGACTGGGATTTGTCACTCCGTATGACGAAGAGGTATCTCTGGGCCCACTCGGTAATGCATCATCATAATGAGATCAAAGTGATCAAGTGGTTGATCACGGGATCATGCATTACGATATGAGTAAAGTGACTTGCCGGTAATGAGACTGAACAAGGTATTGGGATACCGACGATCGAGTCTCGGGCAAGTAACGTACCGATTGACAAAGGGAATTGTATACGGGGTTGCTTGAATCCTCGACATCGTGGTTCATCCGATGGGATCATCGAGGAGCATGTGGGAGCCAACATGGGTATCCAGATCCCGTTGTTGGTTATTGGCCGGAGAGCCGTCTCGGTCATGTCTACGTGTCTCCCGAACCCGTAGGGTCTACACACTTAAGGTTCGGTGACGCTAGGGTTGTAGAGATATGAGTGTGCAGTAATCTGAAAGTTGTTCGGAGTCCCGGATGAGATCCTGGACGTCACGAGGAGTTCCGGAATGGTCCGGAGGTGAAGAATTATATATAGGAAGTGTAGTTTCGGCCATCGGGAAAGATTCGGGGTCACCGGTATTGTATCGGGACCACCGGATGGGTCCCGGGGGTCCACCGGGTGGGGCCACCCATCCTGGAGGGCCCCGTATGCTGAAGTGGGGAGGGAACCAGCCCCTAGTGGGCTGGTGCGCCCCCCCCCCCTTGCCCCCCCCCTGCGCCTAGGGTTGGAAACCCTAGGGTGGGGGGCGCCTCCACTTGCCTTGGGGGGCAAGCCTCCCCCTTGGCCGCCCCCCCCCCCAAGGAGATCCCATCTCCTAGGGCCGGCGCCCCCCTAGGGGGCCTATATAAAGGGGGGAGGGAGGGCAGCCGCACCAGAAGTCTTGGCGCCTCCCTCTCCCCTGCTACACCTCTCCCTCTCGCAGAAGCTCGGCGAAGCCCTGCTGCGATCATTGCTGCATCCACCACCACGCCGTCGTGCTGCTGGATCTTCATCAACCTCTCCTTTCCCCTTGCTGGATCAAGAAGGAGGAGACGTCATCCGCTCCGTACGTGTGTTGAACGCGGAGGTGACGTCCGTTCGACACTTGGTCATCGGTGATTTGGATCACGGCGAGTACGACTCCATCATCCCCGTTCTCTTGAACGCTTCCGCCCGCGATCTACAAGGGTATGTAGATGCACTCTCCTCTGGTTGCTAGTTGACTCCATAGATTGATCTTGGTGAAACGTAGGATTTTTTTTGTTTTCTGCAACGTTCCCCAACAGTGGCATCATGAGCTAGGTCTATGCGTAGTTCTCTTTGCACGAGTAGAACACAATTTGTTGTGGGTGTAGATGTTGTCAACTTTCTTGCCGCTACTAGTCTTATTTTGCTTCGGCGGTATTGTGGGATGAAGCGGCCCGGACCGACCTTACACATACGCTTACATGAGACAGGTTCCACCGACTGACATGCACTAGTTGCATAAGGTGGCTAGCGGGTGTCTATCTCTCCCACTTTAGTTGGAGCAGATTCGACGAAAAGGGTCCTTATGAAGGGTAAATAGAAGTTGACAAATCACGTTGTGGCTTTTACGTAGGTAAGAAAACGTTCTTGCTAGAACCCTATTGCAGCCACGTAAAAACTTGCAACAACAATTAGAGGACGTCTAACTTGTTTTTGCAGCCAGTGTCATGTGATGTGATATGGCCAAAGTTGTGATGAATGATGAATGATATATATGTGATGTATGAGATGATCATGCTCTTGTAATAGGAATCACGACTTGCATGTCGATGAGTATGAGAACCGGCAGGAGCCATAGGAGTTGTCTTTATTTATTTATGACCTGTGTGTCAACATAAACGTCATGTAATTACTTTACTTTATTGCTAAAGCGTTAGCCATAGTAGTAGAAGTAATAGTTGATGTGACAACTTCAAGAAGACACGATGATGGAGATCATGGTGTCATGCCGGTGCAACGATGATCATGGAGCCCCGAAGATGGAGATCAAAGGAGCAAATGATATTGGCCATATCATGTCACTATTTGATTGCATGTGATGTTTCATGTTTTACATCTTATTTGCTTAGAACGACGGTAGCTTAAATAAGATGATCCCTCGTAAATTTTCAAGAAAGTGTTCCCCCTAACTGTGCACCGTTGCGAAGGTTCGTTGTTTCGAAGCACCACGTGATGATCGGGTGTGATAGATTCTAACTTCGAATACAACGGGTGTAAGCCAGATTTACACACGCAATACACTTAGGTTGACTTGATGAGCCTAGCATGTACAGACATGGCCTCGGAACACAGAAGACCGAAAGGTCGAGCATGAGTCGTATAGAAGATACGATCAACATGAAGACGTTCACCGATGTTGACTAGTCCGTCTCACGTGATGATCGGACACGGCCTAGTTAACTCGGATCATGTTATACTTAGATGACTGGAGGGATGTCTATCTGAGTGGGAGTTCATTGAATAATTTGATTAGATGAACTTAATTATCATGAACTTAGTCTAAAATCTTTACAATATGTCTTGTAGATCAAATGGCCAATGTTGTCCTCAACTTTAACGCGTTCCTAGAGAAAACCAAGCTGAAAGATGATGGCAGCAACTATACAGACTGGGTCCAGAACCTGAGGATCATCCTCATAGCTGCCAAGAAAGATTATGTCCTAGAAGCACCGCTAGGTGACGCACCCGTCCCACAGAACCAAGACATTATGAACGCTTGGCAGACACGTGCTGATGATTACTCCCTCGTTCAGTGCGGCATGCTTTACAGCTTAGAACCAGGGCTCCAAAAGCGTTTTGAGCGATACGGAGCATATGAGATATTCGAAGAGCTGAAAATGGTTTTCCAAGCTCATGCCCGGGTCGAGAGATATGAAGTCTCCGACAAGTTCTTTAGTTGTAAGATGGAGAAAAATAGTTCTGTTAGTGAGCACATACTCAGAATGTCTGGGTTGCATAACCTCTTGACTCAGCTGGGAGTTAATCTCCCGGATGACGCGGTCATTGACAGAATCCTTCAGTCGCTTCCACCGAGCTACAAGAGCTTTGTGATGAACTTCAATATGCAGGGGATGGAAAAGACCATTCCTGAGGTATATTCAATGCTGAAATCAGCAGAGGTAGAAGTCAAAAAGGAACATCAAGTGTTGATGGTGAATAAAACCACTAAGTTCAAGAAAGGCAAGGGTAAGAAGAACTTCAAGAAGGACGGCAAGGGAGTTGCCGCGCTCGGTAAGCAAGCTGCCGGGAAGAAGCCAAAGAATGGACCCAAGCCCGAGACTGAGTGCTTTTATTGCAAGGGAAGTGGTCACTGGAAGCGGAACTGCCCCAAATACTTAGCGGACAAGAAGGCCGGCATCACGAAAGGTATATGTGATATACATGTAATTGATGTGTACCTTACCAGTACTCGTAGTAGCTCCTGGGTATTTGATACCGGTGCAGTTGCTCACATTTGTAACTCAAAGCAGGAGATGCAGAATAAGCGGACACTGGCGAAGGACGAGGTGACGATGCGCGTCGGGAATGGTTCCAAGGTCGATGTGATCGCCGTCGGCACGCTACCTCTACATTTACCTAGGGGATTAGTTTTAAACCTCAATAATTGTTATTTAGTGCCAGCTTTGAGCATGAACATTGTATCAGGATCTCGTTTAATACGAGATGGCTACTCATTTAAATCCGAGAATAATGGTTGTTCTATTTATATGAGGGATATGTTTTATGGTCATGCTCCGATGGTGAATGGTTTATTCTTAATGAATCTCGAGCGTAATGCTACACATATTCATAGTGTGAGTACCAAAAGATGTAAGGTTGATAATGATAGTCCCACATACTTGTGGCGCTGCCGCCTTGGTCACATAGGTGTCAAACGCATGAAGAAGCTCCATGCAGATGGACTTTTAGAGTCTCTTGATTACGAATCATTTGACACGTGCGAACCATGCCTCATGGGTAAAATGACCAAGACTCCGTTCTCAGGAACAATGGAGCGAGCAACCAACTTATTGGAAATCATACATACTGATGTGTGCGGTCCAATGAGTGTTGAGGCTTGCGGTGGCTATCGTTATGTTCTCACCCTCACTGATGACTTGAGTAGATATGGGTATGTCTACTTAATGAAACACAAGTCTGAGACCTTTGAAAAGTTCAAGGAATTTCAGAGTGAGGTTGAGAATCAACATGACAGGAAAATCAAGTTCTTGCGATTAGATCGTGGGGGAGAATACTTGAGTCACGAATTTGGCACACACTTAAGAAAATGTGGAATAGTTTCACAACTCACGCCGCCTGGAACACCTCAGCGTAATGGTGTGTCCGAACATTGTAATTGCACTCTATTAGATATGGTGCGATCTATGATGTCTCTTACCGATTTACCGCTGTCATTTTGGGGCTATGCTTTAGAGACTGCCGCATTCACTTTAAATAGGTCTCCATCGAAATCCGCTGAGACGACACCATATGAATTATGGTTTGGGAAGAAACCTAAGCTGTAGTTTCTAAAAGTTTGGGGATGCGATGCTTATGTCAAGAAACTTCAACCTGAAAAGCTCGAACCCAAGTCGGAAAAATGCGTCTTCATAGGATACCCTAAAGAAACTGTTGGGTATACCTTCTACCTCAGATCCGAAGGCAAGATCTTTGTTGCCAAGAATGGGTCCTTTCTAGAGAAAGAGTTTCTCTCAAAAGAAATAAGTGGGAGGAAAGTAGAACTTGATGAAGTATTACCTCTTGAACCGGTAAGTGGCGCAGCTCAAGAAAATGTTCCTGAGGTGCCTGCACCGACTAGAGAGGAAGTTAATGATGATGATCATGAAGCTTCAGATTAAGTTACTACTGAACTTCGTAGGACCACGAGGACACGTTCCGCACCAGAGTGGTATGGCAATCCTGTCTTGGAAATCATGTTGTTAGACAACGGTGAACCTTCGAACTATGAAGAAGCGATGACGGGCCCGGATTCCGACAAATGGCTAGAAGCCATGAAATCCGAGATAGGATCCATGTATGAAAACGAAGTGTGGACTTTGACTGACTTGCCCGATGATCGGCGAGCCATAGAAAATAAATGGATCTTTAAGAAGAAGACAGACGCGGATGGTAATGTGACCATCTATAAAGCTCGGCTTGTCGCTAAGGGTTATCGACAAGTTCAAGGGGTTGACTATGATGAGACTTTCTCACCCGTAGCGAAGCTGAAGTCTGTCCGAATCATGTTAGCAATTGCCGCATTCTATGATTATGAGATATGGCAAATGGACGTCAAAACAGCATTCCTTAATGGTTTCCTTAAGGAAGAATTGTATATGATGCAACCGGAAGGTTTTGTCGATCCTAAGAATGTTGACAGGGTGTGCAAGCTCCAATGCTCGATTTATGGGCTGGTGCAAGCATCTCAGAGTTGGAACATTCGTTTTGATGAGATGATCAAAGCGTTTGGGTTTATGCAGACTTATGGAGAAGCCTGCGTTTACAAGAAAGTGAGTGGGAGCTCTGTAGCATTTCTCATATTATATGTAGATGACATACTTTTGATGGGAAATGATATAGAACTTTTGGACAGCATTAAGGCCTACTTGAATAAGAGTTTTTCAATGAAGGACCTTGGAGAAGCTGCTTATATATTAGGCATCAAGATCTATAGAGATAGATCAAGACGCCTCATAGGTCTTTCACAAAGCACATACCTTGATAAGATATTGAAGAAGTTCAATATGGATCAGTCTAAGAAGGGGTTCTTGCCTGTGTTGCAAGGTGTGAAATTGAGCTCAGCTCAATGTCCGACCACGGCAGAAGATATAGAAGAGATGAGTGTCATCCCCTATGCCTCAGCCATAGGGTCTATTATGTATGCCATGCTGTGTACCAGACCTGATGTAAACCTTGCTGTAAGTTTGGTAGGAAGGTACCAAAGCAATCCCGGCAAGGAACACTGGACAGCGGTCAAGAATATCCTGAAGTACCTGAAAGGGACTAAGGACATGTTTCTCGTTTATGGAGGTGACGAAGAGCTCGTCGTAAAGGCTTAAGTCGACGCTAGCTTCGACACAGATCTGGATGACTCTAAGTCACAAACCGGATACGTGTATATTTTGAATGGTGGGGCAGTAAGCTGGTGCAGTTGCAAGCAAAGCGTTGTGGCGGGATCTACATGTGAAGCGGAGTACATGGCAGCCTCGGAGGCAGCACATGAAGTAGTCTGGGTGAAGGAGTTCATTACCGACCTAGGAGTCATACCCAATGCGCCGGGGCCGATGACTCTCTTCTGTGACAACACTAGAGCTATTGCCCTTGCCAGGGAGCCCAGGTTTCACACGAAGACCAGGCATATCAAGTGTCGCTTCAACTCCATTCATGAAAGTGTTCAAAATGGAGACATAGAAATTTGTAAAGTACATACGGACCTGAATGTAGCAGATCCGTTGACTAAACCTCTCCATAGAGCAAAACATGATCAACACCAGAATTCCATGAGTGTTTGATTCATCACAATGTAACTAGATGATTGACTCTAGTGCAAGTGGGAGACTGTTGGAAATATGCCCTAGAGGCAATAATAAAACGATTATTATATTTCCTTGTTCATGATAATTGTCTATTATTCATGCTATAATTGTATTATCCGGAAACCGTAATACATGTGTGAATACATGACCACAATGTGTCCCTAGTGAGCCTCTAGTTGACTAGCTCGTTGATCAACAGATAGTCATGGTTTCTTGGCTATAGACATGGGAATGTCATTGATAACGGGATCACATCATTAGGAGAATGATGTGATGGACAAGACCCAATCCTAAGCTTAGCTCAAAGATCGTGTAGTTCGTTTGCTGTAGCTTTTCTGAATGTCAAGTATCATTTCCTTAGACCATGAGATTGTGCAACTCCCGGATACCGTAGGAGTGCTTCGGGTGTGCCAAACGTCACAACGTAACTGGGTGACTATAAAGGTACATTACAGGTGTCTCCGAAAGTGTCTGTTGGGTTGGCACGAATCGAGACTGGGATTTGTCACTCCGTATGACGGAGAGGTATCTCTGGGCCCACTCGGTAATGCATCATCATAATGAGCTCAAAGTGATCAAGTGGTTGATCATGGGATCATGCATTACGGTACGAGTAAAATGACTTGCCGGTAACGAGACTGAACAAGGTATTGGGATATCGACGATCGAGTCTCGGGCAAGTAACGTACTGATTGACAAAGGGAATTGTATACGGGGTTGCTTGAATCCTTGACATCGTGGTTCATCCGATGAGATCATCGAGGAGCATGTGGGAGCCAACATGGGTATCCAGATCCCGCTGTTGGTTATTGGCCGGAGAGCCGTCTCAGTCATGTCTACATGTCTCCCGAACCCGTAGGGTCTACACACTTAAGGTTCGGTGATGCTAGGGTTGTAGAGATATGAGTATGCAGTAATCCAAAAGTTGTTCGGAGTCCCGGATGAGATCCTGGACGTCACGAGGAGTTCCGGAATGGTCCGGAGGTGAAGAATTATATATAGAAAGTGTAGTTTCGGCCATCGGGAAAGATTCGGGGTCACCGGATGGGTCCCGGGGGTCCACCTGGTGGGGCCACCCATCCCGGAGGGCCTTGTGGGCTGAAGTGGGGAGTGAACCAGCCCCTAGTGGGCTGGTGCGCCCCCCCTTGGGCCCCCCTACACCTAGGGTTGGAAACCCTAGGGTGGGGGGCGCCTCCACTTGCCTTGGGGGGCAAGCCTCACCCTTGGCCGCTGCCCCCCCCAAGGAGATCCCATCTCCTAGGGTCGGCGCCGCCCCCAGGGGGCCTATATAAAGGGGGGAGGGAGGGCAGCCGCACCAGAAGTCTTGGCGCCTCCCTCTCCCCTGCTACACCTCTCCCTCTCGCAGAAGCTCGGCGAAGCCCTGCTGCGATCATTGCAGCATCCACCACCACACCGTCGTGCTGCTGGATCTTCATCAACCTCTCCTTACCCCTTGCTGGATCAAGAAGGAGGAGACGGCATCCGCTCCGTACATGTGTTGAACGCGGAGGTGCCGTCCGTTCGGCACTTGGTCATCGGTGATTTGGATCACGGCGAGTACGACTCCATCATCCCCGTTCTCTTGAACGCTTCCGCTCGCGATCTACAAGGGTATGTAGATGCACTCTCCTCTCGTTGCTAGTTGACTCCATAGATTGATCTTGGTGAAACATAGGAATTTTTTTGTTTTCTGCAACGTTCCCCAACAACATGATCTCATAGTCATAGGAACATGTATAAGTTATGGAGAAAGCAATAGCAACAAACTAAACGATCATCGTGCTAAGCTAATGGAATGGGTCAAGTCAATCACATCATTCTCTAATGATGTGATCTCGTTAATCAAATGACAACTTATGTCTATGGCTAGGAAACTTAACCATCTTCGATTCAACAAGCTAGTCAAGTAGAGGCATACTAGTGACACTCTGTTTGTCTATGTATTCACACATGTACTAAGTTTCCGGTTAATACAATTCTAGCATGAATAATAAACATTTATCATGATATAAGGAAATATAAATAACAACTTTATTATTGCATCTAGGGATATTTCCTTCATTAAACACATACGTAGAAAGATAGGTCTAATCATTTCAGCAAAGCGCTCAAAATCCTCATCATCCTTTTTCTTGGATGGTTTAGGAGGAAAAGGCATGGGTTTTTGAACCCATGGTTCTCTTTCTTTACCATGGTTCCTAGCAACAAAGTCTCTCTTATCATAATGTTGATTCTTTGATTGTGGGTTATCAAGATCAATAGCAGGTTCAATCTCTACATCATTGTTATTGCTAGGTTGAGCATCAATATGAACATCATCATTAACATTATCACTAGGTTCATGTTCATTACCGGATTGTGTTTTAGCATCAGAAATAGAAATATCATTGGGATTCTCAGGTGTTTCAACAATAGGTTCACTAGAAGCATGCAAAGTCCTATCATTTTTCTTTTTCTTATTCTTAGAAGAACTAGGTGCATCAACATTAGTTCTTTGAGAATCTTGCTCAATTCTCTTAGGGTGGCCCTCAGGATACAAAGGTTCCTGAGTCATTTTACCCCCTCTAGTCACAAATCTAACAACATTATCATTTTTCTTATTATTTAATTCATTGAGCAAATCATTCTGAGCTTGAAGCACTCGTTCTACTTGAGTGGTAACCATAGAAGCAAGTTTACTAATAAGTTTAAGTTCACCTTTAACTCTAGACATATAATTGTTGGGGATCGTAGCAGAAATTTTAAAAAAATTCTACGCATCACCAAGATCAATCTATGGAGTAATCTAGCAACAAGGGGAAGGGGAGTGCATCTACATACCCTTGTAGATCGCTAAGCGGAAGCGTTCAAGAGAACGGGGTTGATGGAGTCGTACTCATCGTGATCCAAATCACCGATGATCCTAGCGCCGAACGGACGGCACCTCCACGTTCAACACACGTACGGAACGGAGACGTCTCCCGCGCCTTGATCCAGCAAGGAGGAGGGAGAGGTTGAGGAAGAGAGTCCAACAACAGCACGATGGCATGGTGGTGATGGAGTGGCAGTTCTCCAGCAGGGCTTCGCCAAGCCCACGCGGAGGAGGAGAGGTATTGGAGGGGAGGGGCTGCGCCAGGTGCAAGGGTATGGCCGCCCTCCCACCCCTCCACTATTTATAGGTGGGGAGAGAGGGGTCTGGCCCCACTAGATCCCATCTAGGGTTGGGGGCAGCGGCCAAGGGGGGAGGAGTGCCTCCCAAGTCAAGTGGAGGCCCTTCCCCTTAGGGTTTCCCCTCTCCCATGCGCATGGGCCTTGGGGGGGTTGGTGCCCCTGGCCCATTAAGGCTAGGGAGCCCCCCTACAGCCCATGCTACTATATTGGACATGGTGGAACATTTTCTGGACCTCCGGACCCCTCCGGAATCCTCCGGAACCTTCCGGAAGCTTCCCGGTACAATACCGAAAAAACCGAACTTTTGCTGGAACCCGAACAACAACTTTCCATATATAAATCTTTACCTCCGGACCATTCCGGAACTCCTCGTGACGTCCGGGATCTCATCCGGGACTCCGAACAACATTCGGTAATCACATACAAGTCTTCCTAATAACCCTAGCGTCATCAGACCTTAAGTGTGTAGACCCTACGGGTTCGGGAACCATGCAGACATGACCGAGACAACTCTCCGGTCAATAACCAACAGCGGGATCTAGATACCCATGTTGGCTCCCACATGCTCCACGATGATCTCATCGGATGAACCACGAAGTCAAGGATTCAATCAATCCCGTATACAATTCCCTTTGTCTATCGGTACGATACTTGCCCGAGATTCGATCGTCGGTATCCCGATACCTCGTTCAATCTTGTTACCGGCAAGTCTCTTTACTCGTTACGTAACACATCATCCCGTGATCAACTCCTTGGTCTCATTGTGCACATTATGATGATGTCCTACCGAGTGGGCCCAGAGATACCTCTCCGTTACACGGAGTGACAAATCCCAGTCTCGATTCGTGCCAACCCAACAGACACTTTCGGAGATACCCGCAGTGCACCTTTATAGCCACCCAGTTACGTTGTGATGTTTGGTACACCCAAAGCATTCCTACGGTATCCGGGAGTTGCACAATCTCATGGTCTAAGGAAATGATAGTTGACATTAGAAAAGCTTTAGCATACGAACTACAGAATCTTGTGCTAGGCTTAGGATTGGGTCTTGTCCATCACATCATTCTTCTAATGATGGGATCCTGTCATCAACGACATCCAATGCCCATGGTCAGGAAACTGTAACCATCTATTGATCAACGAGCTAGTCAACTAGAGGCTTACTAGGGACATGGTGTTGTCTATGTATCCACACATGTATCTGAGTTTCCTATCCATACAATTATAGCATGGATAATAAGCGATTATCATGAACAAGGAAATATAATAATAACTAATTTATTATTGCCTCTAGGGCATATTTCCAACAGTCTCCCACTTGCACTAGAGTCAATAATCCAGTTCACATTGCTATGTGATTAACACTCAAGGTCACATCCCCATGTGACTAACACCCAAGGAGTTTACTAGAGTCAATAATCTAGTTCACATTACCATGTGATCAACACTCAATGAGTTCTGGGTTTGATCATGTTATGCTTGTGAGAGATGTTATAGTCAACGGGTCTGAACCTTTCAGAACCGTGTGTGCTTTACAAATCTCTATGTCATCTTGTAGATGCAGCTACCACGCTCTATTTGGAGCTATTCCAAATAACTGTTCTACTATACGAATCCGGTTTACTACTCAGAATCATCCAGATTAGTGTCAAAGATTGCATCGGCGTAACCCTTTACGATGAACTCTTTTACCACCTCCATAATCGAGAAAATTCCTTAGTCCACTAGTTACTAAGGATAACCTTGACCGTTGTCCTGTGATCCATTCCTAGATCACACTTGTACCCCTTGACTGACTCATGGCTTGGCACACTTCAGGTGCGGTACACAACATAGCATACTTTAGAGCCTACGTCTAAAGCATAGGGGACGACCTTCATCCTTTCTCTCTATTCTGCCATGGTCAGGTCTTGAGTTTTACTCAATACTCATACCTTATAACACAGCCGAGAACTCCTTCTTTGCCGATCTATTTTTGAACTCCTTCAAAATTTTGTCATGGTATGTGTTCGTTTGAAAGTACTATTAAGCGATTTTGATCTATCCTTATAGATCTTGATGCTCAATGTTCAAGTAGCTTAATCCAGGTTTTCCATTGAAAAACACTTTTCAAATAACCCTATGTGCTTTCCAGAAACTCTACATCATTTCTGATCAACAACATCTACTCATCACAAATTCTATAGTGCTCCCACTCACTTCTTTGGAAATACAAGTTTCTCATAAACTTTGTATAAACCCAAAATCTTTGATCATCTCATCAAAGTGTACATTCCAACTCCGAGATGCTTACTCTAGTCCTTAGAAGGGTTGCTGGAGTTTTGCATACTAGTTAGCATCTTTCAGGATTGACAAAACCTTCTAGATGTATCACATACAACCTTTCCTCAAGAAAAACATCGAGGAAACAATGTTTTGACATCCTATCTGCAAGATTTCATAAATAATGCAGTAACTGCTAACATAATTCCAACAGACTCTTAGCATCGCTACGAGTGAGAAAGTCTCATTGTAGCCAACTCCTTCAACTTGTCGGGAAACATATTAACGACAAGTCAAGCTTTCTTAATGGTGACACTTACCATCATTGTCCGTCTTCCTTTTAAAATCCATCTGCACCCAACGGCCTTACGACCATCAAGTAGTTCTTTCAAAGTCTATACTTTGTTTTATACATGGATACTTTCTCGGATTTTATGGCCTCGAGCCATTCGTCGGAATCCGAGCCCACCATCGCTTCTCCATAGCTCGTAGGTTCATTGTTGTCTAGCAACATGACTTCCAAGACAGGATTGCGTACCACTCTGAAGTAGTACACATCCTTTTCGACCTATGAGGTTTGGTAGTGACTTGATCCGAAGTTTCATGATTACTATCATAAGCTTCCACTTCAATTGGTGTAGGTGCCACAGGAACAACTTCCTGTGCCTTGCTACACACTAGTTGAAGTGACGGTTCAATAACCTCATCAAGTCTCCACCATCCTCCCACTCACTTCTTTTGAGAGAAACTTTTCCTAGAGAAAGGACCCGTTTCTAGAAACAATCACTCTTGCTTCCAGATCTGAAATAGGAGGTACACCCAACTATTTTTGGGTATTCTATGAAGATGCATTTATCCGCTTTGGGTTCGAGCTTATCAACCTCAAACCTTTTCACATAAGCATCGCAGCCCCAAACTTTTAAGAAACGACAGCTTAGGTTTTTCTAAACCATAGTTCATACGGTGTCGTCTCAACGGAATTGTGTGGTGCCCTATTTAAAGTGAATGTGGTTGTCTCTAATGCCTAACCCATAAACGATAGTGGTAATTCGATAAGAGACACCATGGTATGCACCATATCCAATAGGGTGCAGTTACGATGTTCGGACACACCATCACACTATGGTGTTCCAGGCGGTATTAGTTGTGAAACAATTTCCACAATGTCTTAATTATGTGCCAGACTCGTAACTCAGATATTCATCTCTATGATCATATCATAGACATTTCATCATCTTGTCACGACGATCTTCAACTTCACTCTGAAATTACTTGAACCTTTCAATAATTCAGACTTGTGTTTCATCAAGTAAATATACTTAGCATCTACTCAAATCATCTGTGAAGTAAGAACATAACGATATCCACTGTGTGCCTCAGCACTCATTGGACCGCACACATCAAAATGTATTACTTCCAACAAGTTGCTTTCTTGTTCCATCTTACTGAAAACGAGGCCTTTCAGTCATCTTGCCCATGTGGTATGATTTGCATGTCTCAAGTGATTCAAAATCAAGTGAGTCCAAACGATCCATCTGCATGGAGTTTCTTCATGCATATCTACCAATAGACATGGTTCGCATGTCTCAATCTTTTCAAAAACGAGTGAGTCCAAAGATCCATCAACATGGAGCCTCTTCATGCGTTTTATACCAACATGACTCAAATGGCAGTGCCATAAGTACGTGGTACTATCATTACTATCTTATATCTTTTGGCATGAACATGTGTATCACTATGATCGAGACTCAATAAACCATTTATTTTAGGTGCAAGACCATTGAAGGTATTATTCAAGTAAACAGAGTAACCATTATTATCCTTAAATGAATAACCATATGGTGATAAACATAATCCAATCATGTCTATGCTCAACGCAAACACCAAATAACAATTATTTAGGTTTAACACCAATCTCGATGGTAGAGGGAGTGTGCGATGTTTGATCACATCAACCTTGGAAACACTTCCAACATATCGTCATCTCACCTTTAGCTAGTCTCCGTAGCCTTTTATTTCGAGTTACTAACACTTAGCAACCGAACCAGTATTTATTACCCTGGTGCTACTAGGAGTACTAGTAAAGTACACAATAATATAATGTATATTCAAAATACTTCTATTGACCTTGCCAGCCTTCTCATCTACCAAGTATCTAGGGTAGTTCAGCTTCAGTGACCGTTCCCCTCATTATAGAAGCACTTAGTCTCGGGTTTGGTTCAACCTTGGGTTTCTTCACTAGAGCAGCAACTGATTTGCCGTCTCATGAAGTATCCCATCTTTCCCTTGCCCTTCTTGAAACTAGTGTTTTAACCATCAACAATTGATGCTCCTACTTGATTTCTACTTTCGCAGTGTCAAACGTCGCGAGTTGCTCAAGGACCATCATGTCTATCCCTGATATGTTATAGTTCATCACGAAGCTCTAATAGCTTGGTGGCAGTGACTATGGAGAACTATCACTATCTCATCTGGAAGATTAACTCCCACTCGATTCAAGCGATTGTAGTACTCAGACAATCTGAGCACATGCTCAACGATTGAGCTTTACTCCCTTAGTTTGCAGGCTTAAGAAACTTGTCAGAGGTCTCATACCTCTTGACGCGGGCACTAGTCTCAAATTCCAATTTCAGTCTTTGGAACATCTCATATGTTCTGCGACGTTTCAAAAACGTCTTTGGTGCCACAATTCTAAACTGTTAGCATTACGCACTGAACTATCACGTAGTCATCAAAATGTGTATGTCAGATGTTTCCCAACATCTATAGACGATGCTCGAGGTTCAACACACTGAGCGGTGCATTAAGGACATAGCCCTTCTGTGCAGCAATGAGGACAATCCTCAGTTCACGGACCCAGACCGCATAATTGCTATTGTCAACTCTCAACTAAATTTTCTCTAGGAACATATCTAAAACATTAGAACCAAAGCGTGAGCTACGACATAATTTGCAAAGACCTTTTGACTATGTTCATGATAATTAAGTTCATCTAATCAAATTATTCAATGAACTCCCACTTAGATAGACATCCTCTAGTCATCTAAGTGATACATGATCCGAGTCAACTAGGCCGTGTCCGATCATCACGTGAGACGGACTAGTCATCATCGGTGAACATCTTCATGTTGATTGTATCCACTATACAACTCATGTTCGACCTTTTGGTCTTCCATGTTCCGAGGCCATGTCTGTACATGCTAGGCTCGTTAAGTTAACCTAAGTGTATTGCGTGTGTAAATATGGCTTACACCCGTTGTATGCGAATGTTAGAACCTATCACACCCGATCATCACGTGGTGCTTCGGAACAATGGACCTTAGCAACGGTGCACAATTAGGGGGGACACTTTCTTGAAATTATTGCGAGGGATCATCTTATTTATGCTACCGTCGCTCTAAGCAAATAAGATGTAAACATGACAAACATCACATCCAAATCATAAAGTGACATGATATGGCCAATATCATCTTGCGCCTTTGATCTCCATCTTCGAGGCGCGGCATGAACACCATCGTCACCGGCATGACACCATGATCTCCATCATCGTGTCTTCATGAAGTTGCCTCGCCAACTATTACTTCTACTGCTATGGCTAACGGTTAGCAATAAAGTAAAGTAATTACATGGCATTTTCATTGACACGCAGGTCATAAATAAATTAAGACAACTCCTATGGCTCCTGCCGGTTGTCATACTCATCGACATGCAAGTCGTGATTCCTATTACAAGAACATGATCAATCTCATACATCACATATATCATTCATCACATCCTTTTGGCCATATCACGTCACATAGCATACCCTGCAAAAACAAGTTAGACGTCCTCTAATTGTTGTTGCATGTTTTCGTGGCTGCTATGGGTTTCTAGCAAGAATGTTTCTTACCTACGCAAAACCACAACGATGATATGCCAATTGCTATTTACCCTTCATAAGGACCCTTTTCATCGAATCCGATCCAACTAAAGTGGGAGAGACAGACACCCGCTAGCCACCTTATGCAACTAGTGCATGTCAGTCGGTGGAACCTGTCTCACTTAAGAGTACGTGTAAGGTCGGTCTGGGCCGCTTCATCCCACAATGTCGCCGAATCAAGATAAGACTAGTAACGGCAAGCAAATTGAACAAATCATCGCCCACAACTACTTTGTGTTCTACTCGTGCATAGAATCTACGCATAGACCTAGCTCTGATACCACTGTTGGGGATCGTAGCAGAAATTTTAAAAAAATTCTACGTATCACCAAGACCAATCTATGGAGTAATCTAGCAACGAGGGGAAGGGGAGTGCATCTACATACCCTTGTAGATCGCTAAGCGGAAGCGTTCAAGAGAACGGGGTTGATGGAGTCATACTCGCCGTGATCCAAATCACCGATGATCCTAGCGCCGAACGGACGGCACCTCCGCGTTCAACACACGTACGGAATGGAGACGTCTCCCGCGCCTTGATCCAGCAAGGAGGAGGGGGAGGTTGAGGAAGAGAGTCCAACAGCAGCATGATGGCATGGTGGTGATGGAGTGGCAGTTCTCCAGCAGGGCTTCGCCAAGCTCACGCGGAGGAGGAGAGGTATTGGAGGGGAGGGGTTGCGCCAGGTGCAAGGGTATGGCCGCCCTCCCACTCCTCCACTATTTATAGGTGGGGAGAGAGGGGGCCGGCCCCCTAGATCCCATCTAGGGTTGGGGCCGGCGGCCAAGGGGGAAGGAGTGCCTCCCAAGTCAAGTGGAGGCCCTCCCCCTTAGGGTTTCCCCTCTCCCATGCGCATGGGCCTTGGGGGGGCTGGTGCCCCTGGCCCATTAAGGCTAGGTAGCCCCCCTGCAGCCCATGCTGCTGTATTGGACATGGTGGGACATTTTCTGGACCTCCGGACCCCTCCGGAATCCTCCGAAACCTTCCGGAAGCTTCTCGGTACAATACCGGAAAAAACCGAACTTTTCCTGAAACCCGAACAACAACTTTCCATATATAAATCTTTACCTCCAGACCATTCCGAAACTCCTCATGACATCTGGGATCTCATCCGGGACTCCGAACAACATTCGGTAATCACATACAAGTCTTCCTAATAACCCTAGCGTCATCGGACCTTAAGTGTGTAGACCCTACGGGTTCGGGATGTTGGGGAACATAGCATAAATTCAAAATTTTCCTACGTGTCACCAAGATCTATCTATGGAGTCATCTAGCAATGAGGGAGGAGTGGATCTACATACCCTTGTAGATCGCGCGCGGAAGCGTTCAAGAGAACGGGGTTGATGGAGTCGTACTCGTCGTGATCCAAATCACCGATGATCCTAGCGCCGAACGGACGGCACCTCCGCGTTCAACACACGTACGGAGCAGCGATGTCTCCTCCTTCTTGATCCAGCAAGAGGGGAGGAGAGGTTGATGGAGATCCAGCAGCACAACGGCGTGGTGGTGGAAGTAGCGGGATTCCAACAGGGCTTCGCCAAGCGCTGCGGGAGGAGGGAGATGTGTCATGGGAGGGAGAGGGAGGCGCCAGGGCTTAGGTATGGTTGCCCTCCCTTCCCCCCACTATATATAGGGCCAAGGGAGAGGGGGGGCGCAGCCTTGGCCCTTCCTCCAAGGAAGGGTGCGGCCAAGGGAGGAGTCCCTCCTCCCCAAGGCACCTCGGAGGTGCCTTCCCCCTTTAGGACTCTTCCTTTCCCTCTTCTCTTGGCGCATGGGCCTCTTGGGGCTGGTGCCCTTGGCCCATATAGGCCAAGGCGCACCCCCTACAGCCCATGTGGCCCCCCGGGGCAGGTGGCCCCACCCGGTGGACCCCCGGGACCCTTCCGGTGGTCCCGGTACAATACCGGTGACCCCGAAACTTGTCCCGATGGCCGAAATAGCACTTCCTATATATAATTCTTTACCTCCGGACCATTCCGGAACTCCTCGTGACGTCCGGGATCTCATCCGGGACTCCGAACAACTTTCGGGTTACCGCATACTAATATCTCTATAACCCTAGCGTCACCGAACCTTAAGTGTGTAGACCCTACGGGTTCGGGAGACATGCAGACATGACCGAGATGACTCTCCGGTCAATAACCAACAGCGGGATCTGGATACCCATGTTGGCTCCCACATGTTCCACGATGATCTCATCGGATGAACCACGATGTCAAGGACTTAATCAATCCCGTATACAATTCCCTTTGTCTATCGGTACGATACTTGCCCGAGATTCGATCGTCGGTATCCCGATACCTTGTTCAATCTCGTTACCGGCAAGTCTCTTTACTCGTTCCGTAACACATCATCCCGTGATCAACTCCTTGATCACATTGTGCACATTATGATGATGTCCTACCGAGTGGGCCCAGAGATACCTCTCCGTTTACACGGAGTGACAAATCCCAGTCTCGATTCGTGCCAACCCAACAGACACTTTCGGAGATACCTGTAGTGTACCTTTATAGCCACCCAGTTACGTTGTGACGTTTGGCACACCCAAAGCACTCCTACGGTATCCGGGAGTTGCACAATCTCATGGTCTAAGGAAATGATACTTGACATTAGAAAAGCTTTAGCATACGAACTACATGATCTTGTGCTAGGCTTAGGATTGGGTCTTGTCCATCACATCATTCTCCTAATGATGTGATCCCGTTATCAATGACATCCAATGTCCATGGTCAGGAAACCGTAACCATCTATTGATCAACGAGCTAGTCAACTAGAGGCTTACTAGGGACATGGTGTTGTCTATGTATCCACACATGTATCTGAGTTTCCTATCAATACAATTCTAGCATGGATAATAAACGATTATCATGAACAAGGAAATATAATAATAACTAATTTATTATTGCCTCTAGGGCATATTTCCAACAGTCTCCCACTTGCACTAGAGTCAATAATCCAGTTCACATCGATATGTGATTAACACTCAAGGTCACATCCCCATGTGACTAACACCCAAAGAGTTTACTAGAGTCAATAATCTAGTTCACATTACCATGTGATTAACACTCGATGAGTTCTGGGTTTGATCATGTTATGCTTGTGAGAGATGTTATAGTCAACGGGTCTGAATCTTTCAGATCCGTATGTACTTCGCAAATTTCTATGTCATCTTGTAGATGCAACTACTACGCTACATTTGGAGCTATTCCAAATAACTGTTCTACTATACGAATCCAGTTTACTACTCAGAATAATCTGGATTAGTGTCAAAGTTTGCATCGGCGTAACCCTTTACGACGAACTCTTTTACCACCTCCATAATCGAGAAAATTCCTTAGTCCACTAGTTACTAAGGATAACTTTGACCGCTATCTGGTGATCTACTCCTAGATTACCTTTGTACCCTCTTGCAGATATGTGGCAAGGCACACATCAGGTGCGGTACTCAGCATGGCATACCTATAGAGCCTATGACAAAAGCATAGGGGACGACCTTCGTCCTTCCTCTTTCTTCTGCCGTGGTCGAGCTTTAAGTCTTAACTTCATACCTTACAACTCAGGCAAGAACTCCTTCTTTGACTGATCCATCTTGAACACCTTCAAGATCATGTCAAGGTATGTGCTCATTTGAAAGTACCATTAAGCGTTTTGATCTATCCTTATAGATCTTGATGCTCAATGTTCAAGTAGCTTAATCCAGGCTTTCCATTGAAAAACACTTTCCAAATAACCCTATATGCTTTCCAGAAATTCTACGTCATTTCTGATCAACAATATGTCAACAACATATATTCATCAGAAATTCTATAGTGCTCCCACTCACTTCTTTGGAAATACAAGTTTCTCATAAACTTTGTATAAACCCAAAATCTTTGATCATCATCAAAGCATACATTCCAACTCCGAGATGCTTACTCCAGTCCCTAGAAGGATTGCTGGAGCTTTGCATACTTATTAGCATCTTTCAGGATTGACAAAACCTTCCGGTTGTATCACATACAACCTTTCCTCAAGAAAATCATCGAGGAAACAATGTTTTGACATCCTATCTGCAAGATTTCATAAATAATGCAGTAATCGCTAATATAATTCCAACAGACTCTTAGCATCGCTACGAGTGAGAAAGTCTCATCGTAGTCAACTCCTTGAACTTGTCGGAAAACATCTTAACGACAAGTCGAGCTTTCTTAATGGTGACATTTACCATCATTGTCCGTCTTCCTTTTAAAATCCATCTGTACTCAACAGCCTTACGACCATCGAGCTGTTCTGCCAAAGTCTACACTTTGTTTTCATACATGGATCCTCTCTCGGATTTTATGGCCTCGAGCCATTTATCGGAATCCGGGCCCACCATCGCTTCTCCATAGCTCGTAGGTTCATTGTTGTCTAGCAACATGACTTCCAAGACAGGATTACGTACCACTCTGAAGTAGTACGCATCCTTGTCATCCCACGAGGTTTGGTAGTGACTTGATCTGAAGTTTCATGATCACTATCATAAGCTTCCACTTCAATTGGTGTAGGTGCCACAGGAACAACTCCCTGTGCCCTGCCACACACTAGTTGAAGAGACGGTTCAATAACCTCATCAAGTCTCCACCATCCTCCCACTCAATTCTTTCGAGAGAAACTTTTCCTCGAGAAAGGACCCGATTCTAGAAACAATCCCTTATTGCTTTCGGATCTGAGACAGGAGGTATACCCAACTGTTTTGGGTGTCCTATGAAGATGCATTTATCCGCTTTGGGTTCGAGCTTATCAGCCTGAAACTTTTTCACATAAGCGTCGCAGCCCCAAACTTTTAAGAAATGACAGCTTAGGTTTCTCTAAACCATAGTTCATACGGTGTCATCTCATCGGAATTACGTGGTGCCCTATTTAAAGTGAATGTGGTTGTCTCTAATGCCTAACCCATAAACTATCGTGGTAATTCGATAAGAGACATCATGGTATGCATCATATCCAATAGGGTGCAGTTATGATGTTCGGACACACCATCACACTATGGTGTTCCAGGCTGTATTAGTTGTGAAACAATTTCCACAATGTCTTAATTCTGTGCCAAACTCGTAATTCAGATATTCATCTCTATGATCATATCATAGATATTTTATCCTCTTGTCACGACGATCTTTCAACTTCACCCTGAAATTACTTGAACCTTTCAATAATTCAGACTCGTGATTCATCAAGTAAATATACTCAACATCTACTCAAATCATCTGTGAAGTAAGAACATAACGATATCCACTACACGCCTCAGCACTCATTGGACTGCACACATCAAAATGTATTACTTCCAACAAGTTGCTTTCTAGTTCCATTTTACTGAAAACGAGGCTTTCAGTCATCTTGCCCATGTGGTATGATTTGCATGTCTCAAGTGATTCAAAATCAAGTGAGTCCAAACGGTCCATTTGCATGGAGTTTCTTCATGCATATACACCAATAGACATGGTTCGCATGTCTCAAACTTTTCAAAAACGAGTGAGCCCAAAGATCCATCAACATGGAGCTTCTTCATGCGTTTTATACCGATATGACTTACGTGGCAGTGCCACAAGTAGGTGGTACTATCATTACTATCTTATATCTTTGGCATGAACATGTGTATCACTATGATCGAGATTCAATGAACCATTCATTTTAGGTGCAAGACCATTGAAGGTATTATTCAAATAAACAGAGTAACCATTATTCTCCTTAAATGAATAACCGTATTGCGATAGACATAATCCAATCATGTCTATGCTCAACGCAAACACCAATCTCGATGGTAGAGGGAGCGTGCGATGCTTGATCATATCAACATTGGAAACACTTCCAACACATATCGTCAGCTCACCTTTAGCTAGTCTCCGTTTATTCCGTAGCTTTTATTTCGAGTTACTAACACTTAGCAACCGAACCGGTATCTAATACCCTGGTGCTACTAGGAGTACTAGTAAAGTACACATCAACACAATGTATATCCAATATACTTCTATCGACCTTGCCAGCCTTCTCATCTACCAAGTATCTAGGGTAATTCTGCTCCAGTGGCTGTTCCCCTTATTACAGAAGCACTTAGTCTCGGGTTTGGGTTCAACCTTGGGTTTCTTCACTAGAGCAGCAGCTGAATTGCCGTTTCATGAAGTATCCCTTCTTGCCCTTGCCCTTCTTGAAACTAGTGGTTTCACCAACCATCAACAATTGATGCTCCTTCTTGATTTCTACTTTTGTGGTGTCAAACATCGCGAATATCTCAAGGATCATCATATATGTCCCTGATATATTATAGTTCATCACGAAGCTCTAGCAGCTTGGTGGTAATGACTTCGGAGAACCATCACTATTTCATCTGGAAGATCAACTCCCACTCGATTCAAGCGATTGTTGTACTCAGACAATCTGAGCACAAGCTCAACAATTGAGCTTTTCTCCCTTAGTTTGCAGGCTAAGAAAATCGTCGGAGGTCTTATACCTCTTGACGTGGGCACGAGCCTGAAATCCCAATTTCAGCCCTCGAAACATCTCATATGTTTCGCGACGTTTCAAAACGTCTTCGGTGCCTCAACTCTAAACCGTTTAACTGAACTATCACGTAGTTATCAAAATGTGTATGTCAGATGTTCGCAACATCCACAGACAACGTTCGAGGTTCAGCACACTGAGCGGTGCATTAAGGACATAAGCCTTCTATGAAGCAATGAGGACAATCCTCAGTTTACGGACCTAGTCCGCATAATTGCTACTATCAACTTTCAACTAAATTTTCTCTAGGAACATATCTAAACAGTAGAACTGAAGCGCGAGCTACGACATAATTTGCGAAGACCTTTTGACTATGTTCAGGATAATTAAGTTCATCTTATGAACTCCCACTCAGATAGACATCCCTCTAGTCATCTAAGTGATTACATGATCCGAGTCAACTAGGCCGTGTCCGATCATCACGTGAGACGGACTAGTCAACATCGGTGAACATCTTCATGTTGATCGTATCTACCATACGACTCATGCTCGACCTTTCGGTCTCTTGTGTTCCGAGGCCATGTCTGTACATGCTAGGCTCGTCAAGTCAACCTAAGTGTTTCGCGTGTGTAAATCTGTCTTACACCCGTTGTATGTGAACGTAAGAATCTATCACACCCGATCATCACGTGGTGCTTCGAAACGACGAACTTTCGCAACGGTGCACAGTTAGGGGGAACACCTTCTTGAAATTTTAGTGAGGGATCATCTTATTTACTACCGTCGTTCTAAGTAAACAAGATGTATAAACATGATAAACATCACATGCAATCAAATAATAGTGACATGATATGGCCAATATCATATAGCTCCTTTGATCTCCATCTTGGGGCTCCATGATCATCTTGTCACCGGCATGACACCATGATCTCCATCATCATGATCTCCATCATCGTGTCTTCATGAAGTTGTCTCGTCAACTATTACTTCTAATACTATAGCTAACGGTTAGCAATAAAGTAAAGTAATTACATGACATTTATGTTGACACGCAGGTCATAAATAAATTAAGACAACACCTATGGCTCCTGCCGGTTGTCATACTCATCGACATGCAAGTCGTGATTCCTATTACAAGAACATGATCAATCTCATACATCACATATATCATTCATCACATCCTTTTGGCCATATCACATCACATAGCATACCCTGCAAAAACAAGTTAGACGTCCTCTAATTGTTGTTTGCATGTTTTACGTGGCTGCTATGGGTTTCTAGCAAGAACGTTTCTTACCTACGCAAAAACCACAACGTGATATGCCAATGTCTATTTACCCTTCATAAGGACCCTTTTCATCGAATCCGATCCGACTAAAGTGGGAGAGACAGACACCCGCTAGCCACCTTATGCAACTAGTGCATGTCAGTCGGTGGAACCAGTCTCACGTAAGAGTACGTGTAAGGTCGGTCCGGGCCGCTTCATCCCACAATGCCGCCGAATCAAGATTGGACTAGTAACGGTAAGCATATTGAACAAAATCAACGCCCACAACTACTTTGTGTTCTACTCGTGCATAGAAACTACGCATAGACCTAGCTCATGATGCCACTGTTGGGGAACGTAGCATAAATTCAAAATTTTCCTACGTGTCACCAAGATCTATCTATGGAGTCATCTAGCAACGAGGGAGGAGTGGATCTACATACCCTTGTAGATCGCGCGCGGAAGCGTTCAAGAGAACGGGGTTGATGGAGTCGTACTCGTCGTGATCCAAATCACCAATGATCCTAGCGCCGAACGGACGGCACCTCCGCGTTCAACACACGTACGGAGCAGCGACGTCTCCTCCTTCTTGATCCAGCAAGGGGGAGGAGAGGTTGATGGAGATCCAGCAGCACGACGGCGTGGTGGTGGAAGTAGCGGGATTCCAACAGGGCTTCGCCAAGCGCTGCGGGAGGAGGGAGATGTGTCATGGGAGGGAGAGGGAGGCGCCAGGGCTTAGGTATGGTTGCCCTCCCTTCCCCCCACTATATATAGGGCCAAGGGAGAGGGGGGGGCGCAGCCTTGGCCCTTCCTCCAAGGAAGGGTGCGGCCAAGGGAGGAGTCCCTCCTCCCCAAGGCACCTCGGAGGTGCCTTCCCCCTTTAGGACTCTTCCTTTCCCTCTTCTCTTGGCGCATGGGCCTCTTGGGGCTGGTGCCCTTGGCCCATATAGGCCAAGGCGCACCCCCTACAGCCCATGTGGCCCCCCGGGGCAGGTGGCCCCACCCGGTGGACCCCCGGGACCCTTCCGGTGGTCCCGGTACAATACCGGTGACCCCGAAACTTGTCCCGATAGCCGAAATAGCACTTCCTATATATAATTCTTTACCTCCGGACCATTCCGGAACTCCTCGTGATGTCCGGGATCTCATCCGGGACTCCGAACAACTTTCGGGTTACCGCATACTAATATCTCTATAACCCTAGCGTCACCGAACCTTAAGTGTGTAGACCCTACGGGTTCGGGAGACATGCAGACATGACCGAGATGACTCTCCGGTCAATAACCAACAGCGGGATCTGGATACCCATGTTGGCTCCCACATGTTCCACGATGATCTCATCGGATGAACCACGATGTCAAGGACTTAATCAATCCCGTATACAATTCCCTTTGTCTATCGGTACGATACTTGCTCGAGATTCGATCGTCGGTATCCCGATACCTTGTTCAATCTCGTTACCGGCAAGTCTCTTTACTCGTTCCGTAACACATCATCCCGTGATCAACTCCTTGATCACATTGTGCACATTATGATGATGTCCTACCGAGTGGGCCCAGAGATACCTCTCCGTTTACACGGAGTGACAAATCCCAGTCTCGATTCGTGCCAACCCAACAGACACTTTCGGAGATACCTGTAGTGTACCTTTATAGCCACCCAGTTACGTTGTGACGTTTGGCACACCCAAAGCACTCCTACGGTATCCGGGAGTTGCACAATCTCATGGTCTAAGGAAATGATACTTGACATTAGAAAAGCTTTAGCATACGAACTACATGATCTTGTGCTAGGCTTAGGATTGGGTCTTGTCCATCACATCATTCTTCTAATGATGTGATCCCGTTATCAATGACATCCAATGTCCATGGTCAGGAAACCGTAACCATCTATTGATCAACGAGCTAGTCAACTAGAGGCTTACTAGGGACATGGTGTTGTCTATGTATCCACACATGTATCTGAGTTTCCTATCAATACAATTCTAGCATGGATAATAAACGATTATCATGAACAAGGAAATATAATAATAACTAATTTATTATTGCCTCTAGGGCGTATTTCCAACACGGGAACCATGCAGACATGACCGAGACAACTCTCTGGTCAATAACCAACAGCGGGATCTGGATACCCATGTTGGCTCCCACATGCTCCACGATGATCTCATCGGATGAACCATGATGTCTAGGATTCAATCAATCCCGTATACAATTCTCTTTGTCTATCGGTACGATACTTGCCCGAGATTCGATCGTCGGTATCCCGATACCTCGTTCAATCTTGTTACCGGCAAGTCTCTTTACTCGTTCCATAACACATCATCCCGTGATCAACTCCTTGGTCACATTGTGCACATTATGATGATGTCCTACCGAGTGGGCCCAGAGATACCTCTCCGTTACACGGAGTGACAAAATCCCAGTCTCGATTCGTGCCAACCCAACAAACACTTTCAGAGATACCCGCAGTGCACCTTTATAGCCACCTAGTTACGTTGTGACGTTTGGTACACCCAAAGCATTCCTACGGTATCCGGGAGTTGCACAATCTCATGGTCTAAGGAAATGATACTTGACATTAGAAAAGCTTTAGCATATGAACTACACGATCTTGTGCTAGGCTGATTGGGTCTTGTCCATCACATCATTCTTCTAATGATGTGATCCCGTCATCAACGACATCCAATGTCCATGGTCAGGAAACCGTAACCATCTATTGATCAACGAGCTAGTCAACTAGAGGCTTACTAGGGACATGGTGTTGTCTATGTATCCACACATGTATCTGAGTTTCCTATCAATACAATTCTAGCATGGATAATAAACGATTATCATGAACAAGGAAATATAATAATAACTAATTTATTATTGCCTCTAGGGCATATTTCCAACAATAATCACTCAATTGTTCAATCATATAAGCATTACATTTCAATTGTCTACCAACATAAGCATTGAAGTTTTCTTCTTTAACAATAAAATTATCAAACTCATCTAAGCATTGGCTAGCAGACTTATAACGAGGAATATCACCTTCATCAAATCTATAGAGAGAATTTACCTTTACTACATGTGTGAGGTTATCAAGACCATGTATCTCTTCAATAGGCGGTAAATTCTTAACATCTTCAACTTTAATACCCTTTTCTTTCATAGATTTCTTTGCCTCTTGCATATCTTCTGGACTGAGAAATAGAATACCCCTTTTCTTCGGAGTTGGCTTAGGAGTTGGTTCAGGAAGTGTCCAATCATTATCATTACTCAGCATATTGTTCAATAGCAATTCAGCTTGATCAACAGTTCTTTCCCTGAAAACACAACCAGCACAACTATCCAGGTGGTCTTTGGAAGCATTGGTTAGTCCATTATAAAAGATATCACGTATTTCATTTTTCTTGAGAGGATGATCAGGCAAAGCATTAAGTAATCTGAGAAGCCTCCCCCAAGCTTGTGGGAGACTCCCTTCTTCAATTTGCACAAAATTATATATTTCCCTTAAGGTAGCTTGTTTCTTATGAGTGGAGAAATATTTAGCAGAGAAGTAATAAATCATATCCTGGGGACTACGCACACAACCAGGATCAAGAGAATTAAACCATGTTTTAACATCACCCTTTAATGAGAACGGAAATAGCTTAAGGATATAGTAGTAGCGAATTTTTTCCTCATGAGTGAATATGGTGGCTATATCATTTAATTTAGTAAGATGTGCCACAATAGTTTCAGATTCATAGCCATAAAAAGGATCTGATTCAACCAAAGTAATTAACTCAGGATCGATAGAGAACTCATAATCCTTATCGGAAATACAGATAGGTGAAGTAGCAAAAGCAGGGTCATATTTCATTCTAGCATTCAAAGATTTTTCTTTCAGCTTAGCTAACAGTTTCTTAAGATCATATCTATCTTTGCAAGCTAAAAAGTCTATAGCAGTTTCTTCATCCATAACATAACCCTCAGGTACATCAGGCAATTCATATCTAGGGGGAGAATCTTCATCATCACTTTCATCAATATTATCGGTTTCAATAATTTCATTCTCTCTAACCCTAGCAAGTTGTTCATCAAGAAATTCACCTAATGGCACAGTATTATCAAGCATAGAAGTAGTTTCATCATAAGCATCATGCATAGCAGAAGTGTCATAATCAATAACATGCGACATATCAGAATGAATAGCAGGTGTAGGTGTTGCAAGTTTACTCAAAACAGAAGGTGAATCAAGTGCAGAGCTAGATGGCAGTTCCTTACCTCTCCTCGTAGTTGAGGGAAAAATCTTGGTTCTTTCATCTTTCAAGTTCCTCATAGTGATCAACAGATATAAATCCCAAGTGATTCAAAGAATAGAGATATGCTCCTCGACAATGGCGCTAGAAAATAGTCTGATAACCCACAAGTATAGGGGATCACAACAGTTTTCGAGGGTAGAGTATTCAACCCAAATTTATTGATTCGACACAAGGGGAGCCAAATAATATTCTCAAGTATTAACAGTTGAGTTGTCAATTCAACCGCACCTGAAAGACTTAATATCTGTGGCAAAATATTTAGTAGCAAAGTAATATGGAAGTAATGGTAACGATGGCAAAAGTAACAGTATTGGTTTTGTAGTGATTGTAACAGTGGCAACGAAAAAGTAACTAAGCAAAGAACAATATGTGAAAATATCGCAGGCAATGGATCAGTGATGGATAATTATGTTGGATGCGATTCCTCATGCAACAGTTATAACATAGAGTGACACAGAACTAGCTCCAGTTCATCAATGTAATGTAGGCATGTATTTCGAATATAGTCATACATGCTTATGAAAAAGAACTTGCATGACATCTTTTGTCCTACCCTCTCGTGGCAGCGGGGTCCTATTGGAAACAAGGGATATTAAGGCCTCCTTTTAATAGAGTACCGGACCAAAGCATTAACACTTAGTGAATACATGAACTCCTCAAACTACAGTCATCACCGGGAGTGGTCTCGATTTTTGTCACTTCGGGGTTACCAGATCATAACACATAGTAGGTGACTATTGACTTGCAAAATAGGATCAAGAACTCACATGTATTCATGAAAACATAATAGGTTCAGATCTGAAATCATGGCACTCGGGCCCTAGTGACAAGTATTGAGCATAGCAAAGTCATAACAACATCAATCTTAGAACATAATGGATACTAGGGATCAAACCCTAACAAAACTAACTCGATTACATGATAAATCTCATCCAACCCATCACCGTCCAGCAAGCCTACGATGGAATTACTCACGCACGGCGGTGAGCATCATGAAATTGGTGATGGAGAAAGGTTGATGATGACGATGGCGACGGATTCCCCTATCCGGAGCCCCGAACGGACTCCAGATCAGCCCTCCCGAGAGAGATTAGGGCTTGGCGGCGGCTCCGTATCGTAAAACGCGATGAATCCTTCTCTCTGATTTTTCTCCCCGAACGTGAACATGTAGAGTTGGAGTTGAGGTCGATGGAGTCTCAGGGGACCCACGAGACAGGGGGCACGCCCCAGGGGGGTGGGCGCGCCCCCACCCTCGTGGATAGGGTGTGGGCCCCCTGGTGTTGATTCTTTCGCCAGTATTTTTTATAAATTCCAAAAATATTCTCCGTGAAGTTTTAGGTCATTCCGAGAACTTTTATTTCTGCACAAAAATAACACCATGGCAATTCTGCTGAAAACAACGTCAGTCCGGGTTAGTTCCATTCAATCATGCAAGTTAGAGTCCAAAACAAGGTCAAAAGTGTTTGGAAAAGTAGATACGATGGAGACGTATCAGTGCGCTATCGTGGTCAGTACGTTCTGAAGGATCCGGGGTACCTATCTGTCGAGAAGCCGACAGTGGTTGGGTCTCTCAATCGCGCGCGCCCGCGCGTGAGAGAGAGACGGGGGATGCGGTGGCGTGAGTCCAAATGGGGCTCAAGAGGGCCTCTATTGGACCTCACGGGCCCTACGGGGTGCAGGGGCGAGCACGGTCATCGAACCTGGATTGCATGGATCCCAACACGATGGAGGTGGAGCCAGATCTGGGAAGTGGAGGGTGGCGGCTTGGGTTTGGAAGGTAGGGGTTTTCTAAAATGTTGAGGGGGTTGCTTTATATAGCCAGGGCTAGATGGGCTGCTTAGAATATGGGAAAGTGGGCTGATCCAGTTGCACTATTTTATCCATTCGTTGGGGCCTCAAATGAGTCCTGATTGATGTAAAATTTTAACGTAGACTCTCTAGCTATAATGAAATCACACAAAATATTTCAATTTAGTAAAAGATCACCTAATATTTATTTATAAAATACTTTCATATACTAGATAAAATGATGTTTGAACTACGAGGGATAGCCAGACTTATGCTAAGATGTGAAACAATTTGGGTAGTTCCCAAAGTCACAGAAAGAGATTGTCAAAGACTTAATGGTGAAACAATACAATAAGAACATATATCTAGGTCATTACTCCTGAGCTATTACAAGCAACTCATAGAGTAGATTTGTAAGGCCTGGATAACCCTCTCGAGGACAACCTCCGTAGCTGAATATGACAACATTTTTTCACACCACCCTTGGACCCTAGACCTGGCCCTCTTGGCTATATGTTTGAACATTTTTCGGTGATCTTCATCATTATGTAGAGAAACCAAGATATTTCTCAGAAAGCGTTTCTTGCTAGATCCGGAAAATATTCCCAACTCCTCTCCAAATGGATGACCTACTGTTCAGGCCGAAGAAAACAAAACTCTTCAATTTGTTTGCACTTTGGCCCGAACCAATGCAATACATTTCCAATATCTCACTAAGCCTAAAAGCACTTCGACCACCGGCCTTCATAAAAAGGCATACAACTATTTGCAAACAGCATATGTGATATCCATGACGGCCTCAACCCGAATCCCATAACCGATCCATCGTCGTGCATGTGCTTTTGATCATTGCTGATCTCTATAAAATACTTTGTAGTTGATAACTATCGGGTATTGATGCTTTCTGTTACTTAATGCAATTAAACTGCAATCACTCCATCATATTTGCTACAAACTAATTATCTCGGGCAAATATTAGTTTTCCTTTGAATTGACAACTCGATTGTTGAAATTTATAAATATTTTTTTGACTTCCCTTATGTCGAAACAATAATTGTAGGTATAATACTTCGTATCGAAGACTATTACGATTCAGTACACTTGTGGATTATCAAGCATACTTTGCATTTCCTTTTATGAGTGAATCGCCTACAATAAGCCAAATGGCATAGTATATAACATGCGGAGATGAGAGACTCGTTGATAGAAGACTACAAAACATATGAGAAGTTGCAATGAACCTCTCTCACGCGAATATGGGCATCGTCCCAGCTTTGGAAGACTCGCTAGAGAGTTTTTTTAGAAGAGTTTAGAATAGCAAAACTAGAGCCTTTTCCCCCTTAGGAAACCTTTTTTTTTTGGCCTCCCTAGATATCTCCGATCACGTACGGTATGTCAATAAGCATCACTTGATGTACATAAAAGAAAGATTTTTGTGCCCCAAAAAAATGTTAGTCGTTCAAGCGGAAGACTATTCATATAGCAATTTTTTTTTTGCGGGTATTCATATAGCAATTTGAAGGAAGACTTGACTTTGTAACACATCGTCCAAGGCCGGGCGTATCATGATTATTGAGGTTTAGCCGGAGCATGATCAAATTAACCCACAAGCGAACATGGAATTGCAACTACAGTAGTTTACAAGAATACTATTTTTTTTGCGGAAAAAAATGAGATAAGCTTCTACTCCCAAATCGGGAGATATTTTTCATAGTGCTTCCCAGCTTGTTTCATTGTTCTTCCTCTACAAAAGCGAAAATTCGAGCTAGCAAACAAAAAGCAAGCCTAACCGAACGGAAAAAGTCAAGCACGGTGAGACGCACGGCCAGAAATCCGGTGGAGAGGCGCCCAAACCACGTTGGAAGTTGGGAAGAGTGGGTTTGGAACGAAGCGACGAAGTGCGACACGGCCGAAGCGGCCGTCCCCGTCGGGGTGCGCGTCGCACACGCACACGCACGCCCCCTTCCCGTCCCCCCGTCCCCTTCCCTCCAGCCTCCCTCCACCCTCCGGAATGCTCCACCACCAAACCACCACCTCCACCGACGGCAGGCAGCCCCGCAACAACGGCAACCCCCACGAGCCCCGGCAAAAGACCGTATTACCCCTCCCGCTCCAGACCAGGCCAAGCCACGCGCCTCCTGACTGTTGACCGGAACCCATGGGCAGTTCGGTCCATCGTTAATCCCATCAAAAC